>NC_089646.1:133327100-133642266 GCF_037042795.1 Molothrus aeneus | reverse complement strand
ATTTGTCTCTCACTGTGT
Organism: Molothrus aeneus; assembly: GCF_037042795.1. Classification (NCBI taxonomy): domain Eukaryota; kingdom Metazoa; phylum Chordata; class Aves; order Passeriformes; family Icteridae; genus Molothrus; species Molothrus aeneus. Next base: position 133,642,248 of record NC_089646.1, on the reverse strand, counting down.
TTATTTCTGGCTTTGTTTCTATGAGGGAACCTGGAAAATCCTTCACAACTCATTTAAGAACACACATAATTAATTATTTAAGTAAAAACGCAAGTTAGAGGCATAATGAGAATTACACATATGAATTCACTGGAGGTATTTCCTCACATTAACTTTTCTGGGATTCCCAGGTAGAAAGTTGGCTCTAGTAACCTGTAGGAGATACTGGTAAGCCAGATACCACTGGTTCCACTTAACAGAATAACAACAGACTGAGCCTTCTCATTTGTAAAAAGATTATGAGCTGGTTTTCCTCTTTACAGCTTTTACAAATTACAAAGACTCATACATACATATTTCTACTGCTTGGAACCCCATTCACCTCTATTGCAGTGGAACTTCTATTTCTGGCTATACAGTGACATGCATTTTTGGAAACACGAAGTTTTGAGAGCTCTAGCAAGAGCAAAGTGTTCCAGTATTTCTACAGCGAAATGAACCATTTTTCATAAAACTCAAATTTTTAGAGATGAAGAGTCAAATTTAACATCAGAAAAAAGAGATTATCAAAGTGCCAGAATATCTTTTTTTAAAAAAATCCTTGTTTTGGCCTACTCAGATGATTAAGTTCACAGTTTTAATGGAGATGACAAAAACCACACAATTTAGGAAGTTTTACTCAAATGCTCGGAAAAGAAGAGCTGGTCAACTAAGAGAACTTCTTTGAACACACACACCCCTGCACACAGCTGCAAATTTATCATGGGACATCACTCACAGTTAATCCAACACCAATGAAGATGCATATCATTCCAATTGTGATATATGCACAGCAGCGCCTCCGTGGCAGTGCACTTCCAACAGAAGAACTGTTAGAAAATAAATGGTATTGTAAATTAAAAGCAAACAAAAAATCCCAAGCCCAACCAAACAAATAACAACCACCACAAAAACCAGCCCTACCATCAACAGTAACTGTTCAGTCTCAATGGGGAATGGAAAGAGAATGGCAATACACCATCTTCAGTTTATAGAGTTGTAAGCAAAGATTACAGTTATACTACAAAGTACAGGACAGAGTCTTCATTTTTATTTGAAAGAACTGCTGGTGCTTATCTAGTACCTAAAAATCTAGGTGCTTACAAGAAAGGGAATGGTGCCACATCCACAGCTTGAGTGTGTCTACCTTCTGCACCCCCAGTACATCCCAGTAATTGTCTTGGATAGCCTTTGGATGGCAAAACTCAAGTTTGCTTTCCAGCTTCCCTGAAAGACACCCTTCAGACTTTCAGCACATCAGCATATGGCTTCAATACTTCACCACATCTAAGTAACTGAAAATAACTTCTACCACCCCTACATGTCATTAATATAATAACAACCTTCACTATCCATTTCTTGGATACTCAATACTGTTCAGTGACTAAACTGCTCTGAAGATCAATACAAATCATTGTAGTCACAGACATGTAACTTTTTTCCATGTTCAACATCTCCAAATACTGAAATTCTTTACGCTATTAAGTCAACTTGAAGAACATGACAAGTGTTTCTTACTTTGCAATTTCTTTCGGAGTTCTATCACAATTTAAATGAGCTGCACAAATAACTTCTGACAATCAAGGTAAATAAATCTCCTGGAAGTTCTGTCACTCATCATCAAGACTATGAACTCCAGGACAGACAGCTCTGTCTCTACCTGCTGTGTCAAGACAGTGCAAATAAAACATAATATCTACTACAAGTTAGAAAAACTATTCTAGAAGCTCAGCATTGTTTAGCAAATACATCTTGAGTCACACATTTGCAATCACATACAGGTTAGTAATGAAGAAAATAGGAATATGATTCCACTGAAACACAGTTAAAAGGACTAGAGAGGCAGAAGTGCTTTTATAAAGCACGTATTATCTATCTTAGAGATGTTTTGAAGCATCCTGAAGCATGCTAGCATTAGTTAAGTACTTCATCCCATTCTGGGAAATCAACACACCTTAGGAAATGTGTAATGCTTTTACTCATCTCATGATAGTTCAACTTAGTCAAGATAAATGCGTAACAGAAAAAAGCACTGCTGAACAATTGAAGCAGTACAGGCATCATATGACTGACCAAATTTCTGGCTCCAGTTAATTAACCACATAGCAAGGCCTCATATGCTTAGCATGTGACTAAATTTTTTTAAGTATTTGTCTTAGAAAGCCTTCAAATAGATTGCTTTAAGCAGCTTTACTTCAACGTTATTTCTTTACAAGGAATGTCTGAAATGCTCCAAGAGAAAAAAACAAACAAACAAACACCACCCCAGTCCTAAAGCTAACACAATGAGCTTCATCTTTCAAGGCAAGAACTGAATAAAGTGACTACTCACAAGCCATTTTCAGAAGAGCTAGAAAAGTCCCTAAACAGTACTGCTCATTAGCTTCCATGGGGAAATTACTTCCTTAGCAAAACCTCACAATACAGAGTGAAATAGGACACTGGAGGGTGCCTGGGGTAGGATTAGGGTAAGAGAATTCCCAGTTGGACAAATAATGGTATCTTACCCTCTCACATACACACCTCCACACACTCCCCCCCAAAAGCCACTCTACAGCTCTTCTAGAAAAGGGATATGTTGTTCAATTCCAAGTTACATGAGTTAAAAATAATAAAACCAAACTGTAGTTTTATAAAGGGAACAAGGGAAGAGACTGAGTTTGCCAAACTGACCTTAGGTTCCCTCCTTTACAGGATTTTGTGGCTATATACTCAGAGTTAATGCTATTATAGAGCTGGATACCATAGGATAAGCTGGTAAAAATGTCATGTTCAATACAGCTAAAACATACATGATGCTTATTGTACCGTGTACTGCACGCAGAGTCAAAGTTCATTCTGGAAAAGAGACTTTCACTTTCAGAGCTGACTTACAGACTTAGTTTTGTAATCATAATATTGCAGGTGCTGTGTGTATTTTCCATCCATATTTCTCATGTGTTTCCTCCTATCCAGAGGCTGGGGGAGAAACCATCAACTCAAATACATGGAAATGTAAAGAATGTCTCAATTTAGCTGCTTTGCTCTTTCCACAGAAAGCAATGATTAAATAAAGATATTAAAGTTTTTACAGTTGTGTAACAGACCTAGGAGTCCCAATAAATCATTATTCATTTTTCACCTCCCAACAGTGATGTTAGCCACTGGCTTCCTCTAGGTAGTGAGGCTTCTTCTACCCACCCCAAATTACACATAAACCCCCCAAATTAACTTAGAATAAAGAAAGTTGAAACTCTATCCCAAAAACCTACCAACGGTGAAAACTTTGACAAGCACATCTGGCAATATTAAAATGGGATCAAAAGAACTTTCTTCATATCACAAAAGCACCAAATTAGCTCCATTGTGGGAATATGAGGGAACTGTCTAGAAAGCAGCAGTTCCTTCTTTCTGAGCTGCTGCTGAGGAAGCAAAGGCACCTGCCAGAACTCTGGGCAGCAGCAGCAGATACAGAAGATGCCAAATCCAATATTGCATCATGGAGTAATTAGAAGAGGGGAAAACTGCCACATGGGACAAAGGTTATAAAAGAAGTACCACAGGAAGGAATGTTGGGCCTCTTGTGCTCCAAGTAATAGGAATTATGACCATGATTTCAAAAATGCTTTTAAGAGGAAAATTAAAATGCCAATATTTTGAAGGTGAATAGCACTGCTGAAATTAGCCTTCACAGCAGTGATGGGGTTCCAACATCTCTCTCTTTACTAAAAGTCCTTTATGGGGCAAAGGCGCTATAAATTCATTAGGGTTCATAGTTTGGGCAGACCTTAAAAAGTAAAAGAGATAGATTCTACAGGAAAAAAAAATAGATTTGACATTCTGTAATAATAACCTGTACCATTCAATTCCCTTTCTAGTAACTGAATTCATGAACTGAATTTTCTAGATGATTTAATAAACATCTTGAGAAAGAGAACAGCAAACAAAAAACCAGCTCCTGCTTCTTCATCATTAAACGAGAAAAATACCAGAAGCTTTCCCTGGATCTCTCACTTTTGGAAAACAAGCTGATAAACATCTGGTATTTAAAAATGCAGAAGAACACTAAATCAGCAAAAAGAAACCATTTCTCCCCCATTCCCAGGTGGCACTATAAAACACAACTGTATCATGACAATTTCCTCATTAGCTACATTTATTTTCCCTATGCAAGTAAGGGCCTGTGTCAGGCAGAGCCACTAGACAATCAGTAAGGCTTCTGCAAACACCTTACTTAGACTAACATGACAGGTTTATAGTCCACTTCCAAAGAGATTTGATCATTTACCAAATAAGATTTTATTCTCTACAGCACAATTAATTTCCTACATTTCCCAAGTTATTTTTCAAGACAAAACAAGTGCATCACAATGGCAGCACATAGATGGGATTAAAAACAGATGAGAAATTCAATCCTATTTGCCCCTACACTCAGATATGAGAGGTTCCTTTGTTTAGGTACTATGAGGCATGATGGCTTTATTTCTCTTTGAACACTGTTTCATTTTTAACTTTTTCAAGTAATAACTACTGACCTCCCCTGCAGTTTTAGAAGACATTGGTAATATAAAGCTCTAATATCCATCAACCAAATGGAAGGTCACAAACTACCTGCAGAGATTCACTGCACTTCTAAAAACATTTGAAACAAAATTATGAATCTAAAAAGTGTCAGCTGACGTCTCCTTGGAAAACTTACTGTTGCAGTGATTCAAGATTCCTTTTGCCTTAGTCTACACTATCCTTTTCTCAGTGACAACTATCAACTTAATCAACAGAAGGAATGAACAGTTCTACATCTGACTACTCAGCTACGAATGCAAGAAGTTTTGCATTAATAAGATGAAACCCTACATTCCCTTTTAACTACTTGGCTATGCTGACCTCTGTCAAAGACCTGATAGAAAGCAGGTCACTGCAGTTATTTATTCCATCACCATGACTCAAAGCTGTGTCTCACCTATGCTGTGCCCTAAATCCATGTATCAGAAATGTTTATGCTGCTGGAAGTGCAGAACTCCTAACCATCACATCCCAAATGCAGGAAAACACCGAGCAACTCATTCAAAGCTAAATTACAATATTCCACAGTTTTGCATTCTCAGCCCAAGGACAGATGTGCCCACTTGTTAAAATTTGTTTTGCATTCTGCAATACAGTTGCCATGCAAACTGTAATTATCACAAATTGCACTGCAGAGAGGCTCCCACTTTCCTACATATGGATGACATGCCTTGCACTTTATGGAGGAGAACACTACAAAAAACTTTGAGTTTGGCTGGAATTTAAAACAGAAGCAACATTAATCAAAAGACAACAGACCAAAAGATCACATGCTGTGACTTTTGACTGTTGTTTGGAGCATAGTTTATTTTGCTGCTGTTATTGTTAGGGTTGGGTTTTTTGTTTGGTTGTTTTCTTTTTTTAAGGTTAAACAACAAATAACACTGACCTAAGGAGAGTCAAGAAAAAAGCAAAGGTCAGCTAACAAGGCTGACATAAAATATAAAACATAATTGCAATTAGTTTTAAAACAAACCAAACAGCAAAACTCCAACCCCTGCTCAAGGACTGAACAGACTTAATGTGTCAGTACACACACCCCTGCAAAGCAGCAGCTCATCAAGACTGAGTTTATTTAACCTAAGCAAATTAGAACATATCCACAACTCCACACTGAGTTGGTTACACCCCTGAGGTTAAACACAGCACTAGACTGACTTCTCTATCAAATACTCCAATAAAAAAGACTTCAGTCAGTGCTGAAGGCCAGGCCATGCCCACACCTACAGTGCATTTATCCTACACTTTCTCCTTCCTAAGGGACCTGCTAGCTTTCCTACAACATGCAACACAGCTGAGGTTCTCCATTCCCAGTGGAAAACATGTTTGTTCCTTCTACTGGAAGTCCTACTTGCCTGTCAAAGGAAGACAAATATTTAAATAAATAAGCAGGACATGAAGGTCTCTGAAGTAATATTTATATCTTATTTCACACCATGTGGCTGGGAACACATACAAATTTTAAGTATGTTACTAGTGCAACAATTCAAATTAAGAATTCCTGAGCTCAGATAAGAAAGGCCAAACAAATATTCAAAAAGAGAGACTCAAAAAAAACCCCAAAACTCTTACAAGCTCTTGTATTCTAATTTTTCTTGTTCTTCTTGAAGTAATAGCAAATGAGTACCCAAGTTATTCCACAGTCATTCGTAAACATTAACCAAGATAACGCATGAAGATGCTTAACACAAGTTGGGTGTTGAGTTTATAGTATCAGTAAACCTTCTTTCAAATTAAGACAAGATTATTTCCTTTCCTCCCTTTACAATAAAGCAATTCAAGTTCTACCTTTAAAGATGATATCTGATTACTACTATGAAGAGGTAAAATTTCAAGGACATAAAATGTTAATTTTAGCAACCTATTCCTGTCTATTGTTAGCAGCTTATTTTTGCCTCTATCAATTCAAACAGAGCATTTTCATAAATGCAGGTGGATATGTCAAAGCTACTGATTTCTGCATAAAGAATGGAGAATTCATATGCACACAGTATCTGCTTTAGCCTTGAAATTCAGCAAAATAATCAGCACAGCCAACACATTTTACTCCAAAGACTTACAGAAGAAACACTGGCTACTTCACAGTAATTTACATAACCTTGCTTTCAGAGAACTTACATTTTTTTGCAGTGTGGGCATTTTGCTAGTGTGTTAAACCTCAGTTCCATCCACTGTAAAGAGAAAAAAAGAAAAAGGCTGAAAAGCAGACCTGAGAAAATGGTTGTTCCACTTAGTGTTAAATGTCACTAGGAAAACATTTTGCCTCTCAGACTCTTTGTTTTTTGTTTCCTTCTATAAATGGGATGCCCTTTTGTCAGTGGCAACATTGGATTGGGATTTCCATGTGAACATTTCCCATGACTTGCCTTAGTATTACAAAATTTTCTTGACGTAATGTGGTTGCATCAACAGGCGTAGTATGGGCAACATTATAATATTAATAGGTTTTCTTCTCTTACTTAAAAGACTATGAATATACCCTGAATCAAAATAAGTGTGTTTTCTTTGGCACAATTACAGACAGAAGTATTTTCATAAATGATGCAAAGGTTGGGAAAAGATTGGAAAACTAAGTTATGGGTATACAAAAAAATGAGGTAAAGAATATTTAAGAAAGGAGATATCAGGTTTTACATCAATGAAATAGAGAACATTTCTGACTACTTTACATGACTGTTAAAAAGATGATATGTAAAACTGTACATGCTAAGGTCACCACCTTCCATGCTCAGACTGAAACCTATGTGGGAAACAGCCTTGCTGAAAGCAATGCCTAGAACTAACTCAACCAGGGGATACACTGTGATATACTCACTTAAAAACAGCAGGTTCTGTTCTATTTCATTCTGTAATAACAGTATTAAGCAAACATTTTAAACATGGTTGCCTAGATCAAGGGAATAAGGCTCTTTTTCTAACTGCAGCTTTCTCTCTCTTCCCCTGCCTTTCTCAAGTGGAGGTAGTTGGAAGTTTTCTGGGTGATGCAAAAAGTCACACTGCAAGCTAAAAGCAGGAGAAGAAGCCACAGTGCAGATCCCAGTGCCTCCACGAGGCCCTTCCTTATCTCCATGAGAAATCTGAAGCTGTCCTACTGAAGTGAAAGTAACTCCTACAGCCACAAATCAAAATCAGAGCCCATCCTCATATGGAAAACACCACCAACCTACAGCAAACACCATTTAAATGCTGAGAAGAAATTTATGATTTTTATGAGCAAAGAAAGATGTGTCTTCTCACACCCTGTCAGTATGAAGAGATTTTGCTGTGAGCAAAGTTTCAAACTGGGGTATTTATTGAGAGTTTTCCTACCTATTGAATATCTCCCTCAGTTTTTTTTTTTTACTTAGGGATAAATCTCCACTAAAAAGCAGTCCATCTTTTATTTTCTTGTTCCAAAGTGTCCATTTACACATTTACAGGACAACTATGTAACCGGTATTACTTGTTTACAAAACCTGACCAAACTGATTTAGCAGACTTTTATTTTAGTCCTTAATAAAACTTCTCTAATGCTCCCCACCCAAGCAAAGCTTTTTAAGAGCATTAATTCTACTTCCACATTCCTGGCAGAGGAGCAAGTTAAGTATTTTTTGCATCCCTTTCAAAAACCTACTCAATTTCCCTTAACTCTACACAGCAAAAGTGGGATAAAATGCAATTGTCAGTACTGGGGATGGAGAGAGGCCTCATCAGAGCAGTTATTTCAGCTTTTTAAACTGCAATTCCAGAAATAAAGGAAAGTCTAATTCCAGGATCTATATTTTACCTAATAGTAATTGAACTTCACTTCTATAGACCAGTATCAATTCTATATCACAGTGTAGGCAACTCCATTTCCTTGGTTACTCATTAATGATCTTTCCAGAGTTTTAAAACTTCTAATTATTAGCCCAAATTATTAATGGCTCCAATTATTGATGGAAAAAGGAGTCAGCAATAATCTGTTTTCATTGAGAGTTACCTGGAAATAACAGAAGCAGTAGCTGCTATGATGACTTTTACACAGACCAGAAGTATTTGTAGAAAAAGAGCAAAATTGTGACAAGACTTTCAAAGCACAAGAACTCAAATCATATTAGCACAGTGGGGAAAGGTTATGTTTGTGTACATTCTAAATCATGCTTAAGCTAGCATTTTTTACTCATACTCCAGAGTGCCTTGAAGTACCTAATATTGATTCATGTTGTTAAGAAGTTACACTTACATGAAATTTAGCTCTCTGCTGAGAATACAATGATTTTTTTAATTGGAGCAATACAATATACAGCCCAAATCCCTTTTTAGAACTACTGAAACACAGATGAAGAGATGAGGAATACAGAACTTGTCAATATGTCAACTGTGGACAAAACCAGACATCCATCAAAGGAATTACTAGAAGAACAGTCAAAAATTTTCCTTCTAAGCCTATAATAGTTTTCAGTGCATTCAAAACAAGACAGTGAAAAAAAAAGGCCCGAAACAAAACAAAAAGACATAGTACATAAATACATACACAGTCCTACATACAGCTGCTGCTGCAAAAGCTTCCTCTCCATTCCCTTCTGGTCCTTTGGGAAAGCAAAACACTTTCACAAACTAAAAACATATCTTATTTTTCTGAAAAGTTTAATGGGTTTTCTATTCAATTATTTCAGAAGCAAGTATTTTCATATTTGATTACTTTAAAAAAACAAAATTGACAAAGCACATCTGACAAAGCATAGTGCTTAGCCTGCAGCCTGTGGCTTTCATAGCTTGCTCCTGGCTTCTTGTCCCTGAGGTCCCTCCAAAAACAGGACAGTAGCAGGAAGATGGCAGAGAGGGAGAGGACACAGGGACAGCCCTCCCTTGTCCCCCATCTCCAAAGGCAACTCAGCCTCTGACAGCCACAGCCCATTGCAGGCAGAGGTCCCTCAGAGGAGCAGCAGGGAATGATTTACTGCTGGCAGAAACAGTAACTGCACAGCCCAAGTCCAAAAGCTCCCAAAACAGCCCAAACCAGATCAAACTGATATTTAGCAACACAGTTAAACCCTCGTCCTGCCCTCCTTTTCTATTTTATCCTTTTTTCCATTGGTCAAGTCCAAACCTGCCAGAAACAGTAGAAACCTTAACACAGAAAGAACTCCTACCAGATTACCAAGTGAAAAAAAAAAAATCTGATTAACAAGATGTGAAGTATCAATAGTTTGGCTACAATTTCACTTCAGTACTAAGCCACTCTTCCAGCTAAGACAGAGAAACTTTAAGGTGCACCATAGCAAGGAGTGTGGTTTTCATAATTTGTAAAAAATACCCCACCATGTGCAGAGGCAAGCAAAACACAGTCATGTTTTCAAATGGAAAATAAAATCTTGGAAAGGTGGTGAACAAGCTGATACTCTTAAAAGAACACAGAACATGACAATTTGACTTCTCCATCCCAGGGATTCTAGCTTTGCTTGTCTATTTTATTTATTTTTTAACTGCCAAGTAAAGTAAAAGGGACAGCCTAGTGAGTTGCTGAGAGATGCACCTAGCACTACATATTTTCTTCACAACATGGAGATATCAAAAGGCAGAAATATTAACTCAGAAACTGAGCTTCCAGGCTGGCTAAAACACTTTTTTGTTGCTTCTCTGCTCATTCTGAAATCCAAACAATTTCCTGATTTTTCTTAACTAGAAATTTTATTTTCAGAATCTCAAACTTAATTACAGAAAAAAAATGGAAGCAAAAGACTGATGGGAAAGCTGTGTAACACGAGGCAAAAAAGGGTTTATTTCTTGATAATTCAGCATAAAAAAATAGCAAGCTTTCAATTTCTAATGGTTCAGAGAGTTACTTTTCAACATATCATGAAGTGACAAATTGGTCTTATCCTGGCAGACAGGACTATGAAGTTCAAAACGTTGCAGTTCCCAAAAGCAGCCAGATGATATGAACACGCATGCACAAATCCCAAACTAGAAAACTTAACCTTTTAAGGCATAATCCAGTAGTTATGGGCAAAACCAGACTTTATGGATTTGGTTTTTTTCCCTTATGTTCACCTGAATAGTTCACAGTGTAAACTGCAAAGTTAATCTGAGTGTACTTGTATAACGTAAATAGGAGATCAAGACAGGTAAAACTCCTGTGAAAGTCCCTAAATATAGGATAAAAAAAAAGGCAAACAGAAAACCCACCTCAGCTATCTTCAGTTTCAGACTACTGTTCTTTAGCATGGGTTATAAGAAAAAATTATGTATTTTTTAATACATAGGCTGAATTAGTAGACAGAATATTTCTAGAGGATCTCTCTAATTGCTTCCCAGTTAGCAGATTACTTGTAAATTCCTCATCATATTCCTATTTCTTTTCAGAAAAAGAAAAAAAGAAAGAAGCATAAGGGCCATCTCCAGCTCCCTGCACTCATCACTTAATATAATAGTTAAAACATTACAGCACACCTGTGCTGGATTCAGCTGGGACTATTAATTTACTTCTTAATATCTGGTACAGTGCTCTCTTTTGGATTCAGTAACAATGTTGGTAAAGACTTTTCAGTTTCCCATGCTCTGTCAGCAAAGAGGTGCACAAGAAGCTGAGAGAGAGCACTACCAAGACAGCTGAGCTGAGCTGGCCAAAGGGATATTCCATACCACAGAACATCGTGTTTGGGGCACAAACTGGGGGAAGTTGGCTGGGAGATGCTGATCACTGCTGGGGCACTGGCTGGGTCAGCAGGTGGTGAGGAATTGTATTAAGCATCACTTATTTCTCTTGGGTTTTATTCCTCTCTCTCTTTTCATTACTATTATTATTGTTATTATTATCATTAGTACTATTCTTTTTCCATTTCAATCATTAAATTGTTTTTATCTGAACCCTCAAGTTTTACCATTTTCCCAGTTCTCCCCACCAGGGCAGGGGGCTGGGTGGTGTTAAGCCACAAAAGCACCTCACTGATCCATAAACCTGAAGTGAAGACTTGAAGGCACAAACCATTACAGAGCCTACCACAAAAGCCAGCCCTCCTCTCTCTGCTGGTACAAGCTGACATGGAGTGGCATCCCCTAAGCTGCCTTTTTCCCTGCACAAGGAAATGCACTTGAGTATTCTCTGATCTTTATGTATCTTACAATCCTTTGTTTCAGGAATGCACCACCTCTCTTGTGACTGTTTTCTTTAACTGTAGCCCTTATCTAGTCATTTCCTACAACCCACAAACCTGAAAGAGATTTAATCACTGGATGATGAAGCCAAAGCTAGCTTGCTTGTGTACTGCAATCAAAATTCAAGTGTGGCAGCACCTTGTCCATTTAGAAAGCTACAGAGAGTTCAACAGCAGAAGAGCATTTGTGCATCCTTCTACTTCAAAAATGGGATTAACTGGCATTCTCACATATAAATCAAAACCTCCAGTTCTCCAATAACCTACAGATATGCCAATGGCAAGTGCCATAACCAACAGCTTTCCAGGGCTTATACAGCAATGACAGAACTTCTCCCTTGGCCACTGCAGAACACAGCCACCACTGCAAGCCCAAACAGAACCTGGAAAACCAACTTCCTCTTCCAGCACTGCCCACTCTCACATCATGAAACAATAAGACATGGGCTTTATCTATCCATGCACAGACAGACTGCTAAAAGTTTTCTTGAAACACATAAAAATAACCAAATACAGACCATACACTCATATTAATGAGTAAAGAAGTTTTAGTTCCTCAATGATGCCAGACAGTGAGGCAATACACTCTAAAAACTGCTTACAACAAACAGCTTGAGGGATAGCACAGTGAGGCAAGAAGGAGAATCTGATGCTTTACTTACAAGGAATGTATTTCCACAGTGCCCACACACCACTCTAGTTCCATCTGGTTGAACTGGCAAGGCAGGTTGAGCTGGCTGCTCCTCTGGAATCAGCATCACTGGACCAAGAGTAATGATGCGCCTACTGTGTTAAGAACATTAGATACACATGTAATAAAGCTAGCAAAAGAGAAGGATGATGTGTTCAAGCAATTAACTCAGTCACTACCAGTTTAAATTACACATTTCAACTGTAATCTACTTGTTAAACAGCTGATGCACCCAGTTTTGGTCACTCTCTAAAGTATTTTCAGTTTTAAAAATATTCTCTTTCCTGTAAGATCAGCCATACAAGCCTAAACCCTGTATCAGACTTGCAAGCATATGACAGAGATGCTCCTTAGAAAAATGAAAACTTAATACCCAGGCTGAGCAAGCCTGAGAATTGAAATGTGCATACCCATGTGAAACACATAGAAAGAGTAAGGATCTTCCATAACCTAGTTCTCCTTCCCACACTAGTGACAACCATGTCGATATAAGAAGCATATCCATATTTGCACAGTAAAATATTGATATTCCATTCAAACTGAGTAAACTAAAAATGAAAACCACCCTAGGTTGACTAAATGAAATCAATTTACTTTAAACTAATTATTTACTTTTATGTTCAATGTGTTTCCAGTTTAGTTACACAATTTGTCAGTCCAAAATGACAGTACCCAAATTAACCAACTCAGAATGAGGATGAAACTTCTTAGAATGAGGGGGAAAATTAAAGCAATATTTAATTTGCACTGCATCTCTTCCATCTACAACCAAAATTGTATTCTGAATGCCTTTCCTTCAATATGGAGTCTTCCATTTAGGTCACACTCCCAACTCCCTCCTTTAAAGTACACTACACCAATTTTGCTCAGTTTCTAGCAAGACAAATACATAGGCTATCTTACTGCTTACCTGTATGCTTTTGAGATCATTTTAATAAAATTAAGGCATTTCTAATTTAGTTTAGTTACCAACCTTGTGATATACTATAACTGAACTATCCCATGAACATTTTTGCACTCTGAGAAAATGTTTGGAATGTTTTGAAGTCCTACCCAACCAAGCGTTAGTAAAAGGAGTTAATTCCCACAAGTCACAAACTATGTTTGAAAACCAGAACAGCCAATAGACTGGTGACTAGCTAGGGCACTTGGTGGGGTAGAACTCCCCTCCACATATCTGCAGACTCAGCCTTCCTCTCCCTTTCTCCTGTTAGAGCTGCACCACTTCCAATCAAACTCCTCCTACCTCAGTGGAATCTTTAACACCTTAAGCCCAACAGTAAGAGCAATCACTATGGCAATCACAATTGCTTCTCTTATAACAAGTGTGTACATTTAAGTTGAGAGCTGAGAGGAGAATGAAAACTCAGCATAACTAAGGAAACTGAAGTCAAGCTACTACTCCACCTCCCATCTCACCCCCAATCCCTACTCTGAGTTTAGGAAAGTGAGTATTCTGTGTGGTTACAATAACTAAGTCTCCAAGAAATTATGAATGTTAAGTCCCAGAAATGAGAAGTGGATTTTCTTCTATTGCTCTTTACATTATTTTTGACTTACAAAGTAGTTATATAATGGGACACACACATCTGAGACTTAAAGAAAAGGAAGAAACTTTTTTTCTTCTTTAATTTAAAAAAAAACATATTCAAAACGGACTCCAGCACTACCTGTGTCTGCAGCAATTCAGTACTGCTCTGTAAGTGTCCATGTAAAGAGACCAAGGCTTTGAATCTCTTTTAGTTTTAAATACTCAACACAAAAACAAAAACAGTTGCTTTAAAGAAAACCATCTCAAGGCACTGGAAGTGTTTTATTCTTACCAGTTTGGTCTTGGGCAGCCTATTTTCCGAGATGTATCCTTACAGATAAGGAGACAGTTACATTGACATCTAACATACTTCTTCCCTGAAGGAGGGTTTTTGATTGGCTAAAAAAAAACCCACAACCACCAGAGAACACACATCAGAAGTCATAGCAATTCACTTTTTTCCACATAACAGGAAGACAAAGCAGAACAACTCCAGTGAAAAGTTCTTGTTAACAGAAATACACTTCCTCTTACAGAGGAAACTTCAGAGTCAACACAAAATTAGAAATTTTTTCTTTCTTAAGAAATGAAAATTTCCTTATTAGAACAAACAAATTCTGCTCACTCATGGAAAAACATTCATACTTTAGCAATGACAATTCAAGGCTTCAGTTCAGTTATTTTTTATGTGAGTTTAGATAGTGATGTATTAATAAAAAGCAATGACTCAAAACCAGTCAAAACATCAAACAACCCTTCTTGCCTGGTACAATGGCTTTATTCAACAGTGAAAGGACCACAGTCTGTTTCTTGGTCACTAAGAGACTATGAAGACATCACCAAACTGTAATCTTATTTTAAACTGTACTGAAATTATCTTTCTCCAACCTGGGAGTCAAGTTTCAATGTCCCTTTCATGCAGCAAATCAAAAGGTGCACAATACTTTGTTTGGCTTGAAACATTATATATTGGACAGGAAAGTGACTATCAGCAGCAGGTTCTCTACCCTCTCTTCTAAGTGGAAAAAAAATTCCTGCAGTTTTAAGGCTTCCTGTTTTCAGGACATAATTTAATGTTCTTTTTATATAACATATATACAATAAATCCATGTAATAAATCTAATCCAGTGTTTTTCACAGAAACGCTTGCAGAAGCTGTGAAGCACTGCAATATCACATCCCAAAACTAAAACTGGCAGGAGGAAAAAAAATAAAAGCAGGAGGAAAAAATAAAAGCAGGAGGAAAAAAAATAAAAGCAGGAGGAAAAAGAGTGAAGACTTGAATTAAGAGGAGAAGAAACAAATATGTCTGTGAGCACTGGCAGTCAGCTGGGCTGGCTCGTGCTCTTCCTCAAGGGTGGTGGCAGGAAGGGACCCACCTGCTCAGGTGAGGACATGAGTGCTACCCCCAGTGCCCCCCAAAAACACCAAAAAGTCCATTTTACCGTGGCTTCATTGCAGACTGTGCATTTAACCACGTGTTGGTGTAGCTTGCCATCCAAATTGATTAGTGACTGGCACACACGGCAGTTTATCACAGGAACACCGCTGGCATCTGGGCTTGCAATGGCAGTGTATGGAGGGGGAAGCTCTGCTGCAAGACACAAGCAAATCTCAGCTGAAAAAACAGAGGATCCTAAAACGCTTCCAGCAAGTATTGTTTCCAGCAGGCACAGGCTCAAAAAAGAAAAAAAAAACCTTATACCTCAAACTCAGCGTTTAGTATAAACATAGAACAAAACTAAGTTTGTTTTCCCCTTCTCCACAACTTCTGTGTACACAAACACCATCCATAGCTGTAGGTAAAGTAAACCAGCAACACAAACACACTGTAAATCACCCCAGAAATCTGGATCCAACAGAACTCATCTATGTAACTTTATTTCAAACCAACTTTTTGAAGTCCATAGAAAACACACGGAGAAAAAAAACACTAAAGAACCCCAAACCTACTATAGATTAGTAGAGACTGGCTTCTGAAGAAAAAGACCCAGGAAAAAAAACCAAGACACAGGTAGGAAGAGTCATAAACAGCATTCACAAATATCTAAAAAGACTGAAATACAGACAAGTGTTTATCACATATTAAAAGATACTACAGGTAAAAACACAAAAAAGTCCTGTTAAGAAAACAGGTCTTAGGATAGGAAGTGGCATGAAATGCTTCTTTTTTGAGTACAACAGCAAACATAT
Organism: Molothrus aeneus; assembly: GCF_037042795.1. Taxonomy (NCBI): domain Eukaryota; kingdom Metazoa; phylum Chordata; class Aves; order Passeriformes; family Icteridae; genus Molothrus; species Molothrus aeneus. Next base: position 133,626,155 of record NC_089646.1, on the reverse strand, counting down.
GCTTTCTTGAAGAAAAAACCCTGAAGTCTCAGAGTTTCTGCTTTTAAGGGTTCCAGATACTTTTCTTGTCCAGAAGCCAAAGTACCAATGCACAAGAAGGTCTTCAGTCACTCTGGAGAGGCTGACACTGGGAAGGCTTTAATGGCCTCAGGCCTCCAGGGAAGAGCAGACTTCAAACTCCAGCTTTGTCAGTCTTGAGCCCACAACAAAACAGGGAGGAAACACTGAAGATTATCTGAGGCTTAAGAATCCATGGAATGAAAACAATTCAACACAGTGATCTCTCACAAGCTTATCACCACCACTCTTGGGCATATATTAGCACTGACTTTTATTTCATCAAGAAGTTCAGGGCTTTTCAGGTAAGCAAATTCAGAACAGGCATATTCAGTAGTTCATATTTAGCTTTCTTAAATACTAATAGTTCAAAATGCTCTGCAGCCTTGGGCTGCAATAAGTTTTTCAAAAATTACATCCAAGCAGCTAACCAAATCTTCAGAGAAGCAATGAGAGATCAGCCTATTTCCCATTTACCAACAGCACTGAACAGAGCAGTATCTGCTGGAGGGTGGTGAGTGAAATCACAGGCTGCTATCAAAGCTGACAAGCCCAAGTATTAAATTTAAGCCTGTGAGAATGCACTCATCACTCCTTCACTGTCTTGGAGTGAATGTCATAAGCTGGAGGGATAAAAGAAACCCTGTCTGCCCTTCAGATCCAAAAGTCACAACACGCCTTTGAAGTGCATGCTGAACAGCCATGTTGCTATCTCTTTTTGCTACTTGGTCTATATATGACCCAGACCTGTGCTTGATTTTAACCCACAAAGGCAGCAGGAAAAAGATGGATACCTTGAGAGTCTCAGAATCACATCCAATATATGTGAATTATTTCAGATGAGAAACAAAATTAACTTATATGCAGCAGTACAACTGAATTCATGACACTAACTGATGCTGTATTTCTTGAGGAAGTGAACTTCACACCTTCAGCTCTGATACACTGGTTACAGAAAACAATATCCTTAAGAAATATCAAGTAACAGTACTGTTATTTCTTCTGTTTGTGAGGAAATACACTCTGAAAAAATGCAGCATCCAGAAAAATAAATCTTAAATATCAGTATTTTGCAGTACTGTGATACCCTATTTTAAGTAAGGCTGCCACACGCAGGACATGAGACATTACAAGACATTAAAAAAAACAAACACACACAAGACAAAACCCCAACCCACACACTTTGGCAAGTAGAAACAAGCTCAAGCCTACCAGGGCACTCCAGAAATCAGGTTAGAGTAACCACCGTGGCAAAGTCAAGGCTGCTCCAGTGGGTTTTGGCAGTCAGCAGACTGCTTAACTGCTCCTGCAGTGAGCAGCTGACACTTTCTGGCTAGGGGAACAAGCAGCCAGAAAACAAAAGGCATGTTCCAAAGACTAAATACCAGACTCTCTATCAAGACACCTTTACAGTTAACTCCCAGCTTTAAGGTTGCTTTTTTGAAAAGCAACAGTTGTTTTACAGAAGTTCTTGACTTTGTCCTCTCCATTTAAAGTGTGACAGCTCAATTCTGTCAGCTGGGAATAGGGTGGCTGTACTAAGGCAAGCAGGATCTTTAAGGGTACCAGAAAGTGAAGAGAGACACAGCCACCAACATTTCAGCTTTCCACAATCCTGGAATACTTGAAAATTTGACAACCATACCTTCTAGACATTTATAATTTTCTATACCCATTTCCAAGCGATAACTCTTATGAAGCTGGTAAACTGAGGTGTGTGAGCCCCTACACACAGCACCAGCCACTTCTTCAGCCTCATACTGGAGCTGCCTGGCTTCCAGGTAAGCAGCCTCACTGTTCCTGTCCTGCTGGCTCAGCAAATATCAGATAGCAAGTGAATAATGGCTGCTTTTCAGAGCCCTGCTGCAGCAAATAACATTTGCTATGGAGCAGAAAGCATGAGGTATCTTGGCACTGCAACCTTCATGCTCAAAGAAAATGTGCATTTTGAAGAGGTCCAAAAACCAAGCCAGCAGAAGCCACCAAAATTAAATATAAAGAAGAGTATATTTGGGGAGGGTAAGGGGGTGGGTGATAGTGAAAAGGAAAAGAAAGACATTGTCTTGGAGTTAGCTGCTCCTCACCCCTTAATAAAAAGGCTTGAAAGCATATTAGCTTACTTCAGTATGACCTTTTTTTTTTTCTTGACATCTTGAATTTCAGGCTAACTAGAATATCTAAAACCAGTTTATAAAGGTCTGTCAGTCTGTCATACTGGAAGGTAGGCAAGCTTCACATACACACCAGGAGAATGTAATTAGATAGTGAATTTCCTGCTGCTGACATACCAGTTTACAGCTATATTATCCATTTCTCTTTAAAAAAAATGAACACAAACAAACAAAAAAGCACACACACACACAAAACCAAACAAAAAACCCCCAAAAATCAAATCAAACAAACAAACAAAAAAAAACCAACAGTAATTAGTTCAGCAAGATTAGCAAAGTGTCCTACCATGCAGTACTTCTGACTCCCTCTTCACCCTATAGAACAGCAATGCCATGGAAGATATCCCATTTGCAACCTGAGAAACTCCTTGTGGTACTTGTGTACTTTCCTCCCCTGGTAGTTGAAGGGTGGAAACAACAGAGAACCACTAGAAGCCTACCAGGGTTAAACATAAATTAGTTTTATTTGATTTAAAAAAAAAAAATAAAAGTTCTTTATCATGACCTGTGAGGGGGTGGGTAAGGGAAAAAGTTTAATGATTGATGTCAGAGATACGTTGTTAAAAACTAAGAAATCCTGGAAAAGGCCCAAAAATCCCAAAAGAAACAAACAAAACCCCACTGACTAACCATCCTACTCCAGGGAAAAGAACTGATAGTTTCACTCTTTGTCAATGTTGTGAAAAGTTTCTTAAATACTGTGGGCTGCATCCACACTGAAAAGATTTTTCTTTCTTGCATCATTAAGAACACTGAGCCATTACCAGGATTCAACCATTTTACACAGGGAAAAGGGTCAGCTGGGTCTCAGCTGCAGCTCAGCAAGGGAAGAGAAGGCTACCTTCAAAACATGGTCTCTCTAATTTAAAGTTCAGGATGATATACTTGGCACAGTAGATAATTACAGGGATAAACCCAATAATGTACATTCAGGTGGTAGTTTTAGCACAAAGGGCTTCTTCCTCCTTCCTCTGCCACTCCACACTATCCAGATGATGCTAATCAAGGAAGCTTTGCAGAAGGAGTTTGCTTTGGAAGCAAAGCCAATACTTCCACAGGAATGATTCTGCCCTCTAAGTCTAGCCTTGTGCTAGGGAGAGAGATGAAGTCTGCCAGTCAGCTGGAAAGGCAGTTTAGCTTGCATGGATCCTTTCACTAAGGAAAGCCAACAGAGAAGGGAAGTAGAGCCACGGGCCTGTGCCACAGCTCTGCACAATTCTGTTCCACAGCTGTCTGACATTTCTGCAGAGCAGCTCTCAAGTGCTGCCTAGTAAGTTTGCTCATGCACTGATCAAACAAGAGGTATTCGACATTCAAGAAAGCTCTATGTTGGTTCCTCCTCATTTTTGGGAAGAAACCACTTATCTCAAGCACCACATCCTGCCACAGGTGCCCAGCCAGATATCTCAAGTAACAGATGCCCACTGAAGGCACAAGAGAACATGGCTACCAAATGAAATGAGCATTTCAAATCCAGCTCATTTCCAGGTCATGAGTTTTACCCTGGGGTCAAACAAGAGTCACTAATCTAATACATTTTCATTACTTTTTAAATTTATAAAGATTTAAAAAAAAAAAAGAAAAACCCAAAAAACAAAAAACAGATTGAAATGTATGCAAAAATGGTTACAGGATAAGGAACCCTAAGAATAAAAATATCAAACTCCAGAATGTAAACTAAGGTAGATATATGGATTTTTTTTTGTTTGTTTGTTTACTTGGGGGATACTGCCAACACTAAAAAATTGATGGCAAATAAACCCCAACTAAAAAGCCAAAGTATCCAACCTCTGCTCTTTTTTAAGCAAATATTCCTTTGTCCACTTCAAATCAAAGTAAACAGTCAACATCAGCTACAGCCCTAACTGAAATACATTTCTGTATCAAGACAAGAGGACTAGCTTTCCACAAGATTAAATATAATTCAAAACAGACAGATGCTCACTCATTCTAGTTGCATACATGTCATGAATCTATATAGTTAATAAAAATCATTAAGAAAGGGCCAACACACTGGACCTACTGAGATAAGAATTGTACTCTTACATTTTAAAGGGTACAGCTAGCAAAGCTACACTAATCTTATTTCATCTTTATTCCTTCAGCTTTCTCCACACCTCAATTTCTGCTCCAAAACGTTTAACTGAAAAAAAAAAAAACCTACTAATGTATTTTGATAACATCCTGATTCACGTTTTCTAAGTGATTTTTTCCACCTACTAATTAAATAGTCAGTATTGATCAACAAGACGATTTTTCCTAAGTCTGTGCAAGAGAGATAATACCATATAATTATGCCACGGCTACAGATTTGTAACCGCAGTATCGGACTTGCTTTAAAAATAAAGCCATAACCAGCTATGGCCTTGAAACGTGTTTGCAAGGGCATCCTGGTGGTTTTGGACTTCAGCTACCACACTGCACCGAGTCCCTCCGTTATTCCGACGGGATTGCCAGGACGGGCTGGCCACACCTGGGCACGGGGCTGAGGCTGCGATGTTCCCGGCCATGGCGACCTGCGCGCTCGGCCCCGCGCTGCGCCCCTCCCGCAGCCGCCTGTGCCCAGCCGAGCTGCGCTCGGCTCCGGATCTTCCACTTAATCCTGCTCCTAATTAATGGGGAAACCCAAGTCCCACAATTAACACGCAAGCTGCGGCATGCGAGCGAGTTATAATAAGCAGACCGGTTCGGGCTTGTTCTGCCCTTGCAAACAATTATTTTAATTTCTTTTATTTTTCCTGCTGAGCCGCCCAGGCCGGAGCGCGGCGGGGAGCAGGGCCTGTGCCGGGCACGGAGCGGCGTTACCTGTTGTTCCCCACCGGCCAGGGCGGGGCGGGGGCTCCCCCGCCGGCCGCCCCCGGCCCGGCCCCGCCGCCGCGGCCAGGGCGGGGGGAGCCCCGCACCGCCGCAGCCGGGCGGAGGCGCCGCGTCCCCCGCCAGACACAGCCACAGCCACGGCGCCAGGGCCGCCCCCCGCCCGGCACAGCGCCTTACCTCGGGGACTGCTCTCCGGCAGATAGGGCGGCGCGGTCGGGGTGACATTGCCGGAGCCGGGCGCGGAGAGCAGCGGGGAGCGCTCGTCCACCCCCTCGGCGGCCATGGCTGCGGCGCGGAGGGCCCTGCCCGCTGCCGGGCGCGGGGCGGGGAGGCGGCCGGGCCGGCGGCGCCGGGGAAGGAGCGCAGAGGAAGGGGCTGGGAATGAATGAGAGCGGGGCGGGAAGGAGGGACGGCGGGGCGGGGAGGAGGGACGGCCGGCCCCCGGCACGGGGTAATGAGCGGGGCAGGCCGGGGGCGGTGTCTGGAAGACAAACATAACAACCTTCGGTCGTAAATAAATTTTTCCCGATAAAGAGTGTATTTGTTGAGATGTGTGGGTTTTTTCTGGTTTTGTTTGTTTATTTGTCTGTTTTGTTAAGGTTGTTTTAAGCTCTGTGTTTTGGATGTTGACATCAGTACCGGGGAAGTGCTATAGTCGATTTAGCTGGGAGCAGTCGCCTTTTCCAGGACTCTGGGGATGCAGACGGACGGAGGAGGAACTCTCCGAGGTGACAGCGGTGGGAATCTTCAAGGGAGCTCTAAACGTGAGGAGATAAATCGACGCGTTATCAAATCTGCTGCTCAGCGGGGATGTCTGTCCCCTGGTGCCATTGAGCTCTCAGGACGGAAGGACTAAATTTCCTTCTGCCGCTCGGGCACCATCTGGAAGTCTCTGGCAAAGAGGGAAAATAGCCTTCCCTGATTAATTTTTCAGACTGAGATAAAACTGATGTTTGTCCCCCTTGTGCCGTGCCCTGCTGTCCGTCGGTCAGATGGCCAGGCTGCCAGGCGGCACCGGCACCCGTGCGATGCGATCAGAACCAAAGGGCTCTCGGAACGACTAGCATGGAAGGCAGATGTTTTTGGGTAAAGGTGAGATCGTGGCCTGGGAGTTCACAAACTGGCCATATTCCTTCTATAATGATACAGTTTATAAAATAAAATAGGATTTCTTGCATGGTGTAGAAAATTTTCTGCAGGACCTTTTTTCGTATTTGAATCTAGAAAATCAAACTGTTGTACAAAAACAGATTAATGTATATGAGAGTCTATGAGAAATAAAACATTAAATTAAATGAGGGCTGATATGGTATATTTTTCAAAGATTTCAATCATTATTACTTTAATAACTGTAATATGGAATTAATTAACTAATCATTTGGTGCAAAATTGTGGTTTTGAACATTATTATCCTGCAGAGATAAACTCTGAATATGAGTAAGCTCTGATGTAAGAGACAGTGTGCTACAAGGCAGCTGGTTGTGTTATTCCAGCTGTCTTCATCACTCATTAAATGCAGTAATGCTATGGCAAACCACTTTTCTATCAGAAAATGTGGTAACTAACTTGCAAGATGCCTTTTTTAGTATTAATTATATTGAACTTTCAGTGTTCAGTCAGCTTCAAAATAACTCTCAAGCTCAAATCAATGCTTAACAGCTTTTTTGTGAGGATTTCTAAGGCTGAAGGTGTTTTGTGCCCCAAACTCTTTCTTGATCAGGTACCATGAGACCAACCTTGTCAGGTCAAATGTAGGTCATTAAAATCACCAGTAAGGTTGTGTCTTTAGCACATGATTTTGCTATCACATGCCCAGTTTTCATCAAGAACAGAGGTGAAGGCTTTCTTTTGGAGTCCTATTGCAGGAACTGGCAGTAGCAACCAGATTCTTTACTCTTTTTCTTTGTATGGGAAAAGACAGAAAAGATTTCATACACTTAAAGCTGCCAACTTTTAGGCTGCACTGAGTTCCACCAGTGCCTGGTCCATCCTGCAGCAATTTCAGCAAATTGTCTGTGTGGGACCTCCTTCTCCTCTGAACTGCTTTTCTGACTTATAAACTTCAAATTCCCTCCCAGGAACCTGCAGGGAAAGCTATGCCACAACTCAGTCTGACTGCTCAAGCCTGCACATACAGCTGAGAATTATTGTTATTAAGCATCCCAGCATGCTGACCTATTCTTGGAAATATGACTGTCATCTAAATAAGGACCCATTTAGGATTTTAAAAAAAGCAAAACCAGCATTCCTATAGCTCCTTGACTTGACTTTTCAGAACTCTTAAAACCGTAGTCACCTGAGCTTCTGTAGTCTTAATAGCAGAAATGAGGTAATAGTTCAGTCACCTGCCTCTGCTGTTCAGTATTTCATGCCCATGTGTTTAAAGGTAGTTAAAGGTCTACAGGACTCTCCAACCCAAATGTTGCAGCCTGATGTGTAGACCTGCTTGCATTGCCTGCTCTATCCATGGGAAGCTAGATGGTGCCTAAATGTGTACCAGGAAACTAGGGGATGCACTTGGCTGGGAACAAGCCTTCCCTGGATGCTAGTCAGGCTCTAAAGGAAGAATTCAAGCATCAGATAATGTCAGGCTGCAGACAGCTTAGGCAGTGAGAACTTGCTGCTTTCTTCTTGCTCTTCTTCCTCTGGACACAACTGCCATGTTTACATGTTTAATTAAACTACTGTGCAGTTTTCCTTCTATGAAAATCCTGCCTTCTCTGGTGGGCGGGATGCTCTGCTCTGAGCAGCCCTGCTTGTGCCTGAGCCACCCAGAAGATACATCATGACTCGAGTTCAGTGTTGTAGCACAAGCACAGGTGCCTTTCTGCACTACTTGCCCCTGAGCTTCTTCGACTGGCAAGTCCCAGCACAGCCTGCACATGCCTCAACCTTCGCTGTGGGACCTGGTTGTGCTGCCAAGGCATCTCGTGGGTTCCCAGCACTGAAGGCTGAATGATATAGATTACAAATCCAAGCACATGCCTCCATGGGAAATGCCTCCTACTGAAAACACTCTACTATGCAGCTTTGAACATGACTCAGGCAAATGAACCAACTACACCTCTGAAAGCAGCCCTACAGAAGGTTCCTCAAGGTGTCTTCACCTGTGTCACAGAACGGAACCACACATGTACCTCTCTGTCCTGCCCCAGTCCTGTTGTTTCATATAAACTTCTGTACCCAATAAATGAGGGCTGAGCAAGGCAGCACATTGGTTACTGTCAAGGCTTACATTTAGCAAAGAGATAAAATGAAAAAGGGTACAGCATATTTTCTTCCTCTATTCTTATTAATGTCCCATGCTTAGAGAGACATTTTGAGAAGCTTGGTAATGCTCAAGTTTAAGTTTTCTTCATTCTAAAATCATCATTCTCATAGATTTTTTAAAATTTTCCCTAGATAAAAGAATCTTAACTTTTGTATAAGACCAACCACTGAAAATGTCGAAGCTCACTGTTGAGTGCAAAAGTATTTGTGTATCAATATTATAAACAACTACAACTCTGTTAATCTTGCCTCTTTACTAAGTAGTAAGTGTGAAAATATATCTCAGGGAATCTGTATTGTGCAGACGTTTTCAGGTACCATTGTAATTTTCTGTGTTACATTTAGGAACAAATAACCTCCAATAATAATTTTTTACCTGTCTGTTATTTTTAGTTTCATAATAATGCTTAGAGTCTGCAAGCCTAAACCCACTGTGATAGGTGCTGTTCAAAGACATACAGAAATACCCTGATTGCTTAAAAGACAAAAAAGATAAAAATAAAAATTCAGACATAATACAGGTTATGCAAATTCCCATAACTTCTCACTCACAGTGTAAGAACTGGAATATGGTCAAGGGACTGTGTTGCTATACCATATTTCTTCCTCATGGCAAGTATATGGAATAAAAATAGCAGGAAAATAGCTTATTTTTACATTTTCCCAGATTCATTACATTGGAGAGGCACAGTAAGCTAACACAAGACCTGGCTTATTTTTCTTTTTTACAACTGTAATATTATTATATTTAATTATTATTGAAGTATAATAATATTACAGTTTTTTTAAACTGTAGTATTATTTTTAAAACTGTAATACAGAGAGGTGCAGAGGAGCAGCATATCCAATGCACACAAAATTCTTTCAAGATTTCCACTCGCAAAGGTATCCTGTGCTGCAGGATCAAGTCTATGACAAGATAAAATTTCATACTATGCATAGTCTGAGAAATGTAATTACATTTCTGTGTCTAGCATGAGATACAGGATATAATAATCCTGTAGCAGTTATAAAAATAAATAACTATAGATTTGAATATGTGGTTTCAGGCAAGGTAATGCAATGCAAACCAATATAATAACTGTGATACAGCATCCAGAATAGTATTTCAGAGCATAGTTGAAAGATAGGCAAGGCTTTTGAAAATACTTCTCAGTTCTGTCCTTTGTACCATGCTACAACCTAGTGAAGGTTTCCAACTCCAGATAGGATTGGGACATGGCATTGATATGCACAACCATGTGATAATCTCTGGAACAGTTACTATGCTGAAATGTTTAACTTCCTTTTCTTTATTTTCTTTAAATGTATGTGTCTGTAATTTATTCACATGAAAGAGTGTACAAGCACCATGAAAATGGGAATGTCATACAATTCCATATATATTTTTACTTCGAAAAGGGCTTTTTTCTCTGCAGAAATTAGACAGCAGATCTACAGAACACAGGAATTAATTATGAACCTCTTATCTGCAGAAGAATTTTACCTTTAGTCCCATCAACACTGCTCATCCCGTTGCAGTTGTGTGATAAGTCACCCTCCCACTGGCGACACAAAGACAAGGAACATTATGTTATTATGTTATTATGTTATTATGTTATTCAGGGATGACTTGGGAGGCTGACAGCACCTAATGTTGCAGAAAGTGGTTGTTCCTCCTTCCATTCCTTCCCACCTCCAGGGCTGTGGAGACAGGAGATCAGCACACCAGAGCTGTGGGAAGGGTCATGCTGGCTGCACTGACAGCCTCTCCTGTCAACACCCTCTGTTCCCAACAGCAATGGGGAGCATTTGGCCAGTGACTAGACAAGTCTATTTTTAGTAACTTTTTATGCCATATATTCTATTCCTGTCACTACAGAGTACTCATGCAAATGTATGTAGGGCTGCTGCTGTTACAAAGCTGCAATTTCCTGGACTGCATTAATTTTACTACAGTAGATTATGACAGACAGAAATTATAATGGTAAAGAAGTCTTCATTTACACAAAGAGAGGCATCTTCTCTTATTTGTAACTGGAATTACAGTTCTTGTAAAGCTTATTCATGTTATCATCTTTTCCTGATTGCACATCTGTCATTTCTTTTACAGTATTGGTGCTATTTCCAGTTAACCTTATTTTTAGAATAATGGAGGAATTTTCAGTCTCAATTAAGAAGCAGTTCACTCTGGAAAATATAATCCCTATTGGCAGGAAAATTGTTTATGGGTTTTAAATTCCTTTACATTCCACCTCCATCTCTATGTGTTACCATAACCATTAAGCACTTTCTTGGTCATCTTGAAGACACCAGCTGCTTTCAAAGATCTTTATTTAATATATTAATCTCCTCTTAATCACATTACATATACTCAAGATTCTTGCCTTTGTTATTTGTCAGAGATTGCTACCCAATAAGTATTATATTATTATGAAATATCTATATAATATCTAAATATGTAGATCTCTTTATTCTGTAAAATCATTCCATTTGTTTATTAATGTCAGTCAAATGGTATTTGAATAAACTTAATTCCTTTCTTTTTACTTTATTTTCTATTATTGAATGGATTAATATTACACAGATAATAAGTTAGTTTTAAATTTGTTTGACAATTCTAAATGTTGGCATCATATACATTTTTAATTTGATCTCTGATTTTTAGTTCTGAGGGGCAGTTTGAGGGGAATGAGGAAAATATTGTCCTACACTTTTGAGGTTTTTTTTTTCAGTTTCCAGTGGACTTACTTTTTAGCCAGAAGCTTCTGAGTCTTGGTCATGAAACCAAGCAATATCTGGCTCAGTCCATACCTGGATAAGATACATTGAAGAAAAGCAGGTAAAGATCTGAAGTAACTTGTGGTGCTTCACTAGACAGCACCTTTTGCTTTGTGGAAGAACAGAGCTGCTGTACCCTCCTGGCACCTGGTGGACACTAAGTATAAAGAAGGAAGCTCCAAATTCAGTGTAGGTTACAGCAGCTTTTGATCACGAGCTATCCCATGACACATATCACAAGAATAGCAGAATCTTGGTCAAACTCCAGTTCGGATAATTAAGCATCTGACTTGAATTCCCTTTGCCATTTCAGTCTCAATGAGCAGCCTTCTTCAGTTTCAACTGGAACTCATTTCATGCAACATGTTCATTAAAGTGTTGCTCCATTTCAGGAATAGATGAAGTGATAAACATACAGTTCATGATTTTTCCAGGATAATAAGAAAGAATAACAAGGCCTGCCACTCTAGTTATTTTATGAGCACCAATCTCTACTTCAGCTAAGTAGCATCCTTGATGATAATGCATAGTAGATTTATGACAACATTGTAAATGGGGTAAATGCAAAGACTGTTCCACACAGATATGGATGGTGTGGATTGAAGTGGCACGGTGCTCCTTTTTAAATGTAGTTGCATTTGTTAACATAGTACATAGAGTGTTTGGAACAGGGACACAAAGATGGTGAGGGGCAAGAGGAGAAGCTGCATAAGAAGTAGCTGAGGTCCCTTGGTCTGTTCAGCCTGGAGGAGACCTCATTGCAGTCTGCAACTTCCTCATGAGAGGAAGAGGAGGGGCAGGCACTGATCTCCTCTCTGGGGTGACCAGTGACAGGAGCCAAGGGAACAGCATCAACATGTCTCATGGAACATTTAGGTTACATATTAGGAAAAAGTTCTTCACCCAGAGGGTGGTTGGTCACTGGAACAGGCTCCCCATGGAAATGGTCATAGCACCAAGCCTGATGGAGTTCAAGGAGCATTTAGACACTGCTCTCAGGCACATGGTGGGACTCTTGGTGCTGTCCTGTTCAGGTCCAGGAGCTGAACTTCAAGGATTCTTGTGGATCTCTTCTAACTCAGCATATTCTGTGATTCTATGATTCTATTAAATGTGATCAAGAGCAGCCATACTGAACTGAGGATCTTTGAATCATCAGCACTTTGGAAGAAAACATTTGAGATCAGACTGGGGGAGTGAAAATGCTGGTGATGGCCTGTCTCCAAGGTAAGCTTTTCTACTGGGAGCTGCCAAGAAAGATGTTGCTTTAGAAAGAATGTGCAGATGTCAGAAGTCTGAATGAAATTCTCAAAGTTCCTTGAACTCATCTCCACTATAGCTTGGAGTTATGCAAGGCTTCTGTGAGTTAGAAAAGATCCACATAACCAGAAGGGAAAGAAAGGAGTTTGAGGCAAAATGAGTTTACTCTAAATACCTAGAAATTAAACTGTTTGCATGTTTGCATCTAAATATTGGCTGTACTTGCAGAATCTCTTCAATGGATGCTTTTCATAAAGAAATAATTTAGTTTTACAGATATGGAGTGTTATTGTGTGCCTCTCAGCATGGAATGCAAGGGTGGCAACAGCTAGTCTAATCACAGCCACCAATAAAGAAGAATTTATAATTAACCACAAAACATTGAAGCAATGAGAAACCTGACACATTAGAGGGATGGAGGGTATTCAGCTAGTGGAAAGCTGAATTTTTTGCTATAAGAATAGAAATAACAGAAGTAATATTTTTTTGCCTGTATCTTGAATTTAACTAGATTTTATTAGTACATAGATTGTAAAGGGAAAAGCAGAAACAAATATTATTCTCCCGTTGATAGAAAAGATGTGGGAATCATACCAGTAGTTATTGTGAGCTTCATCAGAAGAGTATTACAGCTTCTTGATACAAAGCCCAATATCCTTCTGGGAAAGGTTAAAACCATGATTTTTGATTAGAGCCATGATTTTCTTATCCTTATCAACTGATCAATCTTAAGACTGTCAGGAAAACATGCAGATCCTGTAACAAGGAGAAGGAATGCAAAATAGTGCAATTAACGTAGCAAATTAATGGAAAAAAATGCCTTTACCAGTACTACAAACAACTTTCAAGACCCATGGAGTTGAAAAAGGTGCAATGAAATTAGTGTATTTTGTGTCATTGCAGTATCTTTCTAAATGGATCTCCTAATGAAGAGCAAATAAATATGGATTCTGCACACTGTTTGCACATAATGCTTGAAATGGGATTCCTGTGATCTTTTTATCTGGGAAAAAGAAATGAGACTTAGTTGCTCCACTGTATCTCTGCAAATTCTATTTTGATGTGCACCAGCTTTGTGAGCCAGTGACAAATTTTTTTTTCTGATTTTGCTATCAGGTTACTCACTTAAGTTATAATATTTTGCTCTCTCCTTGTAGAGTTGGAAGACCTTTCACCATGCTCATAACTCAATGTGCCTATGGCAGTTCGGATAGATTACATTTCCCTTCTTTCCTGCAGGCAGCTGTTACAATTCCAGCTCTGCCTTCCTTCCACAGCCCCTCCCAGATGACCTGCTGTGCCATTTGAGGTCCCTAGTATGATCACAAAAAGTGATCCCTAGTATGGTCCCTATTATAGATCCCAAACAACCAAAATAGCTTCTGTAGGAAATGTATCACATCTATGTTCTTTGATATGACCTTGTCATTTAACAGCAATCTGAATCTCTGGGTGCATTACTGTAACAAATGACAAAGCAAGAATTAATACAATTCTCCAACATATTTTTGAGGAATATAGATTGGAAATTGAAGAGTTAGGAGTAGAAAGGCACTGGTTTAGGATTTCCAAGGAAATGGAAAATTCAGTTCTGCCACATAGTCAAGCTCTAAAGGTAGCTTTCTTTCCTCCTGAAAAAAAGAAAACCAAAACCAAACAACAACCAAAAAAATTGACTCAGAAGGAATAACACCATTTGTTTCTTTAAGCATCACTTGCTGGTAAATACAGAAAATTATTTTTGTGAACTGCTTAATAAAGTGAATGGAAATACACATCAGCTTGGGGTTTTGTTGCTTTGAATTTGAAGAAACTGTTGGATTTTCTCTTTTCTTCTAGATGATATACTGCAAAGGTATAGAAAGCCTGGCTGGTTGCTTATTAATAGGTTCTATCAATCTGGAGATAAAAAGGCATGAAGCATTTTGAGGAAAGGATGGAATGATGGCTGACTTTAAGTACCAGCGCTGGTTTGAAATCTTACAAGTAGTGCTTTTGTACCTACAGCCTGTGGTTATATGGTACAGCTTATTCTTTCTTCATTCTTCAGGGCTGTATCCGTTACATCTGTGCTGCACCTTTTCAAATAATTCAGTTTTCTCATTTCAAATCCATTGTGTCATACTCCATCTCATCCTTCTTCATAATTCATTTGTAGATCACTCCATGTGAGGAAAGTCTGTTGTCAAACTCAACTATTTAATCTGCTCTATGTTTGTAAAGGTTGAGGCTGGTGTGATAATTTTCTTTGGAGTGTATGCAGCAATGTCTCTGTCAATCAGAATATTTGTGGGCCCCACTCACTTTGGGATTGCACTGCAGAATTCTGGAGCTTGTCCACCTGTTTTGTTAATCACTTTTAACCATTCCATTGCCCTCATACTCAAATTTACAACTCCAGGTCCTTACCCTGGTTTACCCCTTGCTTTGTCCTCCTCTCTGGTTTCCCACTCAGCTTACCCCAGATTTCTCTTGAAGCCTTGTTTCTTGTCAGAGATATCTCCTAACTTCACCCATCTATGATAGGGATCAATGATTCTTTGCCTCCTTCTCTGACTACTCCTAGTTCCATTGTTCATCCTCCAATTTTAGAATTCATAGGATCATAGAATAGTTTGTGTTGGAAAGGACCTTTAAAAGTCATATAGTCCAACCCCTGCAATGAGCAGGGACATGGTCCACTAGAACAGGTTGCTCAGGGCCTTGTCCAACCTGACCTTGATTGTTTCCACGGATGGGCGATCTACCACCTCTCTGGCCAACTTGTTTCAGTGTTTTGACACCCTCAAATTTCTCTCTCTTTGTCAAACATGCTTTCTCCAATTACCTCTACAAATTTCTCTATTGGGTCCAGACATTCCTTCCTCTTGTCAAAGCCATGGTATCTCTCACCAGCAATGACCTCTACAGCTCCTTTCAGAACTCTCAGTCAGTTTTCCCTTTCCTTTCCCCAGCCAGGTCACCAGACTCCTTTTCTGAATCTTCTGCTTGTCTCTTCCTCATCCTTAGGGCACTCAGGCAGATTCCTTTCTTCCCCTGCCCCAGGGTATCTGGAGATGAGAGCATTAGAGGTGGGGTCCAGTACCCAGCCCTATGGACAGTACTGGCAGTCCAGGGCTGGGATTAGAGGATAGGCCTAGGTTGGTACTTCACCCCTGGCCAGAAGGTTATCTGGCACAGACAAATACTTTTGGTTGAGCTGTGACAGCAATTATGTGTCCTAGAAATTATGGTGAGACTTCTGTATGCTGAAAAATTATACAAAGGTGTAACTGCATTTTATTGATATAAGAATTTACAGTGCACAAATCACAGTGCAAATACTTAGTCATATATTTGTCTTGAAGACTATGTACAAGTAAAATGCAATTTTAGCTGGACTGCTTACTTGAATGCTACTTTGAGAGTCTCAGAGATTGCAGTAACTGACCCATTACTCATTTTAGCAGTTTAAGGAGTATCTAGGGTTCCTCTTGTCTTTTCTTTCATTATCATGAGATATGGGAAGATTATCTGGCAAAAAAAAAAGGTCTGCTTAACACGTGACACTCTCTTTCCTTGTTTTACAACAAGATGAGCTATAGTTGACAATTCCACAGTGTAGAAAGTAAGTAAAGAGCATGGTGAAAATAAAAGAGTGCAAATGACAGCAGCTTCAAGGGGTTATGAATTATTGGCCTGAATTATTAGCCAAGATTCTTTACAGGACTACACCAGCAAAATGTGATGATATCCAGTGCTAACCCTGTGAAACCCAACTGAAAGTGTCTGCTGAATGCATTAAGGAACAGTACTTACATACTGAAAATCCCAAATGTCCAATTTTAAATATTTTTCCTCCTGAAAAGTAGTGTGAAGAGCTGCAGCTGAGCTTTTTCTCTTTGCTTATTGTTTCTGAGCATCTAGAATGCATTCAAGTCACCTCTTGTCAAGCAAAGATCACATCTCAGTCATTTGGCCAAGAAAAGTGCTTAAAAATCCAGACTCAGGGGTTTTTATGTAATGTCACCATTCTACCTTGCTAAAATTTAAAAAAGCAAAACACTGCAAATTTCACAATACATCTGCTGAGGCTGGCAAAAAGGTGCTACCACTAACAGACACATTTCTCAAAAGCAATCTTCACAAAAACCAAGGACATCTACAGGTAACAGCCTGGAGAAAAACAACAGTTTTTCTGTACCCCAGCACTAGTAAGACAACTGTGAGTGAGTGAGCCTGAATCTATTTGCATTAACAGAAACCTAAGTTTTTTTACAACTTCTGATTTTACAAATAGAAAAGATAAATACATTGGTCTTTGTAAGCTCAAAAATATCAAATCCAGAAATAAGCCCCACTATTTTGTTTAACTGATAAATGACTCATAACAGATTTTGTTAAGTGATTTTATATACATTAGGTCCTGACCCTTGTCAAATTTGTGTTGAAAAATTACTAGAAAAGTTTAAGAGATTGGGGATCTCAGCTGCAGATGTCTTTCTGCAAAAAACCTGATAGCACTGTTTCCAGCAAAAATAAACAAACAATAGGAAAATCTCAGCTAGTTCATTTACTGATCTAAGTGAACTTTCAGAAAGTCTGTAGTACATATACCATGCTGGGAGATTTTAGGAGCCTAACAGCACATGCCATATTGAGTTTTATGTTCTGTGGAGGTTTCATTGCAAGGTCATGTACAGTCCTTCTTCATTTAGACTAATTGCAAACCTTACTGCCAGCCAATTTTAAGGCATAAAGTTTAACAGTTTACTACTTTTTCTTCAGTATCTGGGCTCAGGTGACCCAGATTCACTGATTATATAGCACATAAATAAGAAAACTCTCAAGAAAGCCTTACCAAAACAACAGAGCCATTTCAACAGTTTCATGTATAGCTGTAACCAGCCTATAATTCACTTTAATGCTCTGCAAGAAACATCTTGTAGCTAATGGGGGGAATGAGATACACACGGATGTCAAAGCAGTAAGATAGCTTCTTTGCTTGACCAATGTTTTATATCATTTAGCTGAGTAAGATTTGGGTAGTCTTTACTACTGTCATGAAAACTGTTTGCCCAACAGCTTATTGGCTTTGCAATTGAAGAAATAAAATCAAGATTTTTGGAGAGTAACAGACGTAGTGGGGCGTCCCACCCCAGCTTATGAATGAACAACCAACCTTCCTGAAGTTCAGATGTTACTAAATACTGTGACAGCACTGGGAGACTGATACTAGAAAGGAGGTCAAAGTGCAGTACTTTAAATAGCCATGCATGCTTTCCTCCCCAGAAAACAAACATGAAAGAAAGTGAACACAGCAGCTGGTTAATTCACTGTCCAAATCAGCTGATATCACAGGTATGGAGTTATTGACTTCAGTGACTAACTTGACAATATTCAGTCGCATTGCAAAAGAATCCCTTAATTCTGAAAGTTTCAATTTTGTCAGTGTATAAGACAGACTGTGCTTAGGACAGAGCCTCTTAAGCTATCATTGATTTCAATGGGAGGTTCAAAATCCTACAGAATGGATTAATGAAGTAATAAATTTTAATACCAAAAAGGGCCATTATGGCAATCCACTCAGACTGCTTTGAATTCAGAAAGTCAGTAAATGCTGCTTGCATGAAGACTGTAACTTAGATCTGAGCTAACACATATCCATAGGAACTATTCCAGTCTTGATTTAAAGACCTGTGTGACAGCAAACCTATCAGATCCTAGATAAAGTGCTTCACAGTTGGTTACCTCAGATTTCAGTTCTCTTTTTTTTTCCTCCTTTCAACTTCTAACCATTATGTTTCAGTATGACTTTATCTGTTAAGCCACCCTTTCTACTCAGGAACTAGATAAACTGAGCTTATATGCAGGAAGGCTCAAGCTAGGTGCTGTAAGACTATCAGAGAGGAAAGCCAGAATATGTGGAGGGGAAAATGCTGATGAGCTGGCAGATCAAGAGACCCTGAGGAACGAGGGATCCTGGTGCAAGCAGGCAAGGAGCAGGCAGGAACAGGAAAGGCCCCTGGAGCAGGGGCAGGCACAGGCTTAGACAGAAGGTGGCACACAGGCTGCCCTGGCAGTCTCACAGAGACAACTTGACTGCAGGTCCCTGCGATGGCAGTTTCTCCAAATTCAGGTGTTTTTTTCCTTTTATAAGAGGATTTCTGATCAGCCTTTCGTCTCCATCCCACAGGCTATACTCACATTTGGCGATACCGGAGAGTGTCATTTTCTCAGGTCTCAGCAAATGCCTCCTCCTGCTGCTTGGTTGATCCTCTCTAGCTCAGCTGCTGCTTCCCTTTGATGGGCTCAAAGCATTACTGACTTGTGATGTGGTTTTCTTCAAGCAGTAATTTGGTATCAGTTAGTTTATAATGCTGGCTCCTCTGTTTTCAGTATTTCCAAGGCCTTTGCTGTTATCCCACATTAAACTCCAGTTCATAACAGCCGTCTTGGCACAAAGCTCCAGTTCCCAGGACAGGCTCTCAGCACAGGCTGATAACAAGCACCGCAGGCCAGAACTGGGGCATTGAGCCTGTGGCCTGCTGCTAACAATGGAAGTGCTCTTCTTAATAGCTTTCATTTATTCCAGGTTTCATGGCAACAGAGGAAACTCATCATTAGCTGGCTGTGCAGCATGACCTGCCCAGCATTTGTGGTACAGCTGTTCTCAAACATGCACTCCCTCATACTTAGTGTGCACTAAAATCTCCACTCCTGTGTCAAATTGAGTTCAGTTATATTAAGTGTTGTTCAAATGAGACTAGTTTTAATCAACTTAGCACTGTCCATTTGGTGACTTGAGGTATTTATTTGGTTGTTGGTATTTATTCTACACTCTTTTGGGTTACTCCTAAAGATATGGCAGAAGCCTGGACTAAAACCAGTGGTCACTGCAGAGACTTCACTGGATCCCTGTAGTGACTACCCTTTGACTGGGGATAGTTCTGCTGAAGGGAAGGAACCTCAACTACCTTATTTTTTCTGAAAGATTTAAGGCTGTAGTCTCCTAAAACACAGGAGAGCTCAGCCTGCTTGAACAGCAGACAGAGTGTGTCATATGTCTGAACATCTAATTATAGTGTCTTGTATGGTAAAATGAGGATTTTTTTTTAAACTTTGCTGTAATTTCTAATGTTCTGAAAAAAAATCTTGGAAATGTAGAAGGTTATATGTTAAAGAAACTCTCCCATTTGACCATTCTGATGGCAATCTGGGAGTCTCACTTGCACCATTCCAAATTTTAATGCTGGAACAGGAGCCCCTTTGCAGCAAGTAAATCCAGTGATGTAACATGTTTGACTCCCTGCACACACCACACTCAGACCTAAGCTCCCCACATCAGCTTGACCCCAGGTTTCCCATAGCAGCATCCCAGATGTCCTGTACCTTTTAAGTAATTTAATTGTGATGCAGCAACTTAGAGAGCCTCTGGGGAAGAAACCCCAATGAAAAGATCACTGGGTTTTTATACCCTCACAGTCTGTGCACTCGTCCTTCAAGCACCTCTTGATCCAATGGTGGTTTTGGTCTGGGGTCTTCCTGTTGTTCACTGGGTCCTGCAGAGTCTCTGTGTCACTGACCATCCTTGCCTGGCTGGCGTTGCAGGTCCCCAGGCCCTTTGCAGGCAGAAGGTCAGGGCTCCTTCCTGGCTCCTTGCTTGTGGTTCCAGCCATGCAGGGCACAGTGAGCACGTCACACACCAAACAATCTGAACTGGGTGTGCTGCTCAACAGTCCTCCTGCTAATGTACTGAAAGGAAAAAGAAAAAAACTCTCAAGGCATTTAACCACTGCCTTTACATACAGGATTATTGCAAGTAACAAACATAACAAAATTAAGGCTACCAAGATTACCATAGGGCAGAAAACAAATTCATAAATTCTTGTGCATAAATACTCAAGTGATTACAAATACAAAATCACCAAGGATTCTCAGAAGTCTTTTACTTATCAACTGATTGATCAGCCACTCTTCATTTGATGTGAGAATTGTGTATCCAGTTTTCCTTACCTAAAACTTAAACAGCAAAACTTGATACAGCAAAATAAGGACATTGTAGGAAAGTATATGGCCTTCTCATTTTGGTGCTAACTTGAATTTTCTAGAGAATACCTTAATTAAAACTTAATTTCCAGGCTATATATTATATACCTTTATTTCAGATGGCATGTGCTGATACAATTGAGCAGCACAATTTTCTTTTCTGCTCTTACATGCTCTTTTTGCATCTAAAAAATATACTGTATCAACAGTACAGTTTGAAGGCAAACAAAGGTTGACTTCCTTCATCTATTGGGATGCTGAAAAAGCCAGCTGTTAAATTATTTACAATAAAATAGCCATTTTAAAGTGGTATTTGCAAAAGCATAGTCAAGGGGCCTGGCATCACTGGGTGAAGGGTCACTGCCTGTTGGTTAATCATCCACAAATCCTGCACAAGTACTCAGGGTCTTCATCTAACCTATTCTGGTTTACAGGCAATATAGGAATGTTATATGCAGGCACACATGCTTTAAAATTCCTTTGTCTAAGTATTAGTCTATCTGGTTTTGGATACTTTTCCCAGCTTCCAGAGGAATAGGATACTGTCTCACAGAGGCTGGCATGTCTGCCTTAGTTTTAATGCACATGGGTGGTTCCCCACCTGTAGTGGTCTTACTCCAGAACTCTCATAATACAGCTTTCAATATTTCTAGTATCTTCTGCTCTTTTTTGAAGCTCTCAGTAATCACACCCAGTGCCATTATTGAATCCATTCCCTCTGGTGACACATGCAATTCTGCATCTAAGGCCTGTAGAAGGTCAACAAGCACACTGAGGAATCTTCTACTAATATAAACCTTCCCAGCACACTCTTATATCCTACCATTGCTGACACAGGTTTACTTAAATTTTTCCCTGCCCAGTGGCTCCATGTATGCATACTTTGTCTGTTAAACTTTGTCTGACCCTCTTGGGGCAAAGTTTAAGAGGATAATGTGGCTCCTGTATCTATCAGAAATTCAACAATGACACCCAATCCCCACATACTACTACCATATGTCCCTGTTGTTCTGGGTGTTCTCCACAAATTGTATATTTCTAATTGTATGGCTCCCTCAAATTCAGTAGAATTGCTGGCCTCTAGTCATTGTGACAATATATCCTTGCATAATTACTCCCCCACTTGGTTGGAAAGGCCATTCTCTTTGCCTGTGTTCTAAATTTCCACAATAGTAACGCTCCATTTCCACATTCCTTTTCTGTCTCTTTCTGCTTTCTGGTTTAGGTCCACTAATTGTATTTGGTTGTCTTCTCTTCCATTTTCTCCCCCAAAGATTTCCTGTCATGGCAACAGCCATCAGATTTTCCACTTTCTCCAATTTCCCTTTTTTCCTCTCCTTGCTTTGCCCTCTGTTTTTTTCTTTCTCCCATCACACATGAATACTGCAACACATGAATTTTCTGTAGTGCTACTCCCTGCCACCTTGGCATATGCTCCTTAAATTACTTTTGGCTGTCTGGTGCTGCCTGACCTACAAAAACACTAATTGCAAGTGTACCATTAAAGTTTTGTGAAGCCATTGCCCCAAATTCTAGCAAAACCTGTTGGAGGCAGCCCCCAAAATCTCTAGTTTTGTTGTCCATTCTCTGTCTGCAATTCCACTATTTTAGTCCAGTTAACCTTTCATTCCCCATGATCATATTGCTTCAACCAGGTTTTGAACTCTTGTCTGATATGCAGGCCTGTCCTCCACAGTATTATAATTCCAATTCAGGTCATTCACTGGCCAGGGGCTCCTGTTTCCTTCTGTTGGCAGTGCCCATTCTACTTTGCTATTAATTACTTTTTCCCTTTCACCAGGCCAGAACAGTTCTTTCAAAAGCACCTGCATGTCCCCCACAGCTTGGGTCATGTCCAGTACATATATTACAGCTGAGCACATTTCTTGCTGCCTTCCCTCAGCCTTAGCATCTCACTTCCCTATAATGCCAAATCGCTCGGACTCCACGGGTGTTTGATAAACAGGGAGTAGCCCCACAGGAGAAGTCAGATGGTGTTGAAAGAGTATTTAAAGGACAGGGCGGTGCCGAGGCAGAAAGAGCGCCGGCATTCCTGCTTTGGAGATGAATCCCGCGATCAGCAGGGCAGAACGCCAGGGTTTCTGCTTTGAGGCTCCGCCAGTGTCACCGTCGGTTCGGCTTCCCTCTGCTGACTTCTCATCTGTGCACTGCTGCTCCAAACATAACAATAATCCATGTGATCTGGGAATCCATTTTCCAGACACTGCCGCAGGAAAGTTAATTTGTGTAGATCAAAAAGTGCCTTGCGATGGCCATTGTTCTGCCGCGCTACCACTACAGGTTACAGCCGGCCAATGCTCCTGGCACAGCGTCACTGCCTGCTCTTGGAATAACAGCAATGCCGGACACGCTGTTAACCTGTGAGTGATTTAATCGCCGTGCACCTGGGGGCCTCTGGGGAAGGACCCTCCCAAAAAAGATCACTGGAGTTTTATTCCCTCACAGTCTTTGCACCCGCATTTCTCACAGCTCTTGGTCCAGCGCTGGGTTTCGGTCTGGGCTCTCCTCACTGTTCATCAGGTCCCTCGGGGCCTGGCGGTGACTTGGCCACCCCCTGGCTGGTGCTGCCGCTCCCCTAAGGGCCCTTGCCCATTCACAGCTCGGTGTCTGGATCCCCAGCCACTTTCCCCAGCCAAACCACACCGAGATTATCTGCAAGGAGCGTTTTTCAAACAGTATAAACCAGTATCCTATTTTAAAATATACAGTATATTCAAGAATATGTACTAAATGTATATATAGATACATATGTAGACACATATAGGCCATATACAAACTGATACAGAGCACATATATGTCAGTTAAACCAAATCCAACAAGGATTTGTCCCTATTCTGGATGAGCAGAATATTTATAAGGCTGCCCTAGTACTTTCCAGTGCTACACTGTTTTCCTAGCTAAAAGCCAACTTCCCCCCTTCCCTTTTCCTAGCAGATCTGTGACATCTTTTATTCTATCAAGATGTGAATAGCAGGTGGAAGAATATTATACTTTCAGATATGGACATATGAATCTGAAAATCCTTTACATTTCAACCTAATTCTAAAAGGGATCTAAAAAATAAGTGGTTCTATATAGCAAGAGAGATTGATATATCATATTATGATTCTGTTTTAGACTTGTGTCCTTTCTTTACACATGACACTGTACTTCATAGAATCTCAGGACTGTCTTGCTCGGGAAAGATGTGTACAATGTCCAACTCTTAACACAGCACTGCCAAGTCCAGCACCAAATCATATCTCTAAGAAACATATTTACTGTTTTTTAATATCTCTAGGGAGATATTCTTGTAGACATTCTGTTCATAAAAATGTAAAAGGAGTAATGTAAAAGCAGTGACATTAAGAGTCAAGGACAGATGCAGTTCCATTACCAGTTTTTGATCAGTTAGAGTAATTTTAAGCACCATTAAAATATGAACTTTTATAGGCTATATTTTGTCATTATCAACTGAATGTTCCAGTGTTGGTGCCTCCACCAGACAGAAAAGCATCTCACAACACAAGGGTTTGTAGTTCTCAATTTGAGGCGGTGATTTGACCCCAAACACGAAGCCTGGCTTTTTACTGTAACAAAAATGTTTCACATTCTGAGGAGTAATTCACAATGATGAGGACACACATCACAACTTGAAAATCGTGAGCCTTTCTAGTGTTTTTGAGCTTCATGAGAAAAACTAGCACACGCAGCACACTGTGTATTTTGCACAGAAACGAACAGGTTAAATAATTTGTTTTTCCTTAATGTGATAAACTGCGTACAACCCCTAAGCGATTCCCTTCTCACCTCCCTGTAAAACAGGATCTACCTCTAGGTTGAACTAAATCTATAGCTTTTTCCTAGGGCACACTTGTCCACGGGAGTCCTTTACCGGGACATTACGGCAGCAGCGAGTATCCCGCAGAGATCAGCGGACAGAAACGCTCACAGCCCCTAAACAAACCAAGGGCCACCTTTCCCTTCCAGGAGCTGAACCTGGGACCCCGAGCCTAGGACCCCGAGCCTAGGACCCCGAGCCCCGGCGCGGAGGCCGGGCCGCTCCGGCCCCTCACGCCGCGGCGGAGGCGGCGCCGGGCGGGGCGGCGCTGGCGGAAGCGCGACGAGCTCCCGCCTCCCGCCGGGGTCGGGGGTCAGCAGCGCCCGCCGGCTGCGGGCGCCCATGGAGGGCTCGGAGGAGGAGG
The DNA here is from genome assembly GCF_037042795.1 of Molothrus aeneus. Taxonomy (NCBI): domain Eukaryota; kingdom Metazoa; phylum Chordata; class Aves; order Passeriformes; family Icteridae; genus Molothrus; species Molothrus aeneus. Next base: position 133,601,587 of record NC_089646.1, on the reverse strand, counting down.
AGGAGCCGGGGCCCGAGGGGCCGCTGCAGCAGCTGCTGAAGCGGCAGCGGAAGGAGAAGCGGGAGCTCCAGGGTGAGGAGCGCTGTGCCTGGTGCAGGGCGAGCGGGGAGCAGGCTGGGGAGCGGCGGAGGGAACACGCGGGGCCGGCTGGGCTCGGCGTCCCCTCTCCGCCTTCCCTCGCAGGAAGCCCCGCTCGGCAGCGCGAGTAGCTCGGAGGGGCGGGAGGGACGGCGGCGGCTGTGGAGAAGGAGGGAGCAGCCCTGGCAGTGCCCTCGCAGGGGGACGAGGACGGCGGGAGCAAATGGTGCGTGCGGGCAGCGGTGCGGCAGCCGGGCTGCGCTCGGCGTGAGGGCGGCCTGCGGAGCTCGCCTTGCCCTGGCCTCGGGAGCCGTGACTTAATGCTGGGCTATTGGCGTGATGTTCGCGGTTTGGTACTTTGATTTCAAGTTGAAAAAGGTGTGGTCGTTTAAGGCATTTTAGATTGAAAAGCCTGCACAGGGGCTCTTCCTGCCCAGCCTGATATGTTTCTTCATTCCAAGTTTCTTCATTCTTCATTCATTCAGGCAGTTGACCTGAACTGAATTTTCATGTCCTGTCCATCCATAATGAATGGTGCTTCAATATAAACTTGTAACACTTTGCGTCGTTTGACCTACCCTATTACAATATATTCGTATAATTAAGGAGGTCTGATAGATGGATTCTGTTGAGTTTCATAGTTGTTATATCATTTTTGTTAAGCTTTTCTCATTCTTAGTATATTGATAAGGCCTTTTCCTTGTTTGGTTTTTTGGTATGTAATGAAATAGGCCCATCTGCAACCTCTTATCGGAGGGTTAAAGAAGAAAGGAGTCAGGTTGCATACTGTCACTAAATCTATAGGAACTTACTGTTTTGAGAGGCCTGTTCCTCCCTCAGATTTGGTTGAAATTGAAGAGGCTTACGAATCAGGCATTGTCAGAGGTGGCTGGGGTGCATGGCACCTTCACTGGGGGTGGCTGAGGAGCAGAGGGATTTTACACCTAGAGATGGGGTGATAATGGCAGTTCTCCGCTACCCAATGGTGGGAGGGGTGTCTGCAAGGCAGAGTCCCTTTCTTCCCAGTTGGGAGAGGCAGCTGACTTACAGGTAGGTACGTTTGCCTACTAGTAAAATAGATTCGTGGTATGTGCATTGAGAACTGTTTACCAGAGAACAAAGCTGTTGGTGAGAACTAACACAAGGTGTATCTCAACCTCTGAAAATCTCAGCACCTTCTCTGGTTCATGGTACTTGTCTTCACAATCCCCTCCTCCCTTTTCACTACCCTTACTCTCTCCTGTGTATTTGTGTGTGCCTTTTATGTTCTGGATTCATTTTTCCTCTATTATGTTAATTTTAAGGAACAATGCTGCTTTTCTGTCATAAGCAGCTTCATCTGTGGGGCTGAATGCTTAACATAAATCTTTCAGTGTAAGCCTCTTCCTGCCTCCCTTTGAAAAGTTTCATTATCATTGCCATCATCTTCAGCTCAATTGGTCAGTCAAGGATGCAGGACAAGAAAATGTACAGGTGATGAATAGCAAGCAGGGTGTTAAATAATTGCTGATGTAACTCTAAAACAGTGAATACAGAAGTGGCAGAAGTAGGGGGAGTGTTCATTTAGGAACACATGAGAAAACTATGGGGGAATGTGGTTCTAGTTTCTACTGTGTAATGGATGGAGCCAGACTCATCAAAGAATAGAGGATGGACTAGAGACATGGGCTGAAGGGCAGCAAGAAAAATCTTCCTGGGAAGAATAAGGGAAAATATTTTCATAGCAAGAATCATTAAATTTTGGGAAAAAAGTTTCCCAGAAGGATTGCAGAATGCTGATCCCTGGAGACTGCACAGTCACCTGAATTAATTTCAGGTGCATCTGAATTGGCATAACCTGATGCAGCTTTGAATTTAGCTCCACTTTGAGAAGGAGGTAGAACTAGGTTTCCATTCAACACCATTTCTAACCAAAGTATTCTGTGATTTTAGAAGTGAAGCATTGACTTACAGCCTAGAAATACTTAGGAGCTTTACTCAAGTTAAGATTTTTTTTTCAATACCCATTTTGCTCTTAGAAAGTTTGTCCTAATTAGGATGGGTAAAGTCAGTTTTTAATTTTAGTCTGCTGTGTAATTTAAAAACTATGCATTTTCCTGTGTGATTTGATATTTTGATGCCCACATAATCTTTCTCAAGGCAACAGGCCAAAGTCTGCTGCATTGATGAAGTTCATATGTATTTTTATTAGTAACCTGGCATAAGCTTTTCTCTTCTTGAGAGAAAGAAAGAAAAGGCAGTTTACATCTTTTAAGAAAAAATATAGCCATTTGGAAAATGTGAAGATTAGAACCAGCAGTCTCACAGCTAAACTATTATACTGATTTGTTGATGTTTGTAAATTAGTTTTTCTGTGTGACTTGCAGTCATTTTCTGCAATGACCATAGAGTATATATTAAGAAATAATGTTTTATTACACTGCTTCTCTAACAGCAAAAATTCAAGGCATGAAAAATGCTGTTCCCAAGAATGATAAGAAGAGACGAAAACAGCTGGCAGATGAAGTTGCTAAACTAGAGGCAGAACTTGAACAGAAGCACAAGGAGGAATTAAAGCAGCTGAAGGAAGCTTCACCTGAACAGAATAAGGTAGGTGCCCTAACTTCAGCTGAAGTTGTACAGGTACAATTTATGTTAGGGCTTTTTTAATTTTTAAAAATTATGGTGAAATAGTAATTCAAAGCAGTTATCCTCTTTTTCACGGTATTAGTAACTCTTTTTCAACTTAGGAACGTTTTAGCTGTTACAGTAAGTGGGCAGTGCTAGAAGGGGTATGTAACAGTGAGGGATTTCTGTTGAGCTCTTTTGAGAGAGTGGCTTGGTTGCCAAAGAATCGCTGTAAAAGATATTTCAAAAGCAGGTTTAATATAAATTTGCAAAAGCATGACAAAATTTGATGGCAAGATTTACTCTGCTACTGAATCCATGGATGAGGCTTACAAGCAAACTCATTACACAAATACCAAGCTGTAACAGAAAGTAAATGTAGAGTGGGGGGAAAGATGCACCACCACAAGTAGTATTTTGTGTTGCTTTTAAGGCTACATGGGTAACTCAGTTATGTTAGAGAATTATTTTTTTAGGATACTGTTATATTGCCTCTCTGGTTATCTTATGTAGACTACTCAAGTATTGAAAGCTTCAGCAGGTGTTTGACTCATCCAGTGTGTTTTGCCTTGCAGTTTTGTCAACAGGGTGACTGATCTTTTTGTATAGCTCATACATTTACTGAGTTAGGTTTGTCATTTTCTTGAGAAGTTTCAACTCTCTGTCTTTTTCAACTCCTCGTTATGCTTTGATATAGAGGATGGACCCTTCTGCTTTAATTTTCACAGAACTTGCTAATGGCTGTTTGGATACCTCATAGGCTGGCATGGTGAGGAAAGCTTTTCCTTTCAGCCAGTAAGCAGTGTTCACCTTTCAGCCAGTAAGCAGTATGTTAGAGAACATACAGCTTAAATTTGAGATGCACATAACTCTGTTGGGACTGTAGAAAGTAACAAAATGCAAGACAGTAGTTTGGGATGTGAAATACTTTGATGGCTTCTCTGCTATACATGGATCTTTGTGGTTAAACTTCATAAAAATACTGTGGAAGAAAACTTAAAATTGTTTCAGAAGATGCATGTCTTCGTTATTGTTTATACTAATAAGAACATTTGACTTTTTTTTTCCCTTTTAGACAGATTCCATAGCTGATGGGGTTGCAAATATAGAGCTTGAAGGAGTAGAGCAGCAGATTCAGCATCATCGAATATCAAAAGCACAGAAGAGGCGGGTATGACTTCATGTTAAACATTTTGCAAATAACTGATTGATTATCTTCAGCTAAACTTAACTGTAATAGCCAAAGGTAAACATTTTTACTGGGGACATTACCTGGGTAATTCTGTATTGATGCTGTACCTACTGGATGCCTTGAGAATCTGTTAAACTGCTGCCTAGACATATGTAATGATTTTATAAGTAATTGTACTTTTCTACCCTCAGCTGTGAGCCAGTATCAGAATAGGTCAGAAAATGGGAGCCATAAAAAAACTTATAAAGCAAATTATTTTTTAAAGACTCTCACTAAAAATATTATTAAAGCAGTAAAGTAATTGAATTAAAATACTATGTGGAAATTATGCAACTAGTGGTACTTTATACATTTAACGAAAGAACATCAATACTGAAGAAATTCTGTAAAATATCAAGTTGTTAAGAAACACTACCTAATGTCCTGTTCTGTTAGGCTTAGATCTGGTTAGACATCATATGTTGTGATGGATTAACATTGTCATTGTACCTGCCTGAATATTGGGTCATGGCCAGGGGAACACTGCTTTATTGCATATTTCATCCCCTGTTACATGTCACTACAAACATGGCACCATGTCTAGGCAAACCAGGAACTCTGGTCTAGTTTTCCCATATTCTTATTGCCTAAACCTGTCTGGTCTTGATTTGTGGTGAATTTTAAGCATGAAAATGGAAAGGTAATTCTTCTTACTGCTTCCTTGTTTATTTGCTTATTTATTTTGGTTCTTGTTCCCATGTTAACATCAGCGTGAACTTATGAAGCATTCTAGGAAAGTATTTTTTTTGTATTATTGCATCCCTACTAATATTCTCTACATGCATTCTTATCCATCCTTTAGGTTAGGAGCAGTCTTTTATGATGTAGAGTACCTGTCCTGAGAGAGTTTCAGTCTCATGGCATGAGCTCCATTATGCAGTCCTATACTTAACTGGTAGATCTCACACTTCTTATGAAAGAGCAGTATTTTCTGAGTTTAATTAAGAGTTCCCATCCTTGAGTGTTGAAATAGTTGATCCTGAAGAAAGCACTATGATTAATAGACTATATAAGTGTTGTAAAGTGTTATTTTGCATGTTGATTTAATTAAGATTTCTCTTGTCATATAATTTTGGGTGTGGTTAACTGTGGAGGCAGTTGGGATGTATTAGTCACTTAGCATTTGCTAAAGTTTGGGTTTAGGAGGTCCCCAAGATCAGTCTGAATCTGGTAGTACTGATTCAGACAAATATTTTATAGATAAGAACGTACTGAGAAAGCATTGGAAGAGCTAGAAGCAAGCACTAAGCCAAGAACCGTACGGGCATATTCTAAATTTTAACATTTGATGCAATTTTTGTGTGTTTTTAATCTAAGGAGAAAAAAGCTGCTTTGGAGAAAGAAAGAGAAGAAAGAATAGCTGAAGCTGAGATACAAAATTTAACTGGTGCTAGACATCTTGAAAGTCAGAAACTTGCCTGCCTATTGGCAGCAAGGCACTTAGAGATTAAACAAATCCCTTCAGATGGCCATTGCATGTACAGAGCTATTGAAGATCAGCTCAAGGATCACCAAAATTCCTGGACTGTAGCAACTCTGAGGAACCAAACAGCAAAGTATATGCAAAGTCACTGTGATGACTTCTTGCCTTTTCTTACAAACCCTAATACTGGAGATATGTATAGCAGAGGTAAGATTTTAAAAACAATTATAACTGTTTCTGATAAATCTCAGTCTCAGTTACAGCTTAATTGGGACTTTTATGGTTTTTGTAACTTTGTTACTGTATTGTGTTCCATGGAACACAGAATTATGATCTGCTATGAAACTTGGTACACCTGGATCTCTAATTAAATATATATTTTTAAATTAATCTAGGAAATATTATTCCCCATTGGAAAAAAAAGAAAAACAAAACCAGAACAAAACAGAACTTGCTGGTTACTAGATGATGTGAACTCATTCTGGGATGTGATTTTGTTATTATAAACAGCTTGTCTACCAGGTTGGAATTATTTTCTTGTCAAGTTTAATATTGGTGTTTTCAATGTACACAGGAAAGCTGTTAAAAATGGGTGTGAAATTCAATCAAATCTATTTTATAATAGTTTGAATAGATGCATTTTCTTATTCTGTCTTGTTTTTTTCACTGCAAAGTAGTTTGGGACCATTTTTTTACAAATAGACTAAATTAAAAAATATTAAGAGTTTTAGTGTGAAGTAACGGTGTAGGCTGAGTAAAAACAGAGTTTATGTACCTCTTCTTTGAGCAATATATGATTTATTCATTATGCCTTGAACACCACAAAAATGACTGTATGAATTTCATTAACTTAATGCTACATTTGTTTAATAGCCATTGCTGTGGATTTCATGTGGTCACTGGGTGCTGTCTTTCCCATGTTGACAGAGATTAATGTCACAGGTTAGGTGTGTCCCAGGAGAATACTGAATAAAATTCTGCACAGCAACAAGGAATTGTGCTTTTCTGTTATAAAGGAAATGAATGAGAAGTCATTCTGAGCAGTCTTCAGAAAATCTGAAGATTCTTCTTTCTTAAAATCTGTAAGGTTCAGAGGCTTGAGGGTTTGTAATTTACAAACTTTAAACTTGGTATTTGTAGAACATGATCTGAAAAGATTAGCTATTTACAGAGGGACTATTAAGAATAAATACTTCAGAGGTTAAAAACAAGGCAGCTAATCTGGAAATTTAAATAAACCCTAGCCAACTGTTTACCTACATGCAGTTGCAAGATTTTTTAAACATACCTGACACCTGGCTAATTTAAGACCTAGATACACTACTTGCTGTCACATTCTTTTCTAAAGTGTCTAAACATCCTCTGAAACTTGACATGAAGGAAACTGTGTGCAATTTCATGTGTGTTGTTACCTGTTGTTCTCTGAATAAAAAATTAAAGTATTAGCTGTACTTCTTTTTTTACTCTTTTTTATCCCTCTCTTCAGTCTGAAATTTTCTTTTCAAAACAGAATGAGTCTGGGGTTTTTTTTTGACAACTGTTTTTCTCTGCTTTTCTTCAGTGAACATACGTATTTTCCAATAATGTGTTTGTACTTTTCTGCCTCTAGTTTGCACAATCAGTGTTTTTCCTCAGCTGCTTGTTCTTAACCAAGACAAGTACTAAATGTTGTCTTTTCCTGCAGAGGAATTTGAGAAATACTGTGACGATATTGCAAATACAGCTGCATGGGGAGGTCAGCTGGAAGTAAGTATTGTATTGATAATTTTTATTTGTGAAATTCTGAAGTGGGTGAATACACCTTAAAAAAGGGCTTCTTTAGAAAGAATACATGAAGGCATAAGGAAACATAGTCGTAAATAGCTTATTAAGAACTTTTTCTTGTGGTTATAGGTTGTTTTCCCACCATCTTTCTGATGGTGCACCACTGTTCTGATGTATTTGACAACATCCAAGTTAGTGAATTCATTTGGTATAAATATCATTAGAAAGACTGACACAATGAGTGGGGTGTATTGTTAGGTTGCTGTCATGTAAACGAGAACTCGTGCTTCAAAAAATACATATGTATTTTAGTTTGTTGAATTTTTTATGAGAAGAGTTAGCAAATTAATGAAACTAGCCCAATGTTGTATCCTCTAAACAATGATTAAGGCAATCTGTTTTCAATTAACGTTTTAAAAGTTAAAATAATTTTGCTTATTTTAATAAAGCATAATTTCTGAAAATATTTCTAATGTTATGCTTGAACTGTCTGCTAAAATTAAATGCCTAGTCTTCCTGTCTCCTACCTACATTGTCTTTAATCTTATTACTAAATTGTTTTTGCCTTAAAGCTAAGGGCTTTGTCACACATTTTGCAAACACCTATTGAAGTAGTGCAGATGGATTCTCCTCCCATTGTTGTTGGTGAAGAATATTCAGGGAAACCAATAACACTTGTGTAAGTATGCAATTTTATCACTTAAATTTAGTGCACTTATTTATGTAACAGAGGGCTCAGCTTTGATTCTCATCTGCTCTTTTGTTTTCTGTTACACATCTGATGTTGAAACAGTGCTTGAGTAATGGTTGTGCAGATCAGAAATTGTTTGTGATTGACACACATTGGAGAAATTGTAATTAGTGTCTGATGTGTATCAGTCACTCATTTAGAGAATGCTGCAAGGTCATTTTACCTGGTAAATACTTACAAAATAATAATGACATTGATACAAGATGGAGAAAACTTATTTCCTTATTCAGGGTATTTGTCAAACTGTGCCTGGAAGTCACCAGAAATAAAAATTGTCTTTATTAATACTCTTCTATGTAATGATCCTATATGTTTTTGTTGCTAAAACTTGGCTTTATTTCAGTTGTCTTCCAGTGCTGTTACTGTTTGGCATGATGTATACTTTTTGTTCAACTGAACACTATTTCTGTAACTTTTTTTTAGGTATATGAGGCATGCCTATGGATTAGGAGAACATTACAATTCTGTGAAAGTTCTAACAGACACTGCTCCAGAGAACAGCAGCTAGCATACAGAAGTTGTACATTCGCATGGATAACAGTTGCATCGTGATGTGTTGGGCTACAGGAAATTCCCAGTAAGACTGGAAAGTAAATGGCATGGATTAGAAATTAAAAAAAAAAAAATACAAAATACAAGACCCTGCAAGGTTTGACTGTAAATCAGACATGGCTCTTGATTTATAACAAAACCAAACCAAAACCACACAACAATATTTTGAACTTACTGGTATTAATTATGTTTAGAAGATCTTCTGTAAAATGGTGGCTGTGTAGATCAGGTTTTTTTCAATAGAGCTTCCTCCCAATACTGCAGAGAAAATATCAAGTAGTAAAAATTCGTTTTGGTTAATCTGCATTTCTGCTGAAAATTTAAGGTTACCTGAAAAATGTAAGGTCCCTGTTCCAATATTTCTGTCAGATTTTCATGATAATGGAAGAGTTCAGGCATTTGAAAGAACTGATTGTACTTTTCTTATGGAATATTTGCAGTGTTTCTGTAGTCCCTATTAGGATCTAATTTCAACAATGTAGTATTGATTCCCTTCTTTATTTGGGCAGAGAAGATGAGGAGGTAAATCCAGCAGCAGAATATCTTGGCTTGGCTGAAGGAATTGCACAATCTTTTTAAAGACTTCCATGTAAGATTTTTACCAAGGGTCTCTGTAGGGGGTTTTTTGAGTTGGCAGTAGGAATTCAACTCTTGTGCATTGTTATTAATGACTGTACATTGTACTGTCAGTGCAAGTTAACTGCACTGTTCATTCTCCATAGTCTTTCAGCTGTGCATTTCGGTGAATCCGAAATCTTACAGAGCTCCTCAGTGTCCTCACCTGAGGTACTGAAACTCATCTGAACTTATAATTTCTGGATCTGCTGATCTAAGCACTTTGTCATCTAAAGTGTGATGTTTTATAATGCTTAAAACAACTGGTTGCACACAAGCTGTAGAAGTAATCACCTTGGGTTTTATCAGTAACTAAAGTTGATCTGGAAAAGAGTTAAGTTTATTTTAATTGCTTCTTATGATGCACAGAGACTTGAAAGGTTTTAATATGGCTTGACTTTTTACATTAGAAATGTAGATTGTTGTCTGTAAATGTGACTTCAAAATGAGGAGCATACTGAAACCAAAATTTTAATGCAAATGTTTTTTAACAAGTGATTTTGTTAATTTTTAAAAAGCCTTAGTCAATAAAAGTGTTGTATTTTACTGCTGCTGAGTTGGTTTGGAGAAAAGTGGTTCATGAAAAGATTAAACACCTTTGCCCTGGTTTGTGGATTATGACCTAACAGTGTGTATCTTGTAGTACTTCAATAAAGCTAGCCTGCAGACTTACATTCCTGGAACTTAGAAAAGTCTGCTCTTACTTAAGAGGGAGATAAGTGATCACTTTATGGGTCAGATTATGTCTGAATTAAAGCACTTTGAAAGAGAGGGGGTAAAAAAAACCAGATAATTACAGCAGGAGTTTTTGGACAGCAGTTCTTTAAGGCTGGTACCTGCCAGGAAAACAAAGTATTAACCAGATCAGGAGTTTTTACATTCTTATTTATCTGTTATAGTGTAATAAATATAGCTGGTTTATGCACCAAACCAGCTGGCTACTGTAAAATTTGGTTTACTACCTTGATTGTATAAAATGATGGTTTTAATTTCAAACAAAAAATAGGATACAACAGCATGGAAAAAATGTTTCTATTCATAATTCCATTACAAATTTCACTAAAAATAATAAAAAGTACTTTGCTTTGCTTAGAATTGATGTGATATAAAATGTACATGCTGCATTTTATAGATACACAGTTCTTTGGTTTATTTGGGTTTTTGTTTGATTAATTCAGAGAGAAAAGTTTTGTTTGATTAATTCAGAGAGAAAAGATGCCAGAATTGGGGAACACCTGTACCAAGAGTTTGTCATGTTGAAGATGTTTACAGTTTGTATAAAGTTAAATAATTTAATATAGCGAGTGAAAGATCCTTGCTTATGCTGTATGGGACTTGCCAAAAAGTAATAAATTGGTTTATTTGTGGCAAATCTTGTTGGGGTCAGTTTTATTTTATACTCAAATGTTCACTTATTTCCTAGTATGAATAAGCTTACCCGTTTAAGTTTTAGGATCCTATTGTAATATGAATTCTAAAACAACTGATTGTATTCAGGCAGACAGTGCTTCACTCCATATGAAATTAAGTTGTTTCTGAAGTGAATTTATCCTTTGCATTTTAGCAGTTAAACTTGGGCTCTTCTGAAAAACTGTATTTGAAAATCCTGTTGAACTTCAGGGGTCTTCTCACAATTAAGCTTCTAACTTTTGTCAGATTACATTTTTCTCTGCAGAATAACACTATTTACTTCGAGTGTGTTTCAGTAGCTTTCCTTGCTTTCATCTGTAATTCAGTTTCTTCAGCTGCTATTTCTTTTAAGGAAAAGGGTATTTTTTGGGGTATTTTTTTGCAAGATTAATTAAGATTAATTGCCAGCAGGAATACTCACATGAACAGGGGGGAAGCTGTCTAGTGGTCTGCAGTATATTGTGTACAATATTCTGAAAGGGAAGAACATATTTGTTGTTGAAAACAGTGGTTACATGTGGCTCTTAGTGCTTGTCCTTGTACCCTTCACTTACTCTGCACCAGTCTCTGCTTTCCTTTCCAGCTGTGTGGGCTGCAGGCAGCCCCAGAAAGGGGGTTGGAGGTGGGTGGCAGCCAGAGGGAGTGTAGACCTGTCATAATTTATTTAAGCAGTAAATTAATTCATCTAATAATTTATTATTTAGATAGTAAATTAGTTCAAGGATTTTTTTTAAAGAAAGAAATTATATAAAATGCAATGAAGCAGTGATGTCCCTTGTGCACTTTTGTATAGTTCTCATAACTTGTTGTGTTTATGTATATTAAAATATTGCAGAAAGCTAAAATGGAGCTTTTTTATGTTGAGGGTGGCAGAGCAGTGGGACAGGCTGCCCAGAGAGGTTGTGGAGTGTCGTGAACGGCGGAAGAATTGCAGCACACGATATGCGTGAACAGCAAATCTCAAAGTTTATTGGTAGCTCACACATATTTATATTGGTGTTAACGAAGCTTATACATATTGCAAAGCTGAGCTCATTATTGGTTAAAACACACATGAATCAACCACACCTACTTCTATGCTCTAATGATTATTTTATTTCTATGTTTGCATTCTTGTGGCTATTCTACCTAGGCTATCTTCATTTTTCTGGCAAAAGATTTTCTCCCCCATCTTCATGTTGCAGCAAAGGTCACCATGACCCTTGTCAGTGATTGGACACTGACTACTTAATCCCCAGCTTGTTTCCCCTATCCTTATCTAATGGTATCACATCAAAGTGGCCTTTCTCAGCTAGCCAATTATCCATAAAGCTCTCCACAGTGGAGTCTCCCTCTCTGGGGACATTCAGAACCCACCTGGTTCCTGTGTAACCTGCTCTGGGTGACTCTGCCTTGGTGGGGTGCTTGGACTGCATGATCTCCAGGAGTCCTTTCCAGCCCTGGTGATTCTGTGATTCTGTGAGACAGTGAAGAGGGAATTTGTTCCACAACCACTTGCTTTGAGGCAAAATTGTCAGTAGGAACACTTTTTGCCTCTTCTCCGTGCTCTGTTCTTTGTAACAGGCAATTGAACAGGGGCTGTGATGGGCTCCAGGAAAAAAAAACAACAAAAAAAAAAAAAACAAAAAACAAAAAACAAAAAAAAACCCCAGTGCTGAAATTTTGGGTGTATGCCGAACACAATCCCCTCTGCTCCCGTGACTAAAGGAGTGAGATGTGCTGGCAGCGGTGTGACTGGGTACATCTGCTGCCTGTGGGATGGACGGTGCCTGCCCCTCAGCTGGGTTATGCTTGAGTGTAACGTGAATTACAAGGGTGGGAGTTCTGGAGCTAAATGCACGGGTGGAGTCGATGTGGTGGGGAGGGGCCCTCCCTCCCTCTGTGAGTTTGGGCTGTGAGTTTTGCCCAGTTCCTCCCCCAGCAGCCCCGATTGCCTTGCAGCTTGCAGGCAGTGGCAGAGTGAGGACAGGCAGCGTCCCTCTCCCCTTGGTGGGCGGCGCGGCGGGGGCAGTGCACGCACGGGGCTGTGCTCAGGGCAGTCCTGCCCTGGCCCTGCAGGGCTGTGCTGCGTTAATCAGCGCCATCTGCAGGGCTGCAGCTGCATTCCTGCCAAAGGAGCCAACGATGAGTGGCCCGGAGATGGCCTGAAAGCTTTGGTGAGGGTGGGCATCAGAATGTCCCATCTGCATCATCGGGGTACTTTGGGCTGGCATCTGTCATAGGCCACAGAATTGTTGCAAGTACAGCTTTCTATTTTTAGCCCTTGAAACTCAGCCTGCCTCCCTCTGTCTGCCAGTGGATCTCCTGGGATGTATCTATCAATGATGTATTTATTTTGCCTGTGTTTATTACTTAATCTATAAGAAGTTAAGCAGACTTTAAAATAGGATCTGAACCACAGAAGGCATTTTCTCTACTTTCCTTGGCTTCAGTGAGAATGCTAACCCACCAATTCCTTGCTTTGAGCAACTAATAAAAGCGACAGATGGTTGCTTTTATTGATTGATCACTAGAGGCATATGATAGATGTACTTTTGAATACAACTAAAATCCAATTGCCCCTGTATGTTAGAAACAGTTATATCATAAAAAGAATTATTCATGCACAAAAATATTTGGTAAAATTCAGAATAATCTGATGTAGTCTGTGTTGAAAATTAAATAAATACATCAAGGTGTTAATTGAAAAGCTTTTTTCTATTTGCAAGTTAGAAAAATTGGAGTGTATAAACTTATATAGTAAGCAGATTAAAAAATATTCCCAGGAGCTGTATTTTCTACAAAGGCTCCCTGAACTTCATCAGTCATGATGTATGTAGGAGTTAGATACGTTAAGAATCTGACGTGCTGTGTTTGTCCAGAAATGAAAACCTTCCAGATGTGAGTAATGCTGTTTTATTTTTTATTGCTATTTTTTTTTCTTTTCTTTTGAAGGATAGTATTATGAAAACATTTGAGTACGATCTCTTATTTGAAATTATTATGTAAATCATGAAGATGCATGTTGGCAATTGCATTCTGGAAGGTATATGAATATTCTTTTGAGAAAGCTAAGGATGTGGAGATTTTAAACAATTCTTCTACACACATATATACACACACATATATCCTCTAAAATCAAAATATGAATAAAGCTTCAATAGTATTAATATGCAATAGTTTGTCATTAAATCCTAATAAGGCTCCATTAAGTGGGGAGTGAGGGACATCTAATGAGGAACCATTTTTCTTTTAGCTGTTTGCAGAATATTGGAGCACAAAACAAAAACAAAAAACAAAACAGGGAAAATAGTTGTGAACTGGGGATGCCTGCATGAGATGCACAGAATTATTCAGTGTTGAGGAATATTCCAGGTGCTGGTGGCTGGGTGTGCTGCTGTTGTGCCCTGGCTGGGGGGAAGCAGCTGGAGCCCCAGGCAAACAGCTGTGAGTGTCCTTTTGCACTTTGGTGCTTTTCAACAGTTGCACCACATTAATCAGCAGCCTCCAACACTCAGAGTTTGGTGAGCTCCTTGTGAGAGTGTTCTGTACCTTCACTGGCAGCTACATTGCATCTTCTTCACTGGCTGGTGGAACTGCAGATTGCATCAATGGATTTTAAAAACTTTATTTTGATCTCTGGTATATTTGTTGGTATTAGACATACTGTGCTTAATGTTGCTGATTCCATTGTAGTGCTTGCTGTCTGATCTGCTGCTTGTGTGTGTTATCCATCTGCTTCTGAACATTTTATCACAAGTTTTGCAAACAACTGAAGAATTAGAGTCAACTTGAAGATTTTTGAGAAAAAATACAGGGGGCAAGGGGCTGGAGAATGTAGTGCAAGAATGCTTTAAATCCAAATTGAAAAACTGCTGTTAGGTAAAAAACAATGAAGATACTATTAAGGAAGGTTATTCTCCTGATCTTCCAAACGTTTACATTTTAGATTGTACATTTTAGTTGTGACAAGTTAAAATTTTGTTTGTTTTAAATAGAAAAGAAGGTGGATGTCAGACCTCTGATAGAATCTGCAAAACTTGAGTACATGCTGTCACTTCTAAAAGAACCTTAACTTTCCTTGTCTTAACAAGTGATATTCCCCCTCTTGTGGAAGGACACATTACAAAAACTATGATAAGGGCCTTTTTCTAGTTAGACCATTTGGGAATTCAGTTATTTTTCATGAAACATTTTTGATGCTGTCATAATTATCCACATAATTGCTATGTCCTACTTGTGCCTGGCTGAGAGCCTTCTGTCTACTACTCTTGCCACAGACATCACTGGAAATAAAAAAAAATGAGAAATAGCTTGTGTGGATACAGCCTCCTCAGAAAGGACAGACTGGGATGGTGAGGAGGAGAGGGATTGCTTAGTGCTCCTCTGTGGGACTGGTGATGGGGTCTGTTCATAGCTCCTGGGTCAGGAGCAGAGAGGGGTGGCCTAAGTGGGCTTGTTACACACCAACAAACATATTTCATATTTTTATTAAGTTTGCTGATAGTGTGGGCATTTTGCACAGTTTGAGCTCCCTGCCCAACTTTTAATCTAAAAATAAGGTAAAGCAGACTAAATTTGAACATTTTTGCTTTGTAAATACAATTGAATATGAAATCTCATATTCAAAATGCTGTGTCTGAAATTCTGTGTCTTTTTTCCTGCAAGACTTCTTTATGCATTTGAAGAAGAGCACACAAGACAGGTTATTTGTACAACATAAGAAAGCAAGTCTCAGTAGAGGATTTCTGCTAGTCTCACTTCATGCCATGTGAGGTACACATCACAACAATGCATGTACCATCAAAGTTTGTCTGATACACAAACTAAGCTATTATTACTTTCACAGAGTGGCCTTTCCAAAACTCATTAAAAATATTACATGAGTATTGAAATAGTCTTTATAAATTTCAAATGCAGCTGCAACAGTTTGCAGTCAGAAAACAAAAAAATACAATTTTGCTTAGCCCCATCCTTGTGTTCAAGACCAGGTTGGATGGAGCTCTGAGCAACTTGGTTCTGGTGCAACGTGTCCCTGCCCATGGCAGGGGGGTTGGAACAAAGTAAACTTTAAGGTCCCTTCCAATCCAAACCATTCTATGGTTCCATGATCATTTCAAGGGCTGAAATCTAATATGCATTCTAATAAGGGGTGAAAAAAATCTAATCCTGTACTGCACACTGTAAAAATAGATGAGAACTACTGACTATTATATTAGAATCTAAGTAAACAAGCCAAGAACAGAATCAACTGCTAAAGGTATAAAGCTTAATTTTTGTTTATTAAAGCACTGTACATGTTAACTATATATTGTTCAGAGTAAACTGTAAATTTTACAGTTTTTTTAAATTTACTCTCAGTAAATTTTAATTGAAGAGCCTTAAAAATTATAAAAGTAACTTTGCTTCTAATTTTGCACATAGTACATCTCACAAACATTTCCTTTTGAAGTATTGAAGTGAGGGAATAGGTAATCCATAACTATACTGAGTAACTCAAATGATATTTTAAATTTTGGAACTAAGATTCTGCATGTTGCTCACATGCACGTGCACGTACGAAAAATACATGGACATAAAACATATGTTCTACATATTTGGTACTTCAGTTCATTTTTAAAAGTAATGACATAGTTAAACAAATTTCTGATATCAGGGCTGAATGTATCCCTGGCACACAATGCACATGACATTCTGTTCATTCAGTTAATGTCTTCAAGGATAGTTTAACCAAGTGTATCTGGCACACAATGCACATGACATTCTGTTTGTTCAATTAATGGCTTCAAGGATGGTTTAACCAAGTATTTGAAGAACTATACACCGAGATTAAAGATATGTATTGAATAACTTTTTATCTCTTAAATATAGTCACTTCTTTTTATAATCATAAGAAGCATAAATCAAAAAGCAGGGTGGTGGATGCAGGGTGGGAATATGGGTCTCAAAGCTGGGAAAAAAATAGTTGAGGAAGTTATTAGTGGCCTCAATAACATATTTTAAAACTGAGCAAGTACCTTCCAACAGTTTACAAAATACCAAAATTTGATCACATTTTTCTAAATGTGTAGACAAACAAATGAGTAAGCATGAAGCATGATTTTCAAAGAATATTTTAGTTTTAAAGGGATCTCTGGTGGTCCTCCAGACTGACATCCAGCTCACAGCAGCACTAGTTTCGGATAGAGAAAATTATTCTTTCATTTTATGAGCATCATCTTGTATGTGGAAAAAGGGGAGAGAAGGAACTGAGAACTCCGTAGACACAGTCAGAGGAGAAATGCATGTTCTGTGTGTTTGCTTCAGGCTGCAGGTCCCTTGTTTCTGTGTCCATGCCAGTCAAAGGGGCCACCTCAGAAATTTTTTATCTGAAGGTTTCCCCAGTTTGAGCTGAGTTGTCCAGTTTCTTCTGGCTCAATCTAGGTCATAATGAGGGAGATGTTTGCTTGGGGTTTTCTGATCACTTGGATTGATAGAGCCAGCTGACAGACTAGAACAGCTTTGAAGGTATTTCTGCCCATTCAACCTATTAATAATACTGGTGTGTTGTATTCAGTGGAATTAACTCACCTTGTTCCTTTAGACAAGTCTTTCATTCCATCCTTATGTTAACTCTGCCTTTCTTATATGAGCTATCATGCTTAGTGCTTTTCAGATAAATAATTTTATTGGAAAACAGCTAAAGAGTTACAGAGACTGTAATCTCCTTCTGCTAGGGATTGTTTGAGTTACTGAAGCATCGGTTATCAGTTGTTTCTTGAGACTCCCAGAGCTCTCAGCTGTGTACCCTGGTGGTTGTGAGCACATTCCTTGGCAAAGAAATCTGCTTACCATGTTTGGGCAGATGGGGAGCAACTCACCCTTCATTTTCTGGTTGAATTTCAGTTTGTCATTTTTGGTTTGCAATTTTCCATTTCCAAGGATCTTTTTTTCATTATCACACCTCCCTCTAGTTTAGCAGCATCTCCACATTCATTAAAGCAGTTTTTATTTCTTGCACCTCTGTTACAAGACTGAACTAATGAAAAAGTTACTAATTCAAAGTTCATTACTAATGAACTTTGTCACACAGCATTAGCTATCTCTCTCAGCAGATGCCTTGAACTTTTATAATTCTCCCTGAGCCTTTCTACATCATGGAACCAGTCCCAATGAGCACGGAGTGTTTCTGACACACTTTGCTATGTGGCACCAAATACTTTGCTAGTTGGATGTAAACTACACAAGTTATTACACAGAAATTGCTCATTTCATAGGCCTTTCACCTCTTTCAAAAAAACTTCTCCATCTCAGAGTAGGTAATAATTTCTTTGCATGTGCAATTCTTGTTGTGACTGCCAGGAAGAGTTCCACCCATACAATGATTTTTTTGCAAAATCTGGATTTCATCCATGAGTATCTGGTCTCAGGCCAGGGAGTTAATATCAAATAGTTTGCAGCAGAAACTCTCTGTTATAACTCATAGAGTACGTAATGAAAAGAGTGACTTAGAAATGGAATGTCCTAAATTCTTTGGCCATCTCCCTCAGCCATCCAGTCCTCAGAACACATTTGGATTTTTATTTACTTTCTGAAGTGCTGATAGCCCTAATTTTTCCCGAGATCCTCTTAAAGTATAGAGTTTTGGGAGTAAAAGATTTGTGTGTTGGATAATGAACTTTCAACCCCATATGAAATGACATAATGCTCTTGAAAGAGACTGAGGTGGATATGCCTCATTCCAAATGTGGGTGACTTAAAGGGTCTCATTATGGAAAAATAAATGGAGCTTCATACTCATAATTACTTTAGCTGACATGTTTAGCTGAGCAGCAATAAAACATACATCATCTTAATATATATTGTTAATCTTGCCAATGATTTATATCATGCAAGATGAAATTACCTCACCCAGTTAGAGAGAATGAAGTCAGTGAAAAGCAGCTCAGGATAATTAATCTAGACAAAGTGGCAAGTAGGTTTTTCACTGCTTAATATATGCTATTATGAAATATTTAAATACTAAAAGACAACATGAAATTCCTTTCTTTTAACCATAATTGGTCATGCTGTGGATGTGTTCAAACAAAAAAGATATTTCAGATATTTCATAACAGTAAATAAACATGGTTTTATTTCATTTTGACAACTACATTAGAATGTGCGGATTTTAAGCTAAGATCTCCAGCCTTGACATTCTTCTGATGAATCATGGATGCAGAGCAACAAACAAGAGAACTTTGCTGTTTGGGGTGTGAGTCTGAATACACTTCTGCTTGGGAGAGAAAATTTTTCTTTAGGTGTGTTTCTTGCAGTCTTTTCTAATCTGAGAGAAGTCAGCCTGGTGATGACAGGAACAGGGAATCTTTGTAATAAGAGAAAATAAAATTTTGTACTCCTCTACCTTTTCTCCTTTTCTGTTTAAGATGATTATTCTTTAGATAAAACATGCAGAATTTATACATCTTGGGATATTTTCAAGCACTTTAGCATAAAAGGAGATAATTATATTTTATTGTCTAACAATATCCTTCTTTTCAATTTGGCCCTCAGGGCACTTTTTGTAGCATCATTGTGCAAGATGGGCTTGTAAGGTTCATATACTTTTTAAGTATTCCATAATGAAAATCAGATGAGCAATTTCACACACAAAAAAAGAAAATAAAGTAGTAGTTCAAACCTAAGATTTAGAGAAAAAGAAAATCCATATGTTTTTAAATCTTTTGTCATTGTTGTTTGTCATTTTGTAACAACTTGGAGCAATACTTAGTCCAAGATTTCAAACAGAACATGGTTGGCTCTTTAGTCATGGTTAGGCAGTTGCTTAAGGCCACCATCACTTATGTTCTGTATGCCAGTGAACACAGGAAAACAGAAATTTCTTCAAGGCAAAGGCCTGATTTAATAAGCTGGTTTCTTAAACCAGCTGCTTTCTTAGAGTTTCTGGTTACTCCTAGCTTTTGTTTATGACTGAGTTCTAAAGGACATGCTCCTATGCAAGCCTAATTTTTATGATGTGTTGTGAATTAAATTTCTATGCTGTCAGTGGAACACAGGTGCATCTTTGTGCTTCTTATACAGGCCACTGATTTGCTGTGGTAGATAAGGCCATAGAGGTTAAATGTTTTGTCATCAATATGATGAGTTGTACAGCAGGAAAGGGAATGGCATTATAAAAGGATGGGGAATGAGAAAATGAGATGGAACTGCAAATCTCTAGGAAGTGTTTGGATGCACAGTTTCCAGAGAATCAGGAAATCCTGAACCTGTTCAGCATGAACATAAATATCTTTGGAAGTAAATTAATTTTAAAGTGGCCAAAGTATTTGGATTTTAAAACTGTTATTTTTCTGGTTCTAGATAATCTTAGAGAAGAGGATTTACAGTACTATTCATTGAATTAATATTTGATTGATTTCTTATACAGCTTAACTAAAGGCTTTATTCTGGTTTATAATTTATAGTTTTATAAAGCATTTTAAAGACATCAAATATGAATGCATTTTGGGTCCCAGTGTAGGCAATGGGAAGGAAGATTGAGGATGGTCAACACCTTGGAAACCCAAATCTCTTAAGAGCCATTTGAATGTGGAGCTACTCCCAGCCAGCAGTAACATCTGGATTTCACAACAGCTTAAATAACTTTCCAGATGGATGTTGCTAATGTTCCCATTTCCATAGACAGGGCTGACACTGTGAAAAAGGAGCGAGAAGGCTTGAGGATCTGTTCACAGCATCTCTACAGTGCTTAACTTGTTCTTACTGGCAAGTCATCCATTTCATGGAGCTTGAGAGTTATGGAATTGTCATGGTTGGAAGGGATCTCCTGAGATCGTCCAGCATAACCCCCTGCCCAGGCAGTTTAAATCTCTTGGCACATGTCCTGGTTCTGGCCCAGAGCAGCAGGAGGTGGAGTGGCCAAGACTGTAATGTTACTTGATACCAACTTATTTCATTGCCAGGGGTGGGGGAAAGGGATTCTCTCTGTTTCCAAGATGAAGGACATTCTTTTCCGGTGGGAAAAAGCATGGTGTGGTGGGGAAGAGTCAGATGGCATTTGTTGTGTTTTTCTGTGTAAACTGTTTCTTTATCTTATACCTTTTGTTGCTGTTACTGTTTGTTTTCTTATCTCATTGCTGTTTCCAGTAAATTGTTGTTATCTTAACCCATGATTTTCATCTTTTATGCCTCCAATTCCCAGCTCCATCTCTGGAGCAGAAGCGGGGAAGGGAAGGAGGGAAGGGTGAGCAATCAAGTGGTATGTGGTTTGGGAGAGTCCTGGTGGGGGCACTGGAGTGGGGAGTACCATTCCTAAACCACAACAGTATGTTAGCTGTAGATAGGAATCACATTTGGTTTCTGAAGATGCTACACTGAATGTTGAATAGAGAGTAATATGGAGAGTGTCTTGAATTCTGAAGGAGACATCACTAATCTGCTGGATGCGTGACACAGTGGGGAAAGCAGGCAGAAGGCTGCTGCAGCCCCCTGCCAGGCTCTCTGCTGGACCCTTCATCCCTCATGTGCTCCTCTCATTTTAAAGTTTCTAAAGCAAGCTGAGGGCAGTTTGTCCGGCTCAGGAGGGCTGTACATTTGTACAGAATGGAAGTGAAGCTATGTATAAGTGTTTAGGAGTGCAGCATGAGGATTTTTAGGGGTTTGTGGGGATGGAAAAACTTCTGGGACAGCACTGAAGGGCTGAGTATGCAGAAAAAGGCAGAACTGATGTAACCTTATCCATACTGACTTTTGGCTCTGGTTTTTGAACTGAAATCTCCTTCAAACTTTGCTCAGTTTGCAGCCCAAAAGATGCCGGCAGTAAGGGAGAAATGAAGCAGTGTGGACAGTGAAGGGTCCAATTAATTTTCTGGCCCTCAGTTACTTATCAGCATGGATGTTTTCTATGAAGTTCAATCCTAGTTATAATATAATTTATACTGCAGTATAAATAATAAATAAATTATAAATTAATTTCTTCTTCCTAAATTAAAAATAACCTAGGATAGCATTTTGATTTCAAAAAACTTACGTTTTCTTCATCAACATTACTGTCCACTCCCCACTCAGGGTTGCATATGACATGACAGATAACAATGGCCCTGTCCTAAAGATCTCTACATTTAAATATTTTGTCTTGAAGAAAAAATTTGAGTGTAAATTGTGTCCTTGGAAGCCTTTGGGCCTTCAAAGCCATTTAGAAAGAACCAACACCATACAGAACATCTGACAGAAAAAGAATTCAGCAGTATAGATTTGTGGAAAGTAATTTTGAAATGTTGGTGTTGCACTGGTGTTTCCTCAGAAAGAATGTGCAGCACCTCTTATTTTAGAAGGAAAAAGAATATAAGCTGAACTGTACACCTGCTAGAATAGAGACAATGCTGTGCTCCTACCCAGCCTAGTCATGGCTTGGACGCTGTTGCTGTGCCACAGAGCAAACAGGGAATGCACTCACTAGATCAATCAGATTGCTCTCTTTGGTATTGTTTACAATAATTGTTAATTAGTTTCCTAGGATAGTACCTCATTTGCGGTCAAAATAAAATGTACACCAGATGGAGAGAAAATGAATTCAAAAGCAGTAATCTATTTATATACATAATTATTCCTTGGAACTCTAATGGTGGTGGTTTTGGCTGTTTAAACTCCAGCAACAGATAGATCAAGCAGATGACATTGCTTAAACATTATTCAGGATTTTATTGGATAAACCATAAACAATTGATATATGATTGCTTTTTGACTGGCTTCTTTCATGTGTATTAATTTGATATTGTAATTAACAATTTTTCATTTAGAGAATTTGAGTTCAAATTTAAAGTTGCAGAAAATATTTGGATGCGCTTAAAGTGTTATTTCTAATATGTTTTAGCATTTTTGCTATAAGTCCTGCTTTTCCTTAGTTCTGAAACTGGCTTTTAAAATGTGATGTATGGATGTCTTGATTTAGAAACAAATACATTCTTAAAAATGAAGACAAAATACTAGGTATGGAATGTTTGTAGATTTTGTGTCAGTTTTTTTCTGGAACAACTTTAAACTTAAAGAATCTCTTAGACCTCATGGAAAATAGTAAAAAAGCATAAATTACTTTATCTTTAGAAATGATATATTTATATCCTGCCCATGTTTATATTTCATTTGGAATCAAGATTATTGTAATATTCTTTTATGCTAAGAATCTGGTCATTCATGTCATTTCTTTCTCCAGTAAAATTAGAGGGTTTTGTTATTTCTCACCCTTTTGAAAGAATCATGTTACAAAGACAAAACTGATTCAGGAAACGTATTCCTAAGTATGTAATTAGTAAGTAATTTCAGTGGGAATCTCAATGTGCTTGAATTTAAGGATGTGCTTAGTAAGCTTCTTCAACTGATCCCAATTTACTTACTTTGGAATAATTCTAGTATGTCTATTACTTCTATAGTAAGTAACTTTAAGGATAAGTAAGTCAAAGTTCCATAAAGTGGTGCAGATTTTTTTTCCCCATGCAGATTTTTTTTGTGCTTAGAATAAAGGATTGCTGGAATGCAAGCTTTGGAGACTTTTGGCTCTGTGGTGGAGCCTATGGGGACTTTGGGCTTGATATTTTTGCTTTGAAAAATGAAACTGACTGAGAGATGAACTTTTATACTGCTGTACAAACTGTGAGGGGTATCTTGGCTATACTCTAAATATTCTGTCACCTTTCTGAATCTGAACACTTCAGTAAGAGGGTGTTTAAGGAACACTTAATTCAATTTTGGTTTTTATGTAGAATAAAAATGTAAAAATGACAAACTAAATTCACATCATTGTCCCATTAAGATGATGTTAAGAAGGCTGTATTTGGTGCCCAAATATATGGAGGTGACAAAACCAACAAAACCAGAGCTGGTCAGGGGACTTTATTTGTACTTTGCTTTTAAAGGTCTTTAGAAATCAACATTTTATGTGCAGATTGTATTCCCAAATAAAGAAGATCAGACTATTTTCATCACTGTCTAAAAATATAACATTAAATATTATATAAAAGACAATTATTTAAAATATGTAAGATCTCATGAAGTTTTTTTTTTTGAAATTCACCTAATTTATGTAATATATATGATGCTTTTCTGTTGGGTATGGGATAAATGAAAATCCATCTCTGACAAGGAGAAAAGCATATTACTGAAGTTTATACAGTACTGTCACAGATCAAATATTCACATGGGCACTGGCACAATGTCTTGGCTGTGTAGGATTACAGGTTAAACATTTAGAAACACATACAGGTTAAACATTTAGAAACCTTGGAAAATAAATGTACGTAGATCATTCTGTAGAACACTAAAAGTTATCTGTAATTTATGTAAAAAAATTCTTCTGTCCAGGTTTTATTGTTAAATGTACACACTCTAATTTATGCTGAAATGTTTGTTCTGTTTTCTTTTTCAAAAGCAGTTTCATTACAGCATGAAGTTTGACAGTGTTTCCCGTGTGATATTATATGGACATTGGTTTAAGTTGTTGATATTTTAAATAACACAATTTGCAAATACATGTAGAAATGAATAAGGCAACATCAAAATGGTAGATATTAATTATACTGGCACAGATGGAATAAGTCTTTGGTGGCACACAGGGGCCTCATTTATCAGCCACTGGGATCTAGCATGGCTTGAGGCAGCAGAAAGTCAAAGAAGAGTTGGACAATGGAATCATGGTGCAGCCAAGTGGGTGCTGTCTCTAACAGCTGCCCAAACCTTTGGACTCCAGTGTAGGTTCTCTTCACTCCTTTGTAGCTCTTTCCAGTTGTGTAAAGGATGGTTATGAGACATCTCACTGCTTTAGCTTCTCATGAGCTGCTGAGTAAAATTTCTTTCTTCCATTTATGGATTGACAGAGAGAGTCTGAAATGTAAGAGAGGATCAGGATCGTGCACAGAGCTCCCATGGACACCAAAACCACCAAAATGATTGTTGTACGTGACAAAGTTGTGTCAGCACAGGGAGGTGAAATTAGTCTTGTTTCTCATTCAAAATGCATAAGTGAGCATGCCAAGTTTCTCCTTCTCATTCTGGTAACTAAGTTTTCTGTAGAAATAGTCCTGAGGTGTGTTTTGAAGCAAGTTGGGGTTTTTTTAATTACTGTATCTTGGAGGAAGTTTCCCTTCTCTCCAGTGAAATCCTACTACAATTTCAGCTGTGGCAAAATTAACTCAAAGTAATTATAGTTTGAAACAACAAATCTATGCTATATATGCCTTATTTTATGCACTGTTCTGCCCAATGTCTAACTTAAAATACTGCACATTTCTGAATAAATGATTCATTTGAGGGAAGTAATTCTAAACTGGGAAAGTGTGCAGCTGATCAGTCATTAAGGAACCCCCAGTGAATAATTACATCAATGCATCTGAGCACATGGGGACAGGTTTTAACAGGGTGGAAGGGAAATGCTTGTGTGGAATATGGGAGTCAGAACAAAGAAATCTTGCAAAAAAGGAGGAAAATTATTTGTAAACCAGTGTAAAAGAAGACAAAGGCAACACAAGAGCTAAAAAGTCTAAATTTTAGAAGTAGAAATGGAAAAGGAAATATGATGGGGAAGTAAAAAAAATGGTTTGTCATTTGCAAAGATCAGGAACTAAACTAAAGCAACTGCTAAGCACCTGACTCAGCAAACTATCCAGCCATATGCTCAAGTGCATTTTTACTTAACAAAGCACTCCACAGTCAATTAAGCAATCACTGGGGTCAGGAGGAATCTTTCCATAACAGCTATGAGAATTTAATCTCTTAGATTTTATTCCTTTTTAATTTAGAAACATGTAGGTTTTGTGCTCCCATTGTTTATGGGATTAGACAAAATGAGGCTGAGACAACAAAGATTTTTATAGTTTCTATATAAAATTCTAAATGCATGTATAATGAAAAGCCCTCTCTTTCTGTTTACTTTACAAAAAGTATTTGAAAAAGTTGCATCAATTGCTAGGTTTCTGCTTTGGAAATATGGCTTAAAAATACAGAGTTTGAAGTATGTAGGAGAGAAAATTGGCATGAAATTATCTCAGTTGTCTGTACTCCCTCTCTGTAACAAGAAAGAGTGGTAACTTTATAAGATTTGGAGCTATCTAGGACAAATATTGATTATTTGGGAAAGTGTGGAGTTCTGCACCAGTTGTTCAGTAGCAGTGGTGCATTTCTCTTGCCCTGATGAGCATCCCTGCTCCCTCAGACAGCCCAGAATGGTCTGTGCCAGCCCTCTTTATCAGCTGTCCTCCACTCTCTAGTTGGTGCCATGTTCATATTCCTAGGAAAAGAAAATACTCTGTCGTGTGATGTAGATAATTGCCTTAGAGACCCAGGAAAGAGATCATGTTCAAAACTTTGAGATATTTACTGAGACTACCTAATTTACTATTATCTATTGGTAAATTGTCTAAACTAAGTAACAGCTGATAATTAAAAAAGCACATAACTACTGCCTTTTCTTCATCAAGGAGGTCATTAGCAATCACATCAGAAGAGGAAAAGAATATATATCCTAATTAGTGTGAGGCAGAGCTATAAAGACAGAATGCATTGTTCAAGGTCGTCTAGAAGAGATGTTTTTTGCTGTAAATATAATTAGGACAAATTGTCCAACTCATGGAGTCGAGTACATGCAAGCATGGTCATACATGGAATTAGTTTTTAAGATAATCAATTGTTTAAAATAGCATTGAGATGCATAAAATGAACAAGTAGCAGTATTTGGTTGACTTTTCTTCTCAATTCTGTAATATTGTGCAAATTAAAATGGACTGTGATTTGGGGACTTTGGAGCTGAGTAATGGGCATTTTAAATAAAATATATGGACTCATCTATATGGCCTATATGATTGAGCAAACTTTTTTTTTTTTTTTAGTTCACTTTAATGGATTCTTAAGCACCTGGCATGTGAGTCATGGTGTTCTCAGCTATCCAGCACCAGTGTACCAGTGAGTTGTTTTTGTTCCTACACTTCGGAAGAAATTGCGGAAAGGGCAGCAACATTCCTGATTTCAGGGCACTTGGCAAGTATACTGGGAGATTTAGTTTGAATTATTTGTATACTTTTGAAATTTGGAATTATTATATTTTTATAATCTATGGATGCATGTATGGGAAAGTTTAAAACACATTCTTTCAAACTGAAGTATTTTGTGTGTGTCTAGTCACTAAGTCCTAGGCAAGGATGAGAATTTTTACTAAAGTAAGCAAGATAGTTCAGTGCAGCTGTTTGTTGTGTGACTTTTCTGAGGTTACTGTCTTGTAGTAGTGAAATCATTTAGAGAACTAATGTTCTTATGTGTCTGTATATCTTTCATGCCTATTTCTGGAACTAGTAAAAGCTGATGTTACAATTCATTATTATTATTATTAGTACAAACCTTTTTGTCTACTCTTTAATTTAGAAGCAATCAATTTCCTGTATACTCACTCATGATTATGAAGTCAGTGTGGCAAACAACATCTTTGGGGAGAAAAATCATTAAAATCACAAATTTAAGAGTAACCTCTTTTTTTATTTAGTATCTAATATACATTCTTCATGTGAAAGTTTCTATTAAGTGTGCAGACTACTAGATAGTGGTGTCATAAAATATCTTTTCAGATATTTTAAATTGCAATGAAGTAAGAAAAGACTGTGTGGATACGTTAATACTTTTGAATTATTTCTTCTCACGAACTGTTTTAGCTTTCTCACAGGCTGCATGGAATTTGCTCAGCTGTGATCCTGGAATTCTGTCAGTTTGCTGTCTCTTGGGGCAGGAAGATATTAGCTACTTAAATACTAAATTTTAATTATTATACTTCATAGGCCTTCCTTTCTGAATGGCTGTACTTTCTGTCATATGTTGTAAAATCTATTACCACTGTGATTTATATTATGACAGCCTACAGTTCTGGATTAATATGCTGATTTATAAATACACTGTTAACTTAGTGTCCTCAGTGAGGTAATTAAGTATCTGTTTCAACTGGATGAAATTAATTTAAGGAGTGAAGTGTATGGATACGCCAAAATTGCAGGTTTTTCTGATTAATGCTTTCACTGATGTGTCACTCTAAAATACTTAACAACACCACCCTTTGTTGTAAGAGAGGATAGAAATGAGGCACTTAGAGGTTTTTGCATAGGGAGAGAAGAATGTGATAAGGTATTTTATCACATGATGCAAAAGAAAAGATTTCATCTGCTGAAGATTCTGGAGGCAAGGTATTTGTGATTAACCAGATAGTGATATCCTCTCTCTTTAGATTGCCAGAACAAAAAACTTAGTATTGAAGAAATATTATGTATTTTGTGATAATCTGTGATTTAGTATTCATTTCACTGCCATGAGATGATGTAACCCTCTATAGAGGAATGCAGTGAGGGGGTCAAGCACAAGAACAGTTTGTCCCTCTTGAGCAAGGTCCTGAGCACCTTGTCTGGCTTTGAAGTTATCCATTCTTTGGGGAAGTGTTTGGATGAGATGGCCTTCAGGTGTTCCCTCCCCTCTTAAATTATTCTATGCTTCACAGGTCATCTGGAGATAAAGTCCTTCAGGAATGCTTGTTTCATGCTACTTCCCAAGTCGTTCTCTCATGAGACAATCCGTAATAAGTGAGCACCTAAATGTTCTGTGGTTGATGACATTATGCTCTTCAGGTAAATGGTAACTTGAGGAGTTGCACTTCTTGAACATAGGTACATTTTAGACCTATCTGCTGTTTGTCTAACTCATAAGACTGTTGCACCTGAATTCCAGGGAAAACAGAACCCTGTTGTGGGAGGTCTTAAGGAAACTCCTGTCTGACCACCCAGAAGTGACTCAGTCACAGTCCGATCACCTGAGCTGGGACCAAGGCTCCTTCACAGAAGGAGGCCCCAGTGACCCCATGAGTGCCCTGCACGGTATGTGATTCCCTACACACTCCATACTCACATACTCCAACCAGGTTCTCTAACTGGCTCAACCCCAGGTTTCTCATATTAGTCTTAGAACTCTGGATCCTTAAAATAATTTAATCATGGTGCAACAGAATAACCTCTTGTGCTAAGAGCCTGAATAAAGGACTCCCTGGGGCTTTTATAACCTTACCTTAGGTGTGCAATAGTTGGGGGTCTTCCTGTTGGTTCATTGGCTCCTGCTGTGTCTCAGTGCCAGGTCACCGGGCTGGTGTCACAGGTCCCCAGCCCTTTGCAGTTCATGGCCTCCTGACACCCAGAGCTCGATTTGCAGCTGGCTCTGCAGCTGCACCCTGAGCTGCCTGCATTGATTGTATTCTTCTACAGGAGCTCAGGTTTGGCCCTCCCAGCTGCATCTGTGCCCCAGTGTCCCACAGCCTCTGGTGGGCCAGGTCTCAGCACCATCACTTACAGATTAGGTCTCAGACATGAGAATGGATATTCTTCAAGATGTGCTTAAAGGCTCAGTACACACTGCTTTGAAATGAAAGGATGCCCAGAGTCAGCAGCGGCTTTGACTCATTCTCTGGAGGTCAAGGCTGGAACTGAAACCAGTGAAGATCTGCTTCTGTGGTGTGGTTACTCCATTCCACAGGCTGCTGAGCACCCACCGGTCAATAAGATATGCAAGAGAAGGGGTCACTTGAGTTTGAATTTTTTGGTTTCCTAAGTTGAAAAGTTCTCCTTTATTTGTGTGGCTTATAGGCTGGCTTGTGCACTCAATAATCCGAAAATCTGGTTTACTCTCTCTGTCATAACATTTGGCTAAGTGAAATAATATGAAGAAACCAATGCCTGTGATTTAAATATTTTTTCAACATGCATTTTTGATGTTGAAACCTTAAACAGCATTTCTCTTGCACAGACAAATCTGTGTCAAGGGGAAGGGGTTACCACAAAATATTTCTGTTAAATGCCAGCGTCTCTGTATATAGATTTATGTATTTTGGCTGTCAAGACATTTTCTCTAGTGTAAGAGTTCTTAAATCTCTTTCTAGTCTGTTCCGTGACACTTAACCCAGTTTAAAAAGAAAAAAATAAGCTCACTTTTACTAATTTGAAGGTAACCTTCAAACAGCTGCAAGAAACAACCTTAAAAGGAAATGAAAAATTACATTTCTTTACAGATATTTTCCATAAGAAGTGGACACTACTATGTTTCTTATTGTCGTTTTAGATATGCTAAAATTATCCAATATAAGTTGCTAATATTTATTTTTTTAAATTTCATTAGCACCTGTATGGCAATTTATTAGCAGACAGCTAATCTTATCAGGCTCAGAGGATCTCATCAGGAACAGAGTTTAAGAGGACGGTTGCACTATGCCTTTTTTTTTTTGCCTATTCTATGCTCCCTTCGCCATTCATTAGGTGTGCACAGAGCAGACTGATCCTGAGCATAAGGAGCTCCCATGGTTCAGTACCTTCCTAATCAAGCAGATGACCTCCTGTCTTAAATTTCTGACCAGTAAACACATTGAATTTTTTTTGATGCTACAGATATCTGATTTTCAACTAGCTGTGTTAATAAATTATATAGTTAATATCATCCAGTTCAACGGCACAGCGTCAGATGGGAGCAGCGCCCTCGCATCCTGCGATAGCCAAAGGGAAATACCAGGCGAAGCCGCTCGATGTCAGTGTTGCTTCACCGAGTTTTGCTAGCACAGCGTCCTTAAAAGAGCTAAAAAGTCCATTTTACAGAGAAGATGCTTAAGTAGAGCCCAAGCCTTTTGATCCATGCCTGGCTTCTGTATTGCCTTGGTGTTACTGTCCCCATAGTCTTGTAAATTATCTGTATGATGAGGGGATGGAGATTATAGCTTTATGTGTTTTGTGAAGGGTGAGAATCGTATCTTTCTCAGTTTAGGTCCACATTCAAGTAATTGGTGACTGAAATCAGTGGTTTTGAAGTTAATTATTACTGAAAATGCATTGCATCCAAGCATGGGAAATAAATTGGCAAGCTTTTGAGTTTGTGGATTTTGTCTGGCTTTGATACAGCAGAATTTCAGAGGAGGAAGATATTTAAATATCATTAATAAATGATTTGCATACTTACACATACGCTTCTTCTCTGCCTAGTGTTGTGGTTTAACCCAGGTTGATGTAATACATGTGGTTGATAACCTACTTTTTTACAAATTCTCAAAATTCAGGAACGCTGTTTTGACCTGTGGATTTCTATCACTATTTTTGTGTTGTTGCATTTGTCAGCACTCTGTTTTAAATCTAGTAGCTTGTATTATATTCCCATGTGCTATGTTCTACAATATAAGAACTGCACGATTTGGTCTCTCTAAATTATTTCCTATCACCCTCTTTTTAAAACTTGACTTTCATTCCTATCCAGTTGTGCTTTGTCAAAATCCTTTAAATTTTTCATAGGAAAAGATTGTCTAGGAATTTTAGCCATAGTTGCTAAGGACACAAGCTTTATGTGACCAAGATTTTTGCCTGTCTTATTTTCCTAAGTCTACCATTTAGTATCACCTTAATCCTTTAGCTATACTTAACTTATTTGACAGAAACAGAGCAATACCAAAACTGAGTTCATAAAAATTTTTGGTCAGGATAGAGGACAAGGATGAACAGCAATTAGTTTCTGCACAGAACAGAAAGGTGAGGAAAGCTCAATCATTATGTATTCATTATATATATATTAAGATCTAAATCTTAAGATCCAATATGTTTTTTGCCAGTGGCCAGCCAGAAGATGTGTGTAGTTTTGGATTAATGACAGCACATCCTTCCCTTTACCCAGTGATGGTGGAAGGGAGAACTTCAGGAAGTGAGTTGGATGCTCTGGATGTTCTTGAGGGGAAAAAATTATGCATAGCAGCAGGAGCACAGGTTCAGTTAGTTCAAACTGGTTTAATGCTGGATGTTTGCAGATATTTAGTTCCTTCCTGATAAAACTTACGAAGATCAAGTCACACTGCAGAAGCACAGAATGGACAAGGTTGGAAGGGAGCACAGTGGGTCATCTGGTCCCACCTCCCTGCTCGAGCAGGGCCATCCCAGAGCACATGGCACAGGATTGTGTCCAGATGGTTCTTGGATATCTCCAGTGAGGGAGACTCCACATGTTCAATTTTTCCATCTATGCCTGTCTGAGGTTTGAATAACATCATTTAAGTTCTATGAGTGTCTGTACACATAAGTGTAGTTTTTGAACTTGTCTGCCAGTTTATGTGACATCTAAAGTCAGTTCTCATGCAAGAATCCAAAGATTTCCTTCAAAGATTTTCGTGCTTCCATATGAACTAGGGTTTAGGGCTTCTCTGTAAGAGTTTACCACAGTTTTTTCCTTTTGGGGTCTAAATTGGACTAAGGGGTCAGATTATTATTTTTTTAACTCTTTGAGGCCAGAGCTAGAGAATCAAACCCCTTTCTTCATATATCCACCATGTTTGTAAACTTCCCATGTATGTAAATGTTAGAGGAGCTAAGGTTACCCCATTTATTTTTGGAACTTGTTGCAAATCAGGATTTAAAAGCCCACCATATCTGATTATGATGCCATAAATATCTCCTTCTATATACTATCTGTATGCTAATTTTTGACTTATGGTAATTATCTTTTTAGCATTTTACATAAATATTCTGCTAGAATTAAATTTTTATGCATTTCCAGAACAAACAAACTACTATGGTAATCACTTGAAGATAGGTTTTACTCATATGAGATCATCAAAAAAGCTATTTGTGAAGCATCTAATATTACAAAAGTATGTGAGAATACAGCGACTTAAATGTATAAAACCAAAGGTTTCTCATGCTTATCCTTTGTTGTTCCAGAAAATGAAGTTTTATTCACTTGTTTCAGAGCAAGAGAGGGTCTCAGAATCCTGATAGCTCAGGTACATCATGAAACAATTCAACCTGTGGAAAGCCTGCATGGTCTGGGAGTGTATAGACTAAAGATTTATATCAGCTAATGGGAAGGAGTTTAATCACTGTGTGTGTGATACAATGTGTTTCCATTAGGATACTGAAGTGTTCTAGGAAAGTGGAGGGGATTTTATATTTCTTTAAGATTCAAAGGCTGTAATATTTTGTAGTGAGGTACAGGGTTGTTATACATACTTATACATCAGTTTTCCCTTAAAAATGTTGATTTCTCTGGGGGTTTGTAACTGAAATGTTACTTTGTGTCACAGGTAACTAGGATTATTTATTAATTTCAGAATTACAATGAAGAATGTGTTTCAATAGTGATAGTATTATCAACTTCAGATTTATGGATAATGCAGTTTTTTACTTATCAAAAATTATTGTTGGGGTTAAACAAAGTTTCCACAAAAATTCCACAACAGCTGTAGGATGTTTGAACTCATGCATGCACACACTTAGAGAAAGATACCATCTTTTGTTATTGGTAGGGGATAATATCTGTTGATAATGGAAATCCTAGGTGTTCAAATACTAATCTGGGAATGAGGTAAACTTGTCCAGTTTAACTGACTCTGCAATCAGGAGGTGGGAAAATCTCAATTACAGACCTTCTCAAACATCATCAGCATTTTGGTGCAAGAATTTTGAGGACTGGAGAATGTGTTCTTGTGTGTTTAGCCATGGTTCTTTGGTTTCCCACTGTGGGTTTTTTTGCCTGTTCAGAATATCCAGAGCTTTTAGCAGACAATGATAAAAAAAAAAAAAGAGGCTAGACTCTTTGGCTTTTTTACAAAAGTACCTATATTTGGGGATATTTTTGCACATGCATACTTATGTGTAGAAATGTATTTTGATTTTTATTTCATGGTAAATACTGTTATAGTTAGAGGTACTGAACATTTCGTCAAAACTAAGCAGCACCTGACTGCTGAGTACCTCTCATTGTAGCTCACATAGTGAATTCCTGTCCACTTCTATTGAAAGGAAAAGATTTGTGTTGTGAAAACTTGGCAGGCATAAATGTCTCAATTATTAAATCCTTCAACTGCATTTTCAAGTTAAAAAAAAAACAAAGAAAACAAAAAACACAAACCACAAAAAGAATAAATTAAAATAATTGATGCTTAGAGGTTTTATTCTAATGAACAGAAGTAAGATTACCTGTCTTTAAAAAGTGTATGTTGTTAATGGGTGGGCAGGGCAAAGAGTAAGTATGCCAGGAATAGTTAAAAGTAAGGGTCTGTCTCATGGTAGGAAATTCTTTCTTTCTCTTCCTTTTTTCTTTTTATCTTTGCAATGCTATGGGACACAGTTGTGGACATCAACTGAATGTCACTCAGCAGAATGACTTGATGCATTTGTCTTTGTGCCAGTCTACCTGTTGCATTTGGAAGCAGTCTCATTTTTCTAAAATTGTTTTGGATGGAAAATGCTTCAGGGTTTTTTTGCCTTAATCTAAACAATAAAATGTAAATTAATTTCTATTTTTAAAAAAAGGAAATATTTAAAAAATATATTGATTTTTATTGCTTACTACAGAACAGTGATTGGGAAGACACTTCACCCATATAATGGATCTTGCATTTCAACTTAAATTTCTTTGCCATCCAGAGATACAGAAAACTTAGAGGAAAGCTTACTGTGTCCTTGCTCCATAACAGTCAAGGCATTTAAATGCCTGAACATTTAAAGCTCCTCCGTGTCCCTATCACTTTGTGTCTGGGCACTTTGTATCGTACACAAGGTACATGACATTATTACAAGAACAAATGTTACTGGGTGAACAGTCTGTGCTGAGAGAGCCTTTGCTGAGTGGACAGCCAAGAGCAGAAAGGACTAGCTTTGAACAAGAATGATTCTCACAAGAATTTTTGGCACTGCCCATGTGAAGCTGATACCTTGCAGTCCCTCGCTGCACTTTGAGCTTGTTACTCTGAAGTTTGAGGTTTCAGCCTACAGAGAGATTCTGTGTATGTTTCTGGTAAGGCTTATTGCTACCTGATGTTCTGCATTTGCTACATAAACAAGCTTTTTGTGTCATTTAGAAGACAAAATGCTGATGGAGTAAGACAAGTCTTCTAGCATGAGCTTTACTGAGGTCTTTATGCCTCCTGCCTGTGGCCAGAAAAGCTCCCCCAGGAGGGACAAGGCTGCTCTCCCAGGCTTGGCAGGGAGATGCCTGCTCTGCTGGGCACTTCTTGCTCAGATTAGCATAGCCCAGCCTATATCACACACACACCCAGTAATACCTCATTTTGCCACTGGAATGAGGCCAAAAGCACAAGCATTACAGGGATATAAAGCGGGAAGTTACTGGAAAGAATCACAAACTAACGTGAGACTAGACCAAATTTTTGCAAACAGGAGAAAATGGGATCTTTGCTGTAGACAGTTCTTGCATTTAATGTAGCTGTTTATATGATTGAAGCACTTAAAAGTGTTTTCATTGAGTATACTTACAGAACAGCTGCAGAAATCTTAAGTGCTTCTGTTCATTTTTTTTTTCTTTGTAGTTTGGAACTGAAAAATCTCAGAAGAAAACTGGACACTGACAGAGATCAGGGTGATTCCTCAACAGTGCACTCTTCTGACAGAGGCACTGCTTTTGTGGGGTAGGAATGATGACAGGGGCAAAAAGGAAGAGAAGTACAGTCTGGAGGAAGATCCAGGCTGTTCGCTTTGAAGATATCAAAGCCTGGTGTATGAGAAGGCTGCCTATCTTGACATGGGCGCCTGTCTACAACTGGAAGGAAAATTTGGTTCCTGATACTGTTTCTGGGATGATGCTAGCCATCCAACAGGTGACTCAAGGTACAGTTAACTCATTTCAAATTAATATTTTAAGTTTGTCTGGTCATATCTAATGTTGATTGAATCCAAATAAAAATACAAGGAAAAATATATAGTCTTAACTCATTTATAGAGTGGATGTGTAAATGTGGAAAGAAACCCATTGTGATACTTGAGTTAATTTCTGTGGAACTTTACTATTTATCCTTCGACATTTTTTCAAACATTGAATATGGAAGGTGAGAGAGCAGTAACTCCATTCATACAGGATATATATTATATACAATGTTTTATCAGTTAAATGACCATCTTTTTTCTCTATTTCACATGGAAAACAAAATATAACTCGATGATAATTGCACTATAAAATATGCTGTTGTGGGATAAACACATGCATGATACTATTACCTGTAAAATTCCAAAACACAGCAGGAAGAGGTCACAACTTTCTGTGCCTAAAGAGTGTTCCTGCCAGAGACATTATCTGGGGAGAGGATCTGTGGCATCCATAGCTTGTGTGCTGATTTAATGCTGTATTACATTACCTACCACACCTCTTTTCAAGCAGCAATACAAAGCAGGGGTGGAGCTAGACTCCATTTTACAGCTAAAAAAAAAAAAAAAAGAGAGAGAGAAAAAAAGGCAGAAAAAAGGAAAAGCTTCCCAAACCCTGCACAATGAGCTGCAGAAACTTTAAGTGCCAGTCTTCTTGCTTAGTAAAGTGATTGCTGTGAGGAAATAAATGCTTTTGTCAGTTTTTGATGTGTCTTTGATAGTGTCACCTTCTTATGATAATCTCTTATATTTGTCTCAGACAAATCACAGCTTCTTATCTCAGATGGACTTTAACTCCTTCCTTCATGTGAATGACATCTATTGTTTTCTAACAGTCTTCCATATTAAGTGTGCCTAACTATCATTCATGTTGTTAAATACTCCTTTAATTGAATTATGCTGCAACTTGAAACAACTGATTTGTATAAGTATTTGTGCTTTTAAAGTAATTAGGAACATCTGCATTGGCATGATTTAACTTTGGGAACCTTAATACTGTAACTCTGCAATGTATCTAATTTCACTGGTATGTGTGCAACAATTGTAATTAAAATGCTGCTAATAACAGTATGTTGAAATTCATCAAAAATGCTATGTTAAACAGCATTTCTGCAGTGCTGGTAGTTTTAGCCAGGATTTTAATGTTTGACTCTTGTACCAAGAAGTTGTTTACTGTCACAGATAAATCTGTGAAGACAGAAAATACAGGTTTGTGTTTTCTGGTTTATTTATAAGTACTCTAGAAACAATTTTATCCTTATTTTATGCTGTTCAAAAAGAAATACTTAGAAACTCCCAATCTGTTTTTTCTTTCTCTGCTTGCTGCTTCTCAAGATTTTGGAATGATTTTAGGGGATGAAATGGGAAGAGAATTAGAGACAAAAGCATTTCATCATGTTTGTGGTGCTTTAATTTGAATGCAAATATAAGCTCTTTTACTAGTGTTGTAAGCATTCCAGTTACCAGCACTATCCTGATATTTTCACATGGATGAAAAGAAGTTCCATTTGTTATATAGCACAAAGCCAAAAAAACCCAAATATTGGGAGGTCGTATTGTGACTGTTTTCTTCCACCCTCAAGATAAACCAAGAAATTTTGTAATGCAATGCAAGGCAGAAATTCTAAAAATAGTAGGAAAAAAAGGTAATTGGTGATAATTGATTTGTTGAGCATAGTGTCAACCTCAGCAACAGGTTTAGGCAAATCCAAGTATAAGGAAATAAACCTGAGTAATGGAAATATTTGGAAAAATGTACAGTTGTATTCATATGCAGCAGTTTTCTGAGTGATGAAAACTGCAAACTCCAGGGTGGAGAGCAGTCCAATAGCTTGAGAATAATTAAGAAAGGCCTTGCAAATGAGCTGTGTTTTTCATAATTTCCTTCTGTGGGATTTCTTACTCATCTGGTATTGATCATATTCAGACTATTCAGGTTGGCAACTGCTCTGATCTCGTGTAATGTGTTTGTGTTCCCACTTCTAATCTAAATTTTAGATAAAATTGCTGATTTCCCTTTGTATTGTAAGGAAGAAAAGATGAAAGTCACTGTCCTTACTGTGCTGTAGTGAAAGCAACAAAACTGGGCTGGGGAAAAGGAGACTGAGGGGTGTAACAAGATGGAAAGTGAAGGCATGGGATTATCATAATGTACTGCTGGGCATTTGTGATGAAAGAGTCATTGTTGAAACCAAGCAGTCATTCTGAAAATGTTCCTGTAGTTGTTTCATTGTCTGCTAAAAATAAGAAATAAATATTAATTCAGAAGTCCCAAAATTTAAGGATCTTTACCTTATGAGACAATACTTGTATTTTCTCTGTATGTATCCTCTAGTTTTAGAGTCCTTTATCTACTTCTACAGAATATGGAGAAAGAAATGTCAAAGATAATTATGTTTCTAAAAATTTTATGAAAATATCACATAGGAAAAGACCCTACAAGTTCTAACAAAAAAAAGCCTTTTCAAATACACCAATTGGCACAAAGGTCCAGCTGGACTTGCACAGTCTCAGACAGCAAAGTCAGCCAGCCACAAGTCAAAACTAGTAAAAGAAATCAGGCTTCATCAGTTCCAGCTATTTAATATTAGTTCCAAGTATAATTTAATAATGCTGACAAAGAATCTTTATTCTTACTTTGATACCTAAGGTTGAAAAAATAATCTTTAAATCTAAAATGAACATCATGATGCAGTCTTGAAGTTTGCTATACACTGTAATAGGAAGTTAAGAAATTTGAGCTTTTATGTTGTGGTAATCACTACATAATTTGTCTCCAAAACTTCTCAAAACTCTGTTATTGATAGACCAGAGCAATATGTCTCTAAATTAACATAATAAATCCCCGACTTTCTTGTTGGATTAACATTCATTGTCCTCTTCCCTTTCCCTTTAAAACTTATTAATACCCCATCAACAGTCATTCTCTGAAGAGTCTTTCCATTTAATTTTGTATCCCTCATCCTTGCAAACAAATTCAACTGCTAGATCCATGTAGATGTCTCATAAGTGCCTAACCTTTTTTCTTTCCAAACTGAAATCATGCTAATAAAACAAAGGGTCTGCTGTGCAGGTAAGCAGTTCTCAGCAAGCTGCTTCTGTGTCCTTCACTGGTCAATGAAGACTTAGTTGATGGGAGTTAATGAACATTAAGTTATTAGAGAGCATCCAAAGGAGGGTAAAGAGGATGATTAAGGGCCTTGAGGGGGAGCCAGATGAGGAACAGCAGAGGTCACTTAGTTTGTTCAGCCTGCAGAAGAGGAGACTGAGGGAAAACCTCAATATGCTTTGAGAGGAGGTGGAAAGGCAGGCACTGATCTATTCTCTCTGGTGACCAGGGACAGGACTTGAGGAAACTGAGTCAGGAGGGGTTTAGGGTGCATATCAGGAAAAAGTTCTTCAGCCAGAGGGTTGCTGGGCACAGGAACAGGCTCCCCAGGGAACTGGTCACAGCACCAGCCTGTCAGAGTTCAATAAGCATTTGGACAATGCTCTCTGGCACACAGTGTGACTCTTGGGGTGCTCTGGGCAGGGCCAGGAGTTGGACTTGATGATCTTTATAGATCCCTTCCAACTTAGTTTATTCTGTGACTCTATGCTTGTGAGAGGTGGTGAATGACTGCATTTACATCACTTGTATTCTTTTCTTTCATTCACTTATTAAGTTGTCAATCTTGACTGACAAGTTTTCTCACTTGTGCTTTTCTGATTCTCTCCTGCATCCTTTGAGGAGGAGTGAGTGGCTGGATGGGTACTTAACCGCTGGCTAGAATCAACCCACCACAGGCGTGATTCATCTGACTAAATCTAACCATCTGCTTTGTTAAGGTTGATTAATTATATTAATAAGTTTCCTCTGAGTGTAACAGGGAAGGGCTCAAGTGTAGACACTGATGAGGCAGACATCAAAGTTTAGGTGTCTTAACCATTATATCCATGTCATTGTGGGTAATAAACAGATAAAGAGTTCATGTTTAACAGTTCATGGTTAAAGGCAGGTCTTACTGTTTTCTTTTCTTTTCTTTTCTGTAATTCACCCATTGACTTGTCACAATAGAATTATTTGTGGGTTCTTTGTGTGACTCATACCCATGCTCATAGAAGAAGAATACTTCTATCAGCCTGGGTCTGAATTTTTCTTGGTTTCTTTACATGATAAAATTAAGATGCATTATGATGCAGTCTTTCCATGTAGCTAAATCTCACTAAACTGTCATCATGTTTTTTCTGTAGCCTTCTGAACATGTGCTATAGTCCCATCATAGCTCTTCAGAATGCATCTGCTTAGCTTATTTACCCAGTGGTAACTTTTATTGCACCAAGAAAATTATTCATCTTTACTTTCATGGCCTTTCATAGGTGATGTTTCCTGATATTATTTATTCATTACCAAGCTCTTGATCCATCTACCGATAATTCACTTGGCTATTCTTCTTCGTTCAGTCTTGTCTTTTCAAAAAACCAGCTTTTTACTCAGGATTTAAATTTTGCATTGTATATTTTTTGGTAGTCATTCCTCAGTATTTTGCTATTTGGAATGTGGGATTTAGGGTTTGTTTTTTGCTTGTTTTGCTGTTTGTTTTTTCCTGGGCAGAATTGTGCACACTGCTCACAAAGACTGGCATATAGAAACCATGTACCATGACCCATCAGTAAGCTTCCCTGAATGTCCCTGAATGCAACAGAATTAAAACCAAGTTTATCTGAAAAAGTTTATAAAAGAGACCCTCGGTCATGCAGATGAGTTAAATGCCAGAGGAATTACTACCCAAGTTAGTCTGCTTGAATATATACTTTATTTTTTGAATATATATTTTAGTGTATGTAACTTATTTATGTTCTCTATACAGGTAGGGGACACAAATGTGTCTGAAGTATTTTGGTAATGAAATGCTGTGAAAATTAAGTGCTCTGCATAACACCTAAAGTTGTTTTACTCTTTCTGGATGTAAATTACTAATGTAGGTACCTAACTTCAGACTATGTCAACCCTTCTCTCAGGCTTCTTCCAAGATCTCTCTTGAGGTTTTGATAATTATAAACCTCATCTTCAAGCTATTAATGACCAGACTGTCTCCTTCTTACACAAACATATGATTTAAATTCTTTTTTTTTGGCAATTTTCTGGGTGATGATAATACTTATACCCTACACTTTTCTTTATAACAATTTAGAGCTCTTTACACTTACCAGTAATAGAAAAGTTTATAGGTAGGGAAATTAGACACACAAAAATGCTTTTGCTCAAAATAGAGAAATTACTTGAGCAATACTACACTGAGAGTTTATGGTGCAAAGAATTCAGGTTTCAGTAGTTTGCTACTGAAACGCATGTCTAACAGTGCAACTGAGTTAAACCCCTCCAAAAAACCTCAAACCTACAAGTGCTTTTACAGCCTTTAAAAAAATAAGTGCAAAACAAAGGCATGGTACTTTCTACTGAAGTATTTGGTCTGAATGGAAGCCTCAGTGCAAAATTAGAACTTTGACTCAGTTTCCTGAAGAATGATGACTTTTCCATGAGGGAAATGGTGAAGCACGTGGATATATAACTGATATCAAACAGAGAAAATGAAACACATCCAGACTGAAGGCTGAGATAGGTAATTGCCATCTCAGGATTCTGAAAAATGAGGTAAGTGGCATTGTGGGTCTGGTTACATGTACCCTAGATGATGCTGTCGATTTTGGAATTATATTCTATGTTGATAGTGAGTATAGTGTTGTACCCCAGTTACAAGTCTGTACTGCAGATGAGGGACTGGACCAGATGCAACCCATGGTGTTGTATTTCTCTTTAGTAATAATAATAATAATGAAAATACATGTCCATATAGAGCAATAAAGGACACCAGAGTGATGGATTCAGCTATGCAATTCTGAAGCAAGGCTGTAGGACAGATGATGGGTTTTACGTCAGATTTATGTATGGGTTCTAAAGACAAATCTGCTGCTGCTCTCAGTTAAAGTTGGTTTTAATGGTGTGTTGGAAAACAATTAGCCTATTAGCCAGGGAAAAAAAAGTCTGCTGCATGAATTGGGAGGTGCAAAGAATCTGATGACCACTGGCAGTGCTGTCTGTTGTTCCATTATCACAAATACAGTGTTTCATTTTGGTTGCCTCTGTTCATAGATGATGATCTCAGTAGAAGAAAAGGCTAGGAGAAGGAGTAGAAAAACAGAGATTATATTTGGGAGAAAAATGGCTCAGGTTAATTAAAACATGAGAAGGTTTTTTCTTTATCAGGAAAGGCATTCAAATTAAAAGACAGTTGCAGCACATAGAGAAATGAAAATAAAGTAACTTGAATCTGTTTAGATTTAAAATTGGGAGTAGTTCTAAAAATATTGCATTTAATTATTGGGTTCAGAAGATGGATCACCTTATCACATAATCCCATTCATGGATGTGCTAAATTCAAACAATTGTGTTTGGCTGTCATAAGGGGGAGCAGATCACAAGAGAAGGTCTTGACAATTTTATGCTCCCTTTCATTTTTATGATATCTGAGCTGCTGCTTTTTTTTTTTCCCAAAAAAAAAAAAAAAAAGGAAAAAAGAAAAAAAAGAGAAGTTTGGAACTTCTGTATGTATATGAAAAAGTTAAGACAAATGTGTGGGAGTTTCAAAATGAAAACACTGTCACTCTATTTCTGATTCAGTCTTTGCTTGCTAAGTTGTGGAATCATAAACATTTTTCTGTTTCTTTTGAAATAAATATTTTTATGTATATTATATTGCATGTACTCAGTAGCTGCCCACTGGAAGCATGAGGGTATAAGATTTGGACTTTCAAACTTGCCAGATTGCAATGATGCTAGTGTTTGTAGTTTTAAAAAAATACATTTTTTTTGTAGGCAGCTAGTACAGGGATATGATTAATGTAGAATTTATATATAATATTATACATTTGCTGCCTTTCCTGTGATCTATCATGAACAAGAAATGCTTTGGCTCAAGTGGATTTTGGTGGGCTGTTTTTTTGGAGGGTGGAGGGCCCTTGAGACATATTTCCTCTAAAAGTTAAATATGTAGATGGCATCTGATGAAATCAGTATTGTTATTTCTGCCAACTTCTTTTCTTTTTCATTCTTCAAGCCCAATAATAACTCACTGAGTCTTGGTGTGGTTTGTATGTTTTAATTAAACTTAATTTAATCTGGAGCTGGATTTATTGCTGAACAACTAATTCCTTAACACTGGCTGGAGATCCTGACATTAAAAAAAATTAACTATACTGCCTTCCTGCATTCCAGAACTGGTGCCCAGTGTTTTGGAAGGCATGATGCCAGGAACTTATATAATTTTTTTTCCTTAGCTTTTCATGGAGGAACCCCAGCTGTGTCTTCTCAAGAGTGATAGTTGCCAGGGGTTTATTTCAGGTTCTGATCATAAATGTAGGCATAAATATACTCTAAGCTCACTAACTGGAGCTAATAATTTTATTAAGGGGTAAAGCTGCCTTGTAAATATACATCTGGCTTACAAAAAACACGTGTTGATGAAATAGAATAGGCACATTTGGAAACAGAGCCAGAAAAACCTCCTACAGAATGCATTGGAGAATCCATGTAGTTCATGATTTCTGGAAGAGTGTCCAGTTGAACTCTGTTATAGTTCTCTCATGCAAAGAATAATGATGTAAGCAGAATATGAAATTTAACATGTTAGTGAGAAAATGTGGGACAATGTTTCACACTTTACAACTCTCCAGTGGAGCAGCAAGGCACTTAGGCTGCTGTGCGTGCAATATTTTCTTTCTAATGTCTATAAAAATTCTTCCAAGTTACACATGTGCTGGTGCAGACCTGTCTAACAGAAATGTGCTAGAAATGCTGCTAGAAATGTGAATTCAGCTTCTGGATGCCCTCTGACTCCCCTGGGGCCTCCTGTCCAGGTGCACTCCGGTATGCACACACTGCGTGCCCACATGAGCTGCGTGGATCCCTGGGCTCTGAGGTGCCTGAGCACCATGGACAGAGACTGAGCAACCCAGGAAACATTGATCCTTGAAGGAAGGAATGACACCATACATAATCTTCCAGATCAGAAAACTGTTCGTGTTCAGATCCTTGGGCATTGGTTTCCCAAAATGGATGCCCTTTTCATGGATTTCAGCAAGTCCAGCTCATCTGGATTAAGGCCTGAAATCACTCATGACAGGCTTTTGTTTCCCCACAGCATTGATGCTTCTCAGAAGATCACCTCATAGTTACCTGCTTGCCAGAAACTTCTGAAGGCTTCATTCTCTGCTTATTCTTACTGAAATACAGGGATTTTTACCTATAATCCATGTTCAAAATCCTTTTTTCTGGAGGTGGCCGAATTCTTCCAGTATTACAGCTGGCTAGTGGATAATAGGACTCCCTGTGAAGCAGTTTATAAAATCTTTGTGGTGTTCAGATATAGTGCTGAATTTATCCTAAAGGGATCTTAACATTTCCTCTCAGATTGTCTGTCTGAGACAGTAGCTGATAGCTTTTTTTTGAGGAGCTCTATTGAAAGAAAAGAAAACACTAGGAGTTTTTTAATGCTCTGTTTTGTATGTATCTATTATATATAGAAGGGTCAAGCTGTCTTGAACAGTGAAATCATAAGCTGGTCGTGCCATCCCCTTATTTCTTGTACCATAATGCTTGCATATTTTCCTTTTGAACATTAAGATACAAATGTACAAATACAGATCTGGAGATCTGTAAAGTGGCAGAATAGCACAGTGTTTTCTCAAATCCACCTTTGATGTGCTTGTCAGATGGTACATTGGCAGAGCTGCGTTTCAGAATCTGTGAAACACTGGGAGTTTGGGTACTATGGCTAACACAGCTGAAGTGCTTAACTCTCACCAGGCTGAAGGAGACAGCTGCATGGGAAGGACCTGCACTGAAGGATCCTTCAAAAACAGAGGGGGGTTGCCAAATCAACATTGTGTGGTCTCTGAAAGATTTATGGCTCATTTTTGAGGGCCGGTCCTTCTATTTTGTCTTTACATTCTTCATTTGCCTCAGGCTTTGAATGACAGAAGAACCAAGGAATGATTTTAAGCTCTTGGTACTTTGTCACCGAATAAGTGAGACAGAAGGTACAATCCACTTGTGCAGCCCCAGCAAATGTGCATTGAGAGAACTGATACTGAGCTGCACAGTTTTTGGAGGTTAATGATACTATTTCCAAAAGATCAGTTTGTGTTAAGAGCTTTTAGAAAGCCATTGTTAAAGAACCCTCCAGAACTTGCAGGTTTCTGTAGGAAAACTTTTCTGAAATATAATATTAATTGTTTTCCTGTGGTGGAAAAAAATTTTCTTGTTTTTTCTTCAATAGAAGTTAGCTATCCTGGAGTTAGAAATTAAATCCTGGGATATGAGTCATTGGTTAGTTTGATTTGTTAGTTCTCCAGGAAGTATTGATAGAAGACTGATTAAATATGTGTCAATTCTACATTTTAGGGCATCCTCAGAAAATACCCTTCTTACTACATAATAGAGCTTTTTGAGAAGAGGGAGAAGAAATGGAGAAAATCTATTTTTCTGAAGCATTAGAGAGTGCCCACAACTGCAGATAGCATTTTTGAGTGGGATAAGATGAATTAGTGTCATTTAGGGTTTCATAAACCTGGGGTCTGACCATCTTAGAATAGACA
Source organism: Molothrus aeneus (assembly GCF_037042795.1). NCBI lineage: Eukaryota > Metazoa > Chordata > Aves > Passeriformes > Icteridae > Molothrus > Molothrus aeneus. The sequence goes on along the minus strand of NC_089646.1, from coordinate 133,556,876 downwards.
CACTTAAGCATAAAAGGTTACAATTACAGAAAGTTATTTGAATATACACTCTATCAGAAAAACTTTTAAAATGTATATAGCTTTTTACAGTAAATATTAAATGATACTAATGTTGTTACTCCTCAAATTAATTATAGGCTTAATACTTTTCCTGCTTCTTAATTTAATTTCTGGTTTGCACCTAGTATGTCCAAAAGATGTGGTAGAGTTTTCCTGAGAACAGATGTATGTATCATGAACATATTTCCAGATGCAGAGAACTGTTAACTAGTTGACTATTCTCTGGTGATTCATAGCTCTTCCTATGGAAAATATTTTTTATTGCTGTAGCTTTGGCACTAATCTAATTAGCAGAAACTTCCAACTCAAGCTGAGACCTTTCTCCTGCGGCAGGAGATGGCCTTGTTTCTCTTTGTATCAAGTTTGTTATTTTGCAGTTGCTTGCAATGACACTGAGTGTTCAACATTTCTTGCTTTTCAGCATGATGTGCCAGAGGACTGGAAAGCACCTGGTGCTAATCACAGGTCATGGTTTTCAGTGAAAGTGTGTCCCACAATGTTATCTTATGATAAGGAGGTAGTTAAAACAAACAATATTAATGTACTGTATCTAAACTTACTGTTCAATATTTGTTTGCATTTCTTTTCATGGAATTTATATTCTTATATGAAAAGCTTAATGTCACTGCCATGGGGGTTTCTCCATATTACCAGTGAAGATTATGGGAGATCCTTACTTTATGATCTATTTTCTTTAAGTATTACTCTATGGAATGAAAAAAAAAGAAAATAATGTTTCCTGTCTTTTGACGGGAAAGTTCTTGTGCAAACAGAATGCATTGCAGTGAAGTTTAATATGAAAATTAATTAAATAAGCATAAATAAACTACTGATTACATCTTGAAAAGTATTTTAACCTTTAGAGCATTTTATGCCTAATAAGAAAACCTGAAGTTTTTACTGATTCTATTTTATAATGCCCCTCTGCTCTTACATACTTCAGTAAGTGCTACACATGCTTCAGTAATGGGAGTAAAAACCCAACAAACAGAGCCAGGACTCAAGTCAAAGGCTGGTAGTTTTAGCTCTGGCCTAATTGCCACAACCTCACCATGAAAAAGAATGACATACTGCTTCTAGAAATTAATACAAAATGTGAAAAGTCCAGGCATGAAATGGAGAAAAACAAGGGCCAAATTTAAGCTCAGATTATCTGCCTGTAAACAAGTGATATTTATCAGCAGCAGATAATCTGGATTTATAACTATAACCAGGATCAAAAGGCTCTTCCCAAAAACCTTCTGAAGTACATATCTGGCTCAACATTAAGTACGGAACCTTGTGTATTCCCTTGTGCTTGGGAAGCACACAGACAGGTCACTCCATTTCAATTATGTTGTTATGATTAAAATGAGACCGAAATTATACTGATTTTTCTGATTCCTTCACTTTTTGGATAGTCAAATAATTAGCCTAGCATAATGCTTTGTTGCAAGTCTGGAATATGTGTGTGAATAGTATTCAACTAGTAAATTAATTCCAAATTTTCTCTTTCTGTTTGATTTTGTTCATGTTCAAAATGGTTAAAATGGAGGAGCTTTCCAGTGTTAAACAAGATTTAAAAATTTCTTTCTCCTATTCTCTATTTCCCCCCTCTCCTCCATGCTCAATTTTATCTGGATTGGGTCACATAGTTCTCTCCTATGCTGTTTTTATTCTCCTCAGGCACACCCTTCTGTGTTGCTCTTGGTTCAGAATCTTCTTTTACCTCGATTGATCATGTGAACATGGACAGTACACTACAATTTCAAAGAGCTTTCTGGATTATGCTGTGCTAAGAGAAAAATACAGAAGTGACTCAGTAGATGCACTCATTATAAGGCTGAAGAGCAACCAAGTCCATTTCTGTTTAAAAGAAATTTAAAACTAAACAGATTTAAAAATATCTGTTCTCCAAGTCATAATTGATAGTGCTACTTTGCTGAGCACAATGTGGATGAAAATGATCCATGTAGGGTTTACCTCAGCAAAATCTTCACTGTGAGGTTTTTCTAAGAACAGATGAACTGCTTCTCTGAGAACTTGACACTTCTGACCTTTTTGTATTTTCTTGCCTCCCCCCTACCACCACGTGTGCTTTGTTACAGACTCGAAAATGTAAGAAGAAGATTTTGAATAAAAGTGTTCAGAATTGCCTCTTAAAATCCATAAACAAAGACACTCTTTGGCACTCTCCATATTATCAAAGCCTCATAACACCAACATTTCAGGCAAATAATGCTTTCTGGAGCAGTTAGGAAAGCTCAGTGAGAAGAATGAATCCTACAGGTTTAGTTTTCTTTGGGGATTTCACATGTACACAGAAGGCAACTCCATTGCACAGATCTGAATCTCCTCTGTCACAGACCACAGGTGCTCATTCTCCCAGTGCAGGCACCTCTGCCCTAGGCTGGTGAGTGCACTCAGGTTGAAGGTGGACTTGAGAAAGGCATCTTGTGTGTTACACAGGCCAGTCCTTTCTTCCAGACTGCATGATGAGGTATTCACCAAAATTTATGGAGCAACTGTGCAAGCCAAGTGCTCCTGCTCTTGGTTTCCAGAAGTAAGAGCTGTGAAATGGTTGTGGAGCCTGCTGATCTGGAGGAAGTCTGGGGAGTCTCCTTCTGACGACTTGCAAGAAGCCAGTGCAGTCTGATTTGCTGTCTTAGGTATCTCAAGTTGAAAAGCAACCAAATCTGCTGCTTTACAGGAATGTTCCTGTTGAAAGATGAGTTCCTGTCCAAGACTTTCTAAGAAAAGGATGGATGCTGTCCTCTGTAGCTAAGCAATGAAAGTAATTAGTAAGTCTATAAAGTTAAACCTGAACCAATTCTGTTCGTTCTCCATCTCAACATGAAAGTCAAATACTTTCTGTTTCTGAACTGACAGATTTACATGATGGAAGATGTTAATGTCTAGAGGCTTATAAACCCCAGGCACCTAAAGAAGATGAACTTTGGAATAGTTTTTTGTTTAAGAAATTAGAAGAAAGCAGACTGAAGGGGCTCTATCCAAACCAAAATTACAGGTTTTGAAATATTTGTAAGAAATAACCATCCCACCGCCTGGAGACCGCCTGGCAGTTTCAAACCCACGTTTGTGAGGGTGGGGGTAAGACATTGCTGCCTCCTCCTGTGAGGCCTGGCTATTAAAAGAGGCTTGGAACCACTAATGGAGACAACTTGGAAACATGGTAGGATATGTGGATTTGGATGATGAAATGAAAAACCTTCCATAGTTATTTCTGACCCTTATTGTACAGTACTTCACATGCACTCTAGGTTTTAATAAAGGAAGGTGAGTTTTTCCTGCTCTTAATAAAATTGTAGACATTTCCTCATAAAAATAAAAAACAACAAAGCAAACAGAACAGTTTTATCGTCATACAGTGAAGTAATTATCTTTAATTTTCTATAGGGCTGGCCTTTGCTATTTTGTCTTCAGTCCATCCAGTTTTTGGTTTATATGGATCTTTTTTCCCTGTCATTATTTATGCCATATTTGGAATGGGACGTCATGTTGCAACAGGTAAGTGTCTGTCTGCTAAAGTCATTTTCAAAAATAAAGAACCGCATATTGAAATTTATTTTTGTTTAAAGGTCAATGGAAGGACAAATATCTATCATTAAACAGAAACAAGATGTTTTTGTGCTTCTCTTTACAACTGTTTTTTGTCAGTTTAAGTACTTTAAAGAGCCTCATTAAGAATATACTGGAGTTACTCCTGCCATTATAATTTAATATTGCACTAACACTTCCTTTGTAAATGTAATTTAGTAAGAGCTTCGTATTTTAAGTTTGCTTTAGAAATCTGCTTCAGGCTAAGAGTTTAACACAGGGCTCTGCCAACAAGATGTATGTAAATGGAAATGAAAAAGTTTGACTGCCTCTTAAACCACAGAAAAGACACATTACTTCTCACCTGTCTAAAACACAAATCCTGCATTTCTCAGGAAAAGAAAAACAAAAATGACCTTCTGAGCCCATTACCTGCTATTGTATTAAAGCTAGAGACTCTCCCAATAAGGACTCTTACCTCTTGCAGAGCAGTTGGGCAGACAGTGAAAGATCCTGCCTGGCTACTCTGCTGGTAGTTATGAGTTACTTGCTTACCCTCAACAGAGCCTCATCAGCTGAAGAATTGAATGGCTTTTGCACCTAATAGGTTCATGAATGCTCTGTTTCTGAGCCCAAAGAAATCAAAATTATAGAGGGCAGCTGGAAATAATACTCATTAGATTGAACCACAAACCCTTTACTGTGCAGAAGTGGGCACTTGATGGCCCCTGAAGTTTGCAAGAAGGGTGAGATGGGCCCAGCAGCCACACCCAGCATGGCTGGGTAAAGGGAAGCAGCCCCTAGGGCTGTCAGAAGATTTAAGCAGGGAGGGGTATCTCTTCCTTGAAGAGGAGAAAATCTCCTGAAAGGACAAAGGATTGTTCTGGGTAATTGCACTCAAAATGAACTTCTCAGAGTCTGATTGCACACATGTATGCATAAGAAGTTAGCAACACATTTTGAGCACCCTTTTTGATCAAAAGTACTCGGTTGCATTATTTAAAAATACAATTCTGAACAGCTGTAAATTGGCTTAGAGAAAAAGGAAAGTTGAAAGTTTGTTTTCCCTAGATGTACAGAGAGTATTTGAGCCTTTTGATGTCCAAAAAGGATCTGTAGATGTGTTAGTATCCTAATGTTGTAATGACTGTATTCAACTCATGTTAAAAGGGAAGCATTCCAAGAAAAGGTGGAAATTTAGAATCTGGAAAATAAATTTTACTCCTGAATACAGATAGATTAAAACTTTAGCCTATATTAAAAAGCTGTTTCAAAGCAAAAAAAAATTAGAAATGTATTGTCAGAAGTTTGTTGGTGTATGATTATTAGGAAGACAAGAATCTATTATGTGTAGGAAAGATGGGTAAGCTCCTGGCTGCCATAAATTCTAGTAATGAAAACAGTTGATAAAATAGGTAAGTATGCTGTTAAGTCTGATGTTTTATCCTTGGGAGGGAATAGTGTTCAGAGAATGCCTTGCTGAGTTAATGTCTGCAAATTTCTGCATGGTCCTTGGTGTGGAAATTCCACATTCCATTCATAATTCTATTTCAAAATTTAATCTCAATCAAAAAAAAAAAGGCAACAAAAGAGTTTTCTTGCACATATGGAATTTTTTAAAGTAATAAATTTGAGTGACATATATTGTTGATCTTTTCAGAAGAAAGGTCTCATGCACTTGTTCCCCCAGCCTGGGTTAAGGCATTGTGGTGAGTGTATAGGAGCCACACTGCCTGCCTCAGCTGCTCCATAATTCCTTATGGACTTTGGAGACAACCTCTTCACTTACCAGAATTTTCTGTAAGATGCTCTCCATATGTACACAGGCTGTAAAAGTGTTCTTTGTTAGTGAAGGCACTCATGTTAGTATGAAATGGGAAATCCATCAATGGCCCTGTTCAGTTAACTTTTATTCACTTGAAATGCCTCTTCTTTGAAAAGGCTGATCTACTTGAAGAGATTTCTCACCTGAGCAACAAACACATACAGCTTTTCTTGACTTTTGTTAACATAATTGATTTTGAACCATTCTCTGAGACAGTTTTATCTGCCATAAACAACACATACACATCTTTGATTTAGGATAAAATTTCATGTAAGCTGTTTTCAAATTTAATTTTATGCAAACAACTTACAACAATAGAATGGCCGGGTTTGGAATGAATCTTAAAGGTCTTCTAGTTCCAACCCCTCTGCCATGGTCAGGGACATCTTCCACTAGATCAAGTTGCTCAGAGTCCCATCCAACCTGGCCTTGAACACTTCCAGGGATGGGGCAAAAAAAGCTATGTATAATCAGACCCTATTGGAGAGGCGTTAATGTGACTTCTGTAAAGGAAAATCATACCTCACTACCTTCTAGACTACTGTATGAATGTCAACAAGTGCATGGAGAAGGGATATACTTTGAATATAAGATATCAGAATGGTCAAACAGCTACTGATAAGGCTCCGCACCAAAGGTTACTAAAGAAATTAAGTTGTCCTTGTGATAGAAGAAAAGTCCTTTTATTAATTATTAGCAGGTTGAAAGATATGGAGCAAAAGGCTGGACCTCATGGTCACTTTTCGGGGTGGTGGAATCCCTGGTGGGTTCCTGAGGAATTCATGCTGTGAGCTTTACTCTCTGAAGGCCGAGGTGAGGGCAGGACTGTGTACACCAGGTCCTGCAGCAGTAGAAAAAGGGTGAGTTCAGAGAGAAATTGTTTTAGAAGACTTTTAAAGTATAGATTAAAGAAAACAGTACAGCAGATACTGAACTTCTGCAACCTGCTCTCAGACAACATTGCAAAAGGAGACATTACAGGCAGGTTCAGACAAACCTTTGACAAATCAATGAATGCTAGTCCACAAACGAAATTTAAAAAAAGCCAGCTAAGGAAGTACTTCACTAACACAACAGCTATGGATGCTGGCAAAAAGAGCAATGGCCCAGAGAAAATGGGCCAGGCTTGTGTGCTTTCCCCAGGTAACACATCTGACTATCACAGCTGGAGGCAGAGTACTGGGCAAGATGGGCCATTGTTCTGACATAGCAAGATACTCCTGTGCTCTAATAGATCTGCATGTTTGTGTCTTTTAATGCTGAATTGTCATCCTCATTTATGTTTGTGTCATTAAATGGGCTTTATCTCTTTCAGCAAATAAATGTTTTTCTCATAATTTTCCTCCATATATTAGAGTGCTAGGTACTATTTAATGGGCTAGGTACTATATGTGTAGTGAGAATTAATTGCCCTAGACATTTGAATGGTGAACACTTGGGATTCTCAGATAAATAGCTGCTTGATCACATCCAGGGTGAGTTAAAAGCATTTCTGATAACTTGAAATAACTTGAATTAATTTAAAATTGTTGTATTTGAATGTCTTTTGTAAACCTGTCTTAACAAATGTGCTAAAAAAAGGATTTTCATTTAATTTGCCTGTATAAATGGTATTTTATGGGAAGAAATGTGTGTTACATGGAAAAATTACCTTAAAATTGTTCTTATGATGACAGGAATGTAAAAAATGCCAGTTTTACTAATAATGGCCATTTTGAAAAAGAGACCATGAGTGATGAGTACAGACAGATATACAATTATTGATGACTAATGTGTGGCTTTTTTTACAGGAACTTTTGCTTTAACTTCCTTAATATCTGCCAATGCAGTTGAGCGTCTTGTTCCTTCAGTCAGAACTAATTTCACAGCAAACAATAATTCAGGAATTTTGTCAGAATTTGAAATGCAGAGGATTGGAGTTGCAGCAGCAGTTTCATTTCTAGGTGGAATTATTCAGGTTGGTGGTGATCCCATTTTCTGTACGCTACTGATGTACTGCCTTTTTTACAGCTATGACATTTATAATAGTTTTTATACTTCTCTGAGAAAAACTAATGAAAACATCTGCTTCAATGGTCACAAATGATGAAATTAATGCACTTTAAGAATTTGCTATTCCTTTGTTAAGATGTAGTAATTATCTGTATACATTCTCTCAGTGTTTTACAATATGAAGCAAAACCACCTTCAGTCAGCTTTACCATAATACTCACTTGCAGTTGGTGTCCCTTTTCCTTCTTCAGAAAACAAACATGAATCAGCTCCTGGTAAGCACTGGCATATTCCTGAGGCTTTCTGTTGCCCTTGGCTTGAAAAGCAATACAATATCCAATAATTAAAAACAGTAGGGAAAGTTTTAAATTCTCTTTAGAGTTCACACACCCATCATTAAAGTGAAATAGTAAAACAGATGTCTTCAAATGATTCTCTAAAGTTTATTTAAATGATCAGAGGTCTTTTAAATTTCTTCTTTTTTTCCTATTCTGGCTAAAGGGGCCAGGTTTCTTCATCCATTGCCAGTTGCTTAGATTTTCAATGAAGGCTTCTCTCTTTCCTTGTAAATATTAAAATAGAAGTAATGTTCCAGCATGTGACATTGCAACACCTCCTAGGTAGCTGGGCTCCTGAAACAAACCCAGACCCCTCCACCTGGTGCTTTGGATCCCTCTCCCATGCAGAGGATGAGCAAAGGGGCCCAGAATGAGATCTTTGGTGGTCTACGTGCTTGGCAGGAACTGGGGCGTGTACTCATGTTAGTCAGTAGGAAATATCAAGAAGTATTGTTATTTCTGTTGTGTTCTTATAATTCTTTAATTGGCTTATGATGAGAATTCTTTTATTGGATTATGAACTGGGGTAGGAGCATGAGGGACAGCCTACAGACAGCACAGACAGCAGAGCTGATGCAGATTGTGCCTGGCTGTGCCTGCATGTGCTGTTCCAATGTGCAGCCCAGCACTGGGTTGGAGGCCAGAGTAAAACACTTATTTCCTAAAGAAGTGCCTTGAAGCTGCTAATATTGCAATATGCAGGTGAAAGTCCTGATCAAGGCTGAGATTAAACTTTGGCATCTTCCCAGGTGCTGTTAAGTGTGGGAATCTATGTCTCTCATCAAGATTCCAGTCTCCCAACTAACAGTTGCTGCAAACCCCAGATAAGCTGACAGGGCACATCTTGCTCTTAATGGGTAGCTGAATCAGCCACCTTCTTCTATTTATCAGATTAGATTAGAAATTAACTCATGGCCTGAAATTAATGTGTGTTCTGGGACAAGATGAATAGTATGATGCATTTTGAGGCAGCAGCTTTTCGTTGAAGACATCCTGCAATACAAAAAGTTGGATTTTCTGTGTACTTGATATCTGGGATGGTGCTGCTCTGGGAAGGGAGCAGACCTGGGTTATGTTATCTAAATAAGACTTATGTTATCTAAAATAAGACTTTAATTTTTCTGAAAAACAGTCAAAATGCAGTTCTCTAATCAGCCACTAATTGCACAAAAACAACAGATGCTGTGACTAATCCCTACCTTGGGCATCTTCCAGACAAAGGATGAAAAGTCCTTGCCAAAACAGCTGTTTCCTTCTTGGAAAGAGTAGGTAAAGAGCTGTGCACCCTTGGCCTAAAAAGGAATTTGATGCTATTTTTCCAGTAGCCTGGCTAAGTACTCCAATCAGCAAATAATGTTAAAATAAGAGAGAAAACATAAAAAATAGTGAGTAATGGAGGGAAGGTGGGGCATGGGGGGAGCTGTTTTTGAGATGAACTGCTGTTGGCTAGCTTGTGTTTATTGCAGACCAAAACTGTGCATTTGTGTGTGAGGCAAATTCTGAGCAGGCTCTGTGAATTTCAGTGTCATCTAGACATTAAATAAATTAGCACTATTTTCTTATCATAAGACAAGGATAGGTAGAGATTTTCACAATTCAAATTAGGGGCTTAGCTGCTTAAGTTTTTCTCCAAGTAATAAATTGCAGAGTCCTGAGCGACTTCTGAAATCTAATGTTTGAGGAAGAGTTCATAAAAGAGAAAGAATATTTAATTATATTAAGAGGCATTCTGATGAAGTTAAAATAGTATTAAAATAGAAAATAAGTAAACATAAAATAAAAACTGCAATTACCAAACCCATTTAATATAATGCATTCATTACTTCATTTTAAAAAGCAGAATGGAAGACATATGAATTTTTTTTATGTTTGTGTAGCTGCTACTCTATAAAAATAAACAGGGTGTGGAAAACAAATCAACCTAATAGAAATCTTCCCTGATATCAAATATCTTGGAGGTATTGATGGGGAGAGAAAATGATGGAACATAGCAGACATATATGGAGTAATTTTGTAATTAAAATTGGATGCTGCCTTTATAACTTTAAAAAAATCCTCAAAAGAGTTTTTGGGTAAGATTTTTTCCCTATTAATATATGTGCAAGAATGCTTGCATAAATATATGTGCCTCTAAAATAATCTCAGCATACTAAAATGAAATTCAAGATTAAGATTTGCTGAATAAATAGAGGAAAGCTCCTTGCAGATCAAACTGAGGAAAAAATATCCTAGGAAAAACCTGAATTCTCTTAAGACCACAGTGTTATAGACTTCAGTTGGGCTATTCTTCTCTAGAGGAGAAATATCTGCTTATTGCATTCCAGTCTTGTAACATTTTTTATGAGCAAGTTTTTCATCTACAGTATTTTAAAAACTAACATGTAATTAGTTGCTGATATACAGTGTTGGATATAAAAATATTTCTGGTTTTCAGGAGAACAAATTTACACAGTCTATTATCAATTTGCTTAATAAAAAAGGAGTACATTTGAATAAGAGGGGCATTTTTTAAAGGCAATATTCTTGTCCAAATCTCTATTACCATGTAAGAAAAATGACGCTGCAGTATTCTGTTACCCATAGCTCTGCATGAGGTAAAAACATGAGTCTATTATACAATGATAATCAAGGAAAAAGTTCATTTTTCTTTTATAGTGGAAATACCTTATTGCAGGCTCTTACTCTGTATTTTGAAAACTACAAGTTTTCAAAAGGGAGTTCTGATTCTCACAATTATGGTAGAGCATACTATGTGTTAGTACAGAAAGACCATAGAAAAGACTTTTTCAGGTCCTGGAAGGAGGAAAGTTCACTGTGCACACCATGAGAAGCTACCAGACACTCTCAAGACACCCAGGACGAACATAGGAGCTGCAGCTCAAAGAACCAAAAGCTGGTGGTTTACCAGTCAGATGTCTATTGAAACAGGCCATGGAGATTTTAAATTGGCAACTCAGCTGAGCTGAACTGTGTCTGACTGCTGTCTCCAGAGGGTCCATAGAAGTCTTCACTTTTGCTCCCTTGGACTGGGAGAAAACCAATATAATGTACTAAATGAGAGGCTCACAGTGCGCTCCAAGAGATGCTCCCATGTCTGGCCTCATCTACCTAGCCCATGCAGCAAATGATCAGAAAGGGCCCCACCACTTTGTCTGCTCTAACACTGGAAAACCCCTTCCAGAACAGTGGAGTGTTGAAGGGTTTAAAATTCACTCTCCAAAGCTGAATCTGTGCAGCAGGCAACACGATGTCAGTCTTCCAATTTCTGGGGACTGAAAGTTCGACATTAGTGATTTTCAAAGAGCTGTTAAGTGATAAAAATTTTTACTGGCCATGGAGTTAAATTGACTACATGTTGAATGGAATTCTAATAATAATAATAACAGACTGAGCATGTTGTCATGGGAAGAAAGTATTGAAAGTGGACAAGAACCAAAGGTTCTGAATAATGAACATGGAGGGCTTTGCTTTTTGCAATTGCTTATTTTTCTTCTCCTGGCTAAATTTCCATTCTCTTCCACTTGTCAGAGTAAAATTATGGAGCAGTAAAGACAGCTGCAAAAAAGTCCCTTTGTATCGTCTTTCTTCCATTTTGAAATTTAATTATTTTTTCCAATTTTTTTTTTGGGAATCACACCTTCCCCCACTTCTGTCTGATCACTTCATTGTATACCTTTTTTTCTGTGATCTTTTCTCCTTTACTGTGCATTAACTCAAGGCTGCTTTCCCTCACTTTATCTTATATTGCTTTTTCTTTTCTCTGAAAGGTCTTGATTTTATTTATATGAATTTATTCAAGAATTTATACCTTGTGAAAGCAAAATTCATCTCAAGAAACTTACTTCTTAATGAACTTTTTTACATGGTATTATGTACTGGAAGTGCCATGCAAATAAGCAATAGCCAAGTGCCTTTCAAACCACTTTTATATTGTATATATTTCTTCCCTGAAATCTGCATTTATCCTCTAGGAGCAAAGTTCTTAAAAATTAAAAATTCTAGATACAATTCTAAAATATATTAATTTTTTTTTCTTTTACAGGTAAAGAAAATCTCAGTATTATGATAAATAATAAAAGGAAAAAAAAATTTGCTTGTTGTTGTTGTTCCAGCACTTTAGTGGCACTTTTCTCTGTAGTTTGTCTGCATCAGAGACAAAAAGAAACCATAAAATATACCAGAAAATGAAGTGGAAGACCTGCAAAAATGAGCATCACAACCAATAGCCAGAATACAGCAGATTGTTAGACATTTCTTTAAGAATATTGAACTTTCTACACTTTGGTCAGTGTTACTGGGTGAAAGGTTTTATGACATAATGCAATATAATGTAATTGAGTGCTGTCAGCTTAGCTAAGTTTCAAATGGTGTTTGTTCAAAATGCAGTGGCAGCCAAGCTTAAATGGCTCTTGCCCAGCATGGAGGGTTAATTGTAGAGTCAATCTGGGCCTGTGTAAATGCTAATAATAATTTAACTGTCAGGAAAATTCACATGCAAATAGATTTGGGAGGCTTGTTTCAAAACCTTTTCCTCCTCACGATCCAAGCAGTTTCTGTCCATTACTCATGTTGCAGGGACAACATGAAGTTCCCATATCAGTTTGTGCTAAAATTACACCCTCCACCCAGAATGTTTCCTGTTCTGGTTGCATCATTTTTAGATCCTCTCCATGGAAGATGTATGGGTGCCCATCATATTTATTTAGCTATCATATAAATAAAGAGTAGGATGTTCATGCTCATGAAGTACTGCCTTGTCTCTGGAAGTCCTGAGCTGCTTTCTGCAGGAAGGAAAGGGCACCAAGTGTTGCTTGTTCAGTTGAGTGGCTACAGAAATTGTCTAACTGAAACCACACCCATGGTTTGCATGTATTTTACATAGACCACGGTTCCATGCAATCAATAAAAACTGTGTTTGAAATGTGTTCTTTTAGTTAGTACCTGTGAAGCATCCTCTTAAAATGCTGAAGATTAAACAAAAAAAAAAGTAAAAAACCAAAGTAGATCTGAGAATGATGCTAAAATTTCTAAGCTCAGCAATCATTTTGCTGTAGATCACAATAATAACTTTCTCTGAAATGCTAATAGTAACTAGTACTTCTCTGTGATATTATGTAGTATACAGAATTGTCTCTGTGGTTTTGATTCCATAGCTAAATAAACATCCAATTTCTTGGAAACTAAGCTATTACACAGTTAGAAATTTCACATTCAGACAATAGAAACCAATTTTGGAAAACAAACAAAAATTCCCAAGGGAAGGGAGAATTGAATTCTTATTGAACTTTGGTACTGTGAACAATGCTTTAAATATTGTAGTAGACACACTGTTAGAACAAACAGCTAAACAAAATATCTGAAATTAGTAATTATCAGTTTTAGGCCTGACTAACTAAATTACTACTCATTGAGGGTACACAGCAATTATCATTATTGGAGTCCAATCTTGAATGGCAATCAATGTTCCAATTGCTCATAGTAAAGAGCAATTTACATGCTATTAGTAGGAAGTAGAAGAAAAATCTCAGATTTAATCTCTCAAATGGAAGAGGATATTGCTCACTAGAGGTTTGTGGTTAATTAAAAGCCACTTATTTTGATATTTTTGTTTCTTTTGTGGTACTATGCCCAAAGCTCTCTGCATACAGGTGAGTTTTATGGTGAGAACATGAATGGTGCTCAGGCATAAAGAAAGATAACATCTGAAAATAACAGTTTTAGCTTCAGAAAAAAACCCCCAAACAAACAAACAAAAAAACCCTCAAAAACCCAAACAACAACAACAAAAAAACCCCAAAAAACCAAAAAAACAACAACAACAAAAAAAAAAACCAAAAAAGCAAGGGAGACTGTGATATATTTGATATTTAGTATGGTAAACACAAAATGAACCTCTTAGAAAGTATTGTAACAAACAACTCTGTGCCAAGATGATGCAACTTTTCAGGGAGAAGAGCAGCAAATGCAAAAGACCGCAGAAGTTAGAAACTCCAAAACTCATTGTGAGGGGAGATAATGTCAATGTAACTTAATGTGGATCAGAAAAGCATGAAATGTTGTGTAAGCCACAGTAGCAGCTGTAGTCATGTAGCAACTTCGTTCAAAGAATTAAGAGTTATCAAATCTCATACTTTGGAGGGAAAGAATGTTCGAAGCACAGGATAAGGGGAGAAAACAGTTGAACACAATACCTAAAATAGTTGCAGATCCTGCTGTAGTTTAAATTTCTGGATTAGGGGTCTCACCACAAGAGTCTCTATAGCACCTCATAAATTTGATATCTGTTGAAATTACTAATTTTGAGAATACTGATAGTGACATTATGGTAATCAGTAAGCTGGACCAAGATATGGCTCTGGGCCCATTTAGGCTGCATAGCAGTGGAACAAGTCTCAGAACCAGCCTCACTTTTTGAGTTGCTGTACTTGTAGTGTTGAGTTGATATTTTTATGGTGTTTATTGTGCTTACATATTTGAGCAGGAGAGAATATTTAGAGTTTCTCTGAGTCTGTTTTTATTACTAAACTAGTATTAGAGTCTGGTAAACTAGTGAGTAAAATAGTGCACGTAAACCCACAGAACTTCAGTGGGTTCCATTTTCAGATTGATTTGTCTTCCAAAGGACTTTTGCTTTGTATCTTTAGCTCATTTATCTTATAACTTATTAAAAGGACTCTGACTCATTTTCCTATCACCAAGAAGCTGCTGATCCTCCTGCCTTTGCCTTTTAGGTAGTGATGTTCATGCTGCAGTTGGGCAGTGCCACTTTCTTGTTAACAGAACCTGTCATAAGTGCCATGACAACAGGAGCAGCTAGCCACGTCGTGACTTCGCAAGTGAAGTATCTGCTGGGAATGAAAATGCCATATATATCAGGACCACTGGCATTTTTTCATGTGAGTTCAGTGAAAGAGATGAGATTTACTTCATTAGATAAAATTTTATTATATGCACTATTTGTCTCTGTGTAAGAGTAGGGAATTTGTTATGCACATGTGTGAATGAACAGAAGATGAATCTTCATCTTGCTTTAACTGTTTGTAAGACGAGATTTGGAAAACCTGACAGAGAACTAGCAGGGATGGGTACAGTAATTAATTTAAAATATGTTTCTTAGGGTATCAATAATCCCTTTTATTATCCTGAGCCATTATACACTCATATAGGGAGGGTAATCTCTCTCTGGGTCAGCATGTGGAAGGAATATTTATTTACTTATATTTAATTTACTTATATTTAATTACTTAATTTATTTACTTATATTTAATTACTCTAGATACGTTATTTATTATTTTATGACATGATACTACTTTGCCATAAACAGAGCAAGTGGATGGCTTGAAGGTAATTTTTATAAAATGCATGCTGCATTTCATGCAGTATTGTTGCAAATGAGGGGTAAGGCTGCTTAAAGCATCACCATCAGGGATATTGGTAAAAAGCAGGTATGAGCTTAATATGAACTTATGGAAGTGTGACTTAACAGAGTTCAGTGACAAGGTTCATTCTCTTACTGCAAGGATGAAGCATTCATAGGGAAATTACATTAGTAACAATTTAGAATAGATTGCATGGAGACTGAGGATGAAAAAGGGTAGGGGCACAAAGGGTATGGACACAAAAAATAAGGTGTGCAAAAGGGTTTAACAGAAATTCATCACTGAGTAATTTAACATTTATTAAGTAATTCAATGGGAATTTTTATAAATATAACCGTGACTTAATTACAGTTCCATGATAACAACATTCACACCATAATAATTTCACATGCACACAGGTGGAGATATATGCATGTCTGTCTGTGAGTGTAAAGGTGCTTATCAAAAATTCCCCTCAGCTTCAGGGAAATACTCATGGCAAATGGCTGAGTGTTTCTCACCAGGCAGGGGTTGCACCTCAAGGAGTCTGTGTGCAGGTGTGTGTGTGTGTGTGTATTAGCACAGGGGTTGTACCTCAAGGAGTCTGTGTGCAGGTGTGTGTGTGTGTGTATCAGCTCAGGGGTTGTACCTCGAGGAGTCTGGGTGCAGGCGTGTGTGTGTGTGTACCAGCACAGGGGTTGTACCTCGAGGACTCTGGGTGCAGGTGTGTGTGTGCATGTGTGTGTGTGTGTGTGTGTGTATCAGCTCAGGGGTTGTACCTCGAGGAGTCTGTGTGCAGGTGTGTGTGTGTGTGTGTACCAGCACAGGGGTTGTACCTCGAGGAGTCTGTGTGCAGGTGTGTGTGTGTGTGTATTAGCACAGGGGTTGTACCTCGAGGAGTCTGGTGCATGTGTGTGTGTGTGTGTGTGTGTGTGTGTGTGTATCAGTCCAGGAGTTGTACCTCGAGGAGTCTGTGTGCAGGTGTGTGTGTGTGTGTGTGTATTAGCACAGGGGTTGTACCTCGAGGAGTCTGGGTGCAGGTGTGTGTGTGTGTGTGTATTAGCACAGGGGTTGTACCTCGAGGAGTCTGGGTGCAGGTGTGTGTGTGTGTGTGTGTGTATCAGCTCAGGGGTTGTACCTCAAGGAGTCTGTGTGCATGTGTGTGTGTGTGTGTATATCAGCACAGGGGTTGTACCTCGAGGAGTCTGGGTGCATGTGTGTGTGTGTGTATTAGCACAGGGGTTGTACCTTGAGGAGTCTGTGTGCATGTGTGTGTGTGTGTGTGTATTAGCACAGGGGTTGTACCTCGAGGAGTCTGGGTGCAGGTGTGTGTGTGTGTGTATTAGCACAGGGGTTGTACCTCGAGGAGTCTGGGTGCATGTGTGTGTGTGTGTGTGTGTGTGTGTACCAGCACAGGGGTTGTACCTCGAGGAGTCTGGGTGCATGTGTGTGTGTGTGTGTATTAGCACAGGGGTTGTACCTCGAGGAGTCTGTGTGCATGTGTGTGTGTGTGTGTGTGTGTATTAGCACAGGGGTTGTACCTCGAGGAGTCTGGGTGCATGTGTGTGTGTGTGTGTGTGTATTAGCACAGGGGTTGTACCTCAAGGAGTCTGTGTGCAGGTGTGTGTGTGTGTGTGTATTAGCACAGGGGTTGTACCTCGAGGAGTCTGGGTGCATGTGTGTGTGTGTGTGTGTATCAGCACAGGGGTTGTACCTCGAGGAGTCTGGGTGCAGGTGTGTGTGTGTGTGTGTATCAGCACAGGGGTTGTACCTCGAGGAGTCTGGGTGCATGTGTGTGTGTGTGTGTGTGTATCAGCCCAGGGGTTGTACCTCGAGGAGTCTGGGTGCATGTGTGTGTGTGTGTGTATTAGCACAGGGGTTGTACCTCGAGGAGTCTGGGTGCATGTGTGTGTGTATCAGCTCAGGTCTCACTGTGATGGTCTTTTGAGTATTGCAAACTTGAGGATTCCCAAGCTCAGAGACGTGCCCCACAGAGAAGGAGAGCTCAGAGCTCAGAAGAGCTCAGAAGGCCTCACTTAGGACTGTTGTGTGCAGGGTCACAAGGTGATTTGCTTTAGTCATCAGTTGGTTTCCACCCTGGCCATAACCCACGCTGGCAACTACTGGAGTTTCCAAAACATTTGAAAATTGTTTCCAAAACTTCGGCAACAATGGTGCTGTTCTACTTGGGCTCCAGCTGAGGCAGGGAATGTTCCAAGGCTGTCAGGGGATGACTGACCACCCTTTGTTCCCCACCTCAGCCCCACAGTGGGTGTTGCTGTTACAGCACCTGATCTGCTCAGGGACACGTCCCCACCTGGCTGGTTTGGGCAGGGCCAGGAGGTGATGCCCCACCACCAGTGCCATGCTTACAGCCCTTGGAATGTACATATTTTTGGCCGATACCTTAAAGAGAAAAGCTGAATAATCTTATTATGTAGTCACAAACATATTCTTGATTATTATTATCTTAACTTATTCCAGCAAGCCCTGAGTTTCAGTGCTGTGAGCATAATCTCTTGGCATTATTAATGTTACAACAGTGCCTGTCAAAATGATATTTTGCTCATAATAAAACTGTATTTACTTGCTGAGGTGATATCTACATTGCACTGATAGTGAGACTTTATCTAGGCAGCCAATAAATTAGGACACCTTATTTAAAAGCACTGACTATGTCTTTGTGCCCTACTATGTGCTTTATTTTTTCCTATTATTTGGAAAATTTGTTAATGTGAAATCTTGATTAGAAGACGTTGCTTTTTAGAATGTTTTTTCATAGTATTTTATAAATTTGATAGCTTTTCATATGGATAATACATTTCTTAAGTTTTTTGCAGGAACAATTCATTAATGAAAATTAGGAGCATGTAGTAAGCACAAGTAATTTATCCATTTATGTTGTACAGATATACCTAAAAGTGTTATAGCTATTTTTATGAGTGATCAGTTGGCTTATTAGACTATTAAAAATGGTTCTTCTTTTTTTTTTCATTATTTAAAAACCTTTTCATAAATGATTCTTAATATAAAATGTGAAAAGTCTCCTTTTTGTGGCGTTTCCATGGAGACTATACTTACATATAGGAATATTGTCATCTTGTAGAGATGACTGGTGTTAAGTACTGCAGCCAAGGCATAATCAAAATACACATTATGAGCAATAATAAAGAACAGCAGTGATATGAAGAAATATTTCCACCTTGGTGTGCTGATGATATCATAAATGAGGTCATTCAAATGCTTTGAAAGAAATCTATTCCCTTATCCCTTGTATTTTTAATGCATTTGAAAAAAGTTCTTTGCCTTTCTCTTCTCTTTTGAAATCAACCCCCTTTGAAGATATTCCAGAGAAAAACTCCTGTTTTTTTTTAAGATACTGAATTGCTCTGTAAGTTGTGTGAAAGTAAATGACCAAAAAAAAAATCTACTCTGTCCAACTTGAAAGAATGATAAAAAAGGGGCAATTTTACTATTTAAATATTTTAATATTTCTGGTGTCTGTTCAGCCTTATGAATTGCCTTAAGAAGGTCCAATATCTCAATATCTCTGTCAAAAGTACCAGAGCTAGACTTAAGCAATATTTTTCTTCTGTGGTTGTAGTTTCATGTGAAAATTATATTAATTAGATATAAGGTATTTTGCACATGTATCTAGAGAGTGAAAGGCAACTTTGGCGTGTCTCTCTGGACACGTTCTTCACTTCAAATTCTCAAAATCCAGTGACTGGTTCTTTTGTTAAATTTTTTTTCTTTGTCCACTCCAAAACACCTCCCACTCACAAAACCAATTGCTTTGCCTCAGGCAGCCTTTGGGTTGGCAAAGCAAGAATAAGAATGTTTAATAAAGTGTGATAGGAGAGTTGCAAGCATAGCAAGGCAGTGAAATGAATTCTTTATAGCATGTGAGATCATGGTTAAATACATAGGAAGGAACTTTGCATATGGAGAGCAAATCTTGTACACTGGCCCTGAGCCAGTGTATTTCTGTGGTATTTCTGTGTTTACACACAGGTTATGTAACAATAAATTTTGTTTTCCCTGTACATAGTTTGTCACATTTCAATTGAACTCAATAGTGCAGCATTAGCTGGTATTTTGCAAATTGAAAAGGAAAAGTGAAGGTGAAAAAGAAAAACAGTGAGGGACTAATGCATGTGAGATCTAACTTTACAAGGGAAAAGTGTCATCAAGTTTTACTCAGCATCTGAAAATGAAAGAACATACTTGTACTTCCCCCTTATTTGTGTATATTTCTCTTTCCACATGTTTCTGAGAAAATAAAACACTGCAAAATGAGCTGTAATGTAAGAAACTTGCTTTGCAAAATGGGGTCTTCTGTGGCTGTGTTGCAAAATCCTTGTGTGGTTTTGCTGCAAATCTGAAAAAAAAAATCCAAACATTCGCATTCTGCTGTCAGTTCTTTCTTTTCACCCTTTTTTCCCCCAGCTACCTCTACAGTTTACTGTATTTACCTGTACATTTTCCCTCCAGTGTGACATATCTAAAAAACATGAGAATGAATTTTTTTTTAAATTGAAATTAATTACTCTTAAAATGTATTGTCTTAAATAACATGTTCCTTTAATTCCTTTGTTTGCTTCAGCCTTTATACATATTTTAGAGCTAATTTTTTGGGGCTTCACATAGGCATTAAAAAAAACAACTCAGAGCATTTCATCAGTACATCCAAAGACACACCCGTTCTAGAATATAAATCATTCCAATGTTCAATATCACCTCAAAACTGATGGTTTCCCATGAGAAAAGGAACATTGAGTGTCGGTATATATATGTGCAAAGCTCAAATAGTTTTTTTTTCACTTAGGTCAAAATTTGCATTGATTAGAAAAAAGTCCACTGATTGCTCATAATATTCTTACATAGGTTCTATTAAGAATATTTACACAAAACTAGCAATGAAATTAAAAACACAAGAGACAAACAGCTCAATTAATATATCATTGCTGATTTTTAAAATATTTTAAATTATAGAATGAAAAAGATTTAAAAAATATTTTAAATTATATAATGACAAAGATTGCTTCATACACTGCAATATCAAGATAAATTCTGCTGCATAATTTCCAAATTACATTTCTGATTAAAATATTTGTAAATACTTCTTTTGAATCAGATGCCAATGCTGTTGGAAGCTTGAGGTTTATGTATTTAGATTCAGGATTTGTAGTTTGATCTTGGATGAGTACAATAACTGACTGGACCGAATACAATGTAAAATTTAAAGAGATAAACAATGTACAGTTTAAAGAGATGTCTGTGGTATGTAATTACATTCCTGCTAAGAGCCACATGCTCTTTCTTTCTTGTGAAAGGGTCTCCTCATTTCACTGGTCATACCATGAATTGAGTGGTTTTAGGTTTTCAGAAAAGGATTACCCAGGAACCAACTAGTCAGAAGAGTGGAAGCTCCTTAGTCTAATGCAGTAATTAATTTAATACTAATGCATTATTCCAGAATTGTTTTGGTGTGCTACAGACACTTTGGGGATAGGGCTGTTTGGGCTACTGAATTTGAATGAGCTACAGAGTATTTATTGGTAGTTCCATTATTTTCATTTATTGGCTGATGTAGACTGCATACAGAAGGGTATGACTTCAAAGAAACACCAAAGGATGTACTAGGCAGTTCATATAAAGATTTTGTTGCAAAATCTGAAAAACCTATTGCAGAGGTTTACAAGGTTTGGCCATAAATTTTAAAAATTAAGTGGAAATGCCTTTTTTATTCAATTTGAAAGACAAAAATTCTTGAAGCCTGTATATATTTCTTCACTAAAATTTTATTTATTCACTCAGTATTTTGTCTCACTTTGTCTCAGAAAATTAGATTTGATGCCATGAATACAGATAGCTAATGCTGACACTTTAATAGCCAGCATTCATTTCAAAATAAATCCCATCTTTCTGACTTCAGCAAGTAGGAATCAAACAATTTCTTCCCTTTTCTTGCCTCTTCATTTTAGATCTAGCTCAGTCTTTGGTGAGTTTGTGGGCTCAGTTTTCAGATTGCCTCCTTTTGTGTTAATTAATCACAGCTTCTGTTTGGGCACGGAGCCAAGTCCTGTGCTCTCTTGAAAATGCATTCTTGGAAAATTATGGGTACAGATCTAGTCCCAAGCCACTCAAGACACAATCCACATATTTTCTGATTACAGTGGGGCAATATGTGGCTAAAAACTGTGGTTTAATTGCCATTCTTCAGATTTGAGACATATCTAGATCATATTACTTAACAAGTTGACTTTAAAACATTTTCCTGGTTTCTGAGAAATGTTTGTGCTGGGTAATATTGTGCATCCTTTATTGAAACTCCAAGGGCTACATTGGCTCTTTATGAGGAAAGTTACTTTTCTTAAACCATATTTAGGTTGGGTTTTTTTCCCTTTCTAGATTATGAAAATATCTTCAGAGAGAAAAAAATCAGGAAGTCATTTCAATTGACTCATTCTTCAATATGAGCATCACTTCTTTAATGAGTGACAGAATCAGAACAGTAGAAATAAATTCTATCATCATATTGACTACCTTTCTGCTAAAACAGAGTTTTTTCCTAAGATAATTTTTCTAGTATTTTTCCCTGTCCAATATAAATTTATGAATTTGACCTCCTGTCATGGTTTGACACTGGCACAATGCCAGTGCCCTCATGAAGATACCTTCTCTCTGGTTTCTGCTGTGAGATGTGACTAGGAATAAGCAAAGCAGGCTCTTACTTAGGGAAAAAGAACCAGAACTTTATTAACTACTCTACAACTACAGATAAAAAGGAACACACACACAGGGAAAATGAAAACTTCACAAGTGCATTTCCTCCTCCCCCCACCAAATTTCCAACACAATACATTTGGTTCTTCAAATCACCAACTCTCGGTCCAGCACCACTTTTTAGACAATCAATCCTCAGTTCATCAAGAGGAGAGGAGTCCTTCTTGTGCCATGGGCTTCCCCTGGAAACACAGCTGAAGCCTCGTGTGTTTCTGTGTCACTCGTGGCACTGCCTGGAGAACATCTGCCGTTGTGACCTCTTCCTTTTCATGTCCAGTGCTCTCACCACTGAACACGGACCAGAGCTGCTTCTAGGGTTGTCTTTTAAGGATGCTCTGTCCCGATCCAAAAAAGGCACAGTCTCTCCTTTGGGACACCTGTCCCCACAATCTCTCCTTTGGGACACCTGTCCCCCCCATATTTTTCACTCTCTGGGGCCGAGGGGCATCAACACTGAGCAGTCTCTGTATCACAAGGAACATGGGTCTGTCCATCTCTCTTTTGGGACACCTGTCCCCACAATCTCTCTTTTGGGACACTTGTCTCCCCCATATTTTCACCCCCTGGGGCCGAGGGGCATCAACACTGAACTCTCTTGGTTCTGAGGCTATTGCTTCTCTTTAGAATGTAGTTTTTGTATCACAAGGAACATGGTTCTATCTATGGCTATACAAAAAGAGTCTAGCAAAAGCTACTCCATCATCTCTTCTCACTAGGATTCTTCTCTATTCTTCTACTATCTCTCACTCGCCCAGACCTCTCTCACACTGGCCCATTTCCTTCCTCATCTTCCACTCTATCTTCTAGGAAAGGTCAATGTTCTGTAAAGTTCTCATTCTCCAAAAAGGGGTTAAAAGCTCCTACAAGCGGCCGGCTGAACCCCCCCCCCCCTTCTCCGTCCCAGCCGTGCTGCCGGCGCAGGCCCATGTTTATCAAGTCTCAAGGTTACAGTCCCAGGCAGCGGCTCTCCCTCTCTCTCTCTCTCTCTGTGTCTCTCAGGGGGGGCTGCCCGATGGCTCCCGGTGTCTCTCTCTCTCTCTTCCACCCTTCTACCCCGGGGCTCAGGCCTACCTCTCTCGGCCACATGGCTTTCCCCTCCCCCTGCCCAGCCAGCAGCTGGGCCGGGGGAGAGACCCGAACTCTTTCCCGCCAGAAACCCAAGAGGACCCTCCCAGGGGAGAGCTCTGCTTTTAACCCCGTGTTCTCAGAGGCGTGTCCATGTCCCAATGGCCAGGTTAAATGCCAATATTAAAGTCTGAATATCCATTGGCCAAAAACACAGCATCCCAAAAAACACATTTCCTGTCAAACCAACACACCTCCAAACTGTCAAAACTTGTTAGCATTTTACATGTATTTGAGAATAAGTTCTCTGGAGCAGAAAATTATTAATCTTTATTTTGACAAAACTACAAGTGTCACCTTTGATTTATTTTAGTGGTCGTCTTAGTCATTGCCAGAGAAAACACCTACTTTTTAATACTGCTATTATTATTTCAAGCTTCACTTGCTTTATTTTATTATCCTTTATGTTGGGGTTTAAAAAAAGTTATTTGTGATGGTGTCTAAATCTACATCCTAATCTTACCTTCTGTTCTCTCCATGGCTTATATTTCAGTATGCACAGTAGTTCCCAGAATTTAAATGCAGAACTCAAGGGACTGAGCCTATCTTGTTTTTTCTCTTACAGCTTTAGTAAACATGTGTATTGTATCCATTTTTATGGCTTGCTGTTCTTTCAGGCAATATTGCTTTTCTTCATGAGGTCCAAAAATAAATTTTGATGAGATCTCATGATTTCTTTATCAGGATAGATGGTCTCTCTAACTTTCTTCACCCCTTCTGTTTCAGCAAACTTGTAATTTTTTCATTGCTTTCTGTTAATGTACTACCATACTGATTTATGCCTTATTTCCTGAACCCACAAATTCAGCACACAGCAAAAATTACAGTTCACTGTGTCATCTGTGCTGGTGCAAAGGGAACTGCATTGTTCTGAGCCTGTTACTTACAAGATGGTATTAATCACCCAAGAGCTCTGTTTCTGCTCACCATTGGTCATTCTATTCCTGTTCTGTATTTCTGTTCTGCATGTTCCTTATAATTCAGCACCATATTTCCTTTATTCATCACAGATCCAACCACATTTTTCTAACCTGTTTTACAGCTGATTGCAGCACATATTAACTGCTGAAAAACTGAGCTCCATAGCTCTGGCCTGGGGTCCTCTTTCCCTCTTAACTCTGCAGTGAGTGGAAAAGGAACAAACAGGGCTAAGCAGATAACTTCAGTTGTTTAAATAACCAGTAGCATATGTATGCAAGCTTGGCAACTATTTAGTGTGTGCAGCACCTGGACCTGACCAAAGCATGCTCCATGGAGCACTGTGTAAGGGGCAAGGGCAACCAAAGGGGGGGCTGAGGATGCCCTGCTGAAATTACTCTGGGGAAAAGTTACCCTGGAAAAATGACCCACAGGCTGCAGAGGATGCCCTAAAGGGGATGCTCATCTTGAAGGTTCCTGTTGCATCTCTTCCCATCCAGCCACTACTACATTTTTCTTTCCCTTTTCTTTTTTTCTCTCCTTCTCTTTTCTCCTCTTTTCTGTCTTTTTTTTTTCTTTTTCAGAAATAACTTTCTATACTAGCATTGGTGGATGTTAAATACTATGGCCACTACAAATAAACCTTTGTGCAAGAAACTTTTCTCAACATTTTTATGCGACACTCATTTACCTCACTGGACTTAATGAGACTGAAAAAGGAAACATATCACATTTATTTGAATTTTATAACTTGCTTCTACTAATAGAAATTTGTACATTAATATATATGAATATTAATTGCATTTCTTTTTAAGTTTTCAAAAGTCCATAAGAGTGGTAAATTGATGATTTTCTTCTTTGTAAAATCTAAAATACAGGCCAAAAACTTGTCCAATGACTCAGCTCCTGCAGTATTGATTCAGGTCTCACTCATTATCTGTCTGAAGTTGTGAGAAGATGCCATGGCATGTGATCCAGAATATATTTTTTGATCTGTGATTGTTATTTGCTGTTCACTGTAGATTTATGCCTATGTGTTTGAGAATATCAGATCAGTTCAGTTGGAGGCATTACTTCTCTCCTTGCTGAGCATTGTGGTACTTGTTCTTGTTAAAGAACTGAATGAGAAATTTCACAGAAATATTAAAGTTGTTCTCCCCATCGATCTGCTTTTGGTAAGTACAAAATTATATATCAGGCTTTTTCTTACAAAGCTTTCAGTGGCTCAATCTGCTGAAGTTTGCTGTCTGTAGTTACCCACACCCACACCTGCCACTTATTAAACAGACAGCTGATTTTCATGGCTGTAAGTTAATTGTAAAAACAGGAAACAGTTTGGCTTAATAATTAAGAAAGAAATTACATAAGCTCCCAATTTGTATAATATTTTTCATATGTTTACTACTTTTTACATAATCACAAGAACACAAAGCCTAGAATGTTAAAGTATAAGAAGTTTCAAATAGAAAATAAAAAGTAACTGGCATATTGTAACTCCAAGCAAGTCTTGTGCTGGGTAGCTCTGCCTTAGATGTTGCTTGTGATTTATCTACAACAAAGTTAAATAGCTATGCTATTGCTTTCTGTCAATTTACTAACATGTCTTCTTTTAACAGTTTTTAGTTTTCTTTTAAGTAAATTAAAATTAGCAGTTGCATTATAAACCCCTGCTTTAAGGATTAAGCTGTAGTGAAATGATCAGCACCAGATCACCATTAGAAAGTTTCTGTTTTTCTCTAAACCTCTAAAAGAAAATGCAAAGTATGAAGGACAGCTCGTTTTCAGAGTGCATTACTGCAATTACTCTTCTGTTGCTGGAAAAAAAAATATTTACAAGGGCAAAATACTGGAAAAGGAGGTAGTGTGGTCCTGGTCTCAGTGTTACCTTCTTAAAAATATTGGATAAAACATACCAGCAAACTAAGGATTGCAGCCTGGAACCCTGTTCTATTGGGAATAGTGTGTTCTTCTCATTTGAAATACAGGAAATTAGTTTGAATCTCCTCAGGGTCAAACTTTATACTCCCTCTGTAAGATTTGTACCTGCTAGAGCATAAAAACAAGAGGCAAACACATCTTCTGCTGTGTTCTGTGCTGAAGAGAACACTGCTAGTCTGGATTAGATGTGCTCAGAGAACATCAGCTGGATCAGATTGTCAGGAACACCTAAATTATGAACTGCTTTAAGCTGCTTAGATGAATGGCAGTGCTCTGGGGCAGGTGCTGAACAGAGGGACTTTGAACACTGATTGCCAAGGTTCCCGAGGCTTTATAGAGAGCCATACAAAGCTCTTTCATTAACACAGAATGTACAAACTGCACTATAGTCTCACATCACTATTGTGTCCAAATCTTAGCTTCTTTTGACTCTCACACATTTGCAAAAAAAAAAAAAAAAAAAATCATGATAATACTTTCCTGTTTTACTGGATTGATCTAAGGATAAATGTATGAACAGTGCCATATGCTTAGGTATGGCAATAATAGAGACCATGTCAGAAGCAACAGAAATGTAACATCTTTTTCTGTTTGAATCAATAGATAATTGCTACATCCATTGCTTGCTACTATGCTGATATGGAATACGTCTACGGGATAGAAGTTGTGGGAAATATTCCTAAAGGGTAATGTGGGTTTATAGCTTGTGGCTTTTAAACACTTCTATTTCTGAGAACAGTCTCTGAAAAGGTCAAAGGAGTTTCTGAAATAAGAAATGGTAAAAATCTATTTTGTTTTTTTCTGTCTCCTGAAGCACTCTCTTACAACTCAATTCCATGTAAACAAGTTATATGTGCATAGATATCATCAAAAAATGCATCCCTATGCATTTTCATAGCTTTTTATTGCTTTGTGGAATAAAAAGTAGGTACTAAGTACTTTATGATGTATGATAGGATGGCAAGACGCTCTTTACAAGATTATTGCAACCTGCTTTTTGAGGGTTGGGTTATTATAGCAGAATATTCTCCACCCATATAGTA
The DNA here is from genome assembly GCF_037042795.1 of Molothrus aeneus. NCBI lineage: Eukaryota > Metazoa > Chordata > Aves > Passeriformes > Icteridae > Molothrus > Molothrus aeneus. Next base: position 133,529,953 of record NC_089646.1, on the reverse strand, counting down.
ATTTTAGAAAATGCAGTTTCTGAGAAAATGTGAAAGATTTAATTATGCTTAATCTAGAAAAGAACATTTTTACTGTAGTTAATTATACACTTTCCTCCATGACCTTGAAAAGAAGGCAAAAAAATTTCAATATAATTTTCTAGAAAGAGAAATTAGATTAACTGTCAGAGAAAATGTTCACACACTACAGGTTGGTATGGAAGAGCACAGCTGTTGTGTACACTCCTGCTTGGATATAGAAGGGTTTCCCTAAATTTCACAAAGTACGAGTCCAAGAGAGCATGAGTGCATGTGTGGCAGCTTGCACTGAAAGAGATGAAATAAGGGACATTTCTGAGAAAGAATACAAAGAATACAGTTTCTAAGTATTTAGAGCATGCTATGAATCTGAGACTAAAACATGGCTAAGTGTGCCCCTTCTATGTGTAATGAACAAGTAAACTGTATTTGTGCAAATTTAATCAGGAATTTATTTTCTGTCTAACCTCATATATAGTGTTGAAAAACAGAAGCAGAGCCTGAATAATTCCTGCATATTTTTAGGAATTTATCCAAAATATCTAACTGCCTTGTCAGTGGAGAGCATCAGAAACTTTAAGAGCACAATTTGGTTTTCAGATGGTGTGATTTGTGCTCTGGAAAGACCAAAGTCTTTTCGAAGAGTTCAGAGACAATCTGTGGTGATTTGGTTCATAACTTGAGTAGTTTTATTACAATCCCCATTAGATGGAATAAATGTCTGTACTGTCAGTAACCGACGGGAATATAAAATTTTTAAAGATTTTAATTTAACTTTACAGGAAGGCCAACTATATTAAAAAAGGAGAAAACATACAGTAGTCTCTTCTCTGAACATTACAAAATTAGTGAATGGTTGCTAATTTTATTTATCAGTTGTGGAGTTATTTTATCAACATCTCTTTATAATTTCTCAAATTGAAGTTTTCAAATTGAATACTCCATCTGAAACTGTTTCATCTTCTACAAATTCTCTTCTGCTGTTCCCAACAGAGAGATCTTATTAATCTAAAATATTGCAAAATGTCACCTTACAAGTTTACAAGTAATACAAAAATTAGCTGTTCCTGCAGAGATAGTTTCTGTGGTATTCACATAAATTGCAGGTATATAGAGACTACGTATCAAGTTTTTCAAAAATTACTGTCTTTATTTCTTTCAGGTTGCCATCACCAAAAGCACCACCCATGAGTGTCCTGCCTGAAGTAGTCACTGAAGCTTTTGGAGTGGCACTGGTTGGTTATGTAGCCTCACTAGCTCTTGCTCAGGGCTCTGCTAAAAAGTTTAAATACACTGTGGATGACAACCAGGTAAAGCTCTATCTCCTTAGTGTCACTGAGCCTTGAAATCACCATTCAAGAAAAATGTTCTAGATGAATATCCAGCAGGAAAACTTATGTTCCATATAGCATCCTAACAGCTTCTAGTGTTTACAGTAACACCCAAGTTTTGTTTAAATTATCTCTGCAGAATGCCCTCATTGGTTGAACTGCTCTTTTGGGGAAGATCATCCTTCAGGACAATTTTGTAATGCTACATTCAGTGCAGCATTTGGGTATTAATGCATTTTTCACTGCTCTAAGATGAGACAGCTTCTCCTCTGGCAGTTGAGCTCTTATAGACAAGCTGTGATGTTAAATCAGCCACCATTAATGAAACAAAGCAATTCTGAAACAAAACCAGGTACTTATAGTCCCAGGACTTACCCAATGTTATAATAACAAATTATTTATTTATGCAAAGTAGAAGTCTCACCTGAAATAAAGGTTTATTTGTATCTAAGAAGCTGGGTGAGTTTAGAGAGTGCTGCCAGATTTACAGCCAAAGGAGATTTTTGTTCAGAGTTCCATTTTGTAGAGGACATGCTTAAATAAAAGTGGGCAGTCTCTACACTACCACAGTGCTTCTCATGGTGGGTGGGTAACTCCAAGCCTGCTACAAATCCATGGAGAAGCTAATTCAAGCACTGTGGGAAGAAAGGCTCAATTTCAGATAACTGGCACTAGTACTGTGTGATGAAAATGTTGCCTCCACCTTTATGTTAAGTGGTTTGGGATAAATGGCATAGGGTTGAATGAAGAACAGTTGTTTTGCAGCTGGAGGTCTATTTGAACACCTTATCTTGACAGGCTGGTCTTGCTACATCAGGTCCTGCCCTTTACAACTTGTATGCCATTGGAAAACACAGTGGGAACGTTCTTGGCTATACAGGTCTCTAAAATATTTCTCAGTTTGAATACATTGGGCCATGAATTTCCATTGATGCTTCAGAGCCATCTATGGAGCAGAGGGAGAATGCTTTGAGCTTAGTGCAGCTCAGACTTCAGGGAGACACACTGCTTTGTTTCAAGGCACTCCATGGAATGCAGCAACCTCTGTGTCCTTCTGCACTTTTGGAAGTCTTGTACCTTACACAGGTTCATTACTGAAGTCTTGGAAACTGTCTATGTCCACATCAAATAATGGATCACAAGAGCAAAACCTCCATGAGAGGAGATCAGTGAGGTGGTGTGGCTGTACTGCCTTCAAGGACAGGCATAGTGCGGGGCACAGGGGCCCGTGGGGGTGTGAGGCTGCAGGGTGAGCTTTAAGGGAGTGCTGCTCTGTGCTGTGAACACAAACTCATGAGCTGCTGTTTTCCTGGCTGGATACAGCACCATTTTCCTACACATTTTCCTCAGCAGACCAACTTGCTCCTTAAAGTCTGTGATGCTGGGTGGCCATGGTGGAACACTTCCTTAGAAAACACTGCTCTTAGGCTGCACATACACAGTGGCTTCTCCACCTTTTCTTCTATGAATCCTTTGTTCAGACATGGCTGCATTTTGACTGTGAACAAACATCAAATACATTTGTGATGAAGGGCAGCGTGCATAAAGTATGGCTACCACACCATTACACTTTCACTAAAACATGCTCTAAAGGAAAAGAAATCAGTGGCCATCTTCTTCCAGTGAGCCATGCACCAGAAATGATCTGGACAGTTTCCAGACACCAGTACTTGGGGCTCTGGCCAGTTAAAAAGCAGACATGGATCAAGATGTAAATATTTTGGTTGAACTTAATCTTCAAAGCTTAACAATAGCATTTATTCTGGGAACAAAATGTCCCTCCTGTTTTTGATGAATCTGGTTCAACAGCTCTATCATGCAAATTAGTTCTGAGTTGGGAGAAGATCTATTCTGTTGGGAAACCCTTTGTCATGTACCTGTGGGATTTTTTCCCTCAAAAATATGTCCATCCTTTATTATTGCGAATATTTGCATAGGGGACTCCTTTGTTGGCAAGAGGCATTGAAATGACAGCACAATAGGAAAAAACATCTTCTATTTAACAACTTTGCAGGAATTTTTGGCTCATGGCCTCAGCAACGTGATTCCTTCATTTTTCTTTTGCATACCAAGTGCTGCAGCGATGGGACGGACGGCACTTTTATACAGCACGGGCGCCAAAACACAGGTAATGAGTTTCAAAAACACAGGCTGTGAAAAACACAGGCTTAGAGTGAAGTATGTCAGAGAATTAAAGCTGTGATTCTGCTCACTGCAATTTGTACTGATTTATCCATTGTATTTCCCTAGCCTCCCTTTTCCTCTTTCCTGGGTATGCCTCTGCCCTGTCATTTTTAACAATCTGCATGAAATTGCATCTGATCAGTGATGTCTTCCTAGGAAAGATAATGGTTCCATTTATTAATTTTTACCTGTTTCATTCAATATGACATATAAGGTCTGTGGCAGCAAGGAAGTTAGGAGTTGTATTTTCAGACTGCAGGAAACTGCATAAAAGCCCTTTAAGTTTATGTGAATTTGTCAGCATTGTAACAAAAGTGCCCTCTAATGGTGTTTAATGGATTGAATGCTACAGTCTAAACCGAAGTTTAGGAAAAAAAATCACATTTCATTTATCTGATTTAATTTATCTTCTATCTGATTTCCAAAATAAAATGAAAGTAACCTTTAGAGCTGTTTGTTAAAAAAACACAAGTAATCTCCCAGCTTCTGCCTTGTGACATGGTGTGCTTGTCCTATCCCTCAGTGTACACTGAGCCCACAGAGATGACATTTAGATTTTTGAGGATGTTTGTTGCTATTTCCTACTGAGGAAACTAAACTCACAAGCTGTTGTTACAGTAGCTCAGGAAAGAGGGGACTGTAGTTGCTGAGAATGATAACTGTGACCCTGTCAGCCTGTCATCTGTCCAAAATGTGCTTGGGAACAGGAGAGGTGGCAAACCACCTGGGGCACCCCCACAGCATTGCCTCTTCCTCTGAAACTCGTGGGCCCTTCAGGGGCAGCCTGCCAGATCAACGTCATGTCCTTTGCTATTCTCCCAGGAAACAAGTGACAGGACAAGAGGAAACACCAACAGGCTGATCCAGGGAAGGTTTAGATTAGATATCAGGAAACTTTTCTTCACAGAAAGGGTTGTAAAGCATTGGAATAGACTGTCCAGAGTAATGGCAGACTCACCATCCTGGGAAGTTTTCAGACATTGTGTGAATGTGGCACTTGAGGACATGGTTTAATGGTGAACATGGTGGTGGTGCTGGGTTGATGGTTGAACTTGATGACCTTAAAGGTCTCTTAACCTTAACAGTTCTACGATTCAATGATTCTAATTTCATTTTATAGCTGTTTCTCTTGCCTTGTCTTGTATAAAGGACATTAGCTGCAAGGAAAAAGTTCATGAGGGACAAGAATAAATACAATCCATAGGTAGTTTCTCCTCAACCATGCCTTGCAATTATTTCCCATGCAGATGCCACAATATTAAGGAATTATACAGGACTTTACTCCAATAATCTACATGTTAAATAATTGCTAATTAGCCCACAGAGTACTTTGAACTCACTTAATCATAATGCATAATCTAACAAATAATAATCTTGAAAAGTATTTATATGAAAATATTTAGCTACCACTTGGCTATTAGTTATTTCATGTATTTTAATTGAATTTTATGTCATACAATGAGCTGTCATCCTCACAGACATTCTCTTCTGTAATCTGTTAATGTCCTGAATGTACAATTTACAGTTGTACTGCATCATTCTGGCTTTTCCATGGGAGATTTGAGGTAACATGTAGACCTATAACCTTGAGGCATATGGGGTACTTGAGCACCCTGGCTCTGGTACATGAAGGGAAGGACCCTGATAAAAGGTTATTCTATACATGAAATGGAAAAAGAAACCACTATAATTGATTTCAAGGCAGCAAATACACAATAAAACCCTGCTTAGTTTACCCATTGGTTTCACAGTATAGCAGTGCCTGTGTCTAAAAGTTAAGAGTGTGGTTATGAGTTAGTACTATGAGTGTATTTTACTATGCCTAACAGACTCTCCCTTGCCTTCCTGGAAAGCAACATATCAGCTTAATGCTCTCCTTTGTGGCTGTCCAGACAGAATGAGGAGATGACAAGATCATCACTTGTAAATATTGGTCAGGTCATAGGCGAAAAGAGGCCTTTCCTTAACTTAGAGGGAAGTCAGTTTGGCAGAGCACATGGAAGAAATGCAAAGAGCCTTTCAGGGGCACAGAGGAGTCCTTTTTTCTCAAATGGCTATATCTGGATTGCAGTTTTGTCATTTGTTCCTCAGTGATATATTTTCCTGGGAGAAAAGAGAAGTGAGGAAATCTATCATGGACTAGAAACGTCCTTCAAATAGAATCAACACTTTTTTTCTTGCTCTTCAGGAAGGCAGAAAGAGGGAAAAGTTCCTTGTGACTTTACCAGCAGATTTTCTGTCCCTTTTTATGTAAACACTCTGTCTATCCTTCTTGATGGTATTTTTAAGTACACCATGACTTTAATTTTCTAGTGTTTTAACAACTTGTCTGGTTTTGTTTTTAACAACTTGTCTCTTAAAATGAAACCTAATTATTTTAGTAAAGAAACATATTATCAATATAAAAATAAAGTGAGCATCTGTCTACTTATCGTCAAAAACCTTCTGTGAATCTGAACTGTATATTTATAAGAGCAGAAGTACTCAGTGAGCACTCACAGCAGAATAGGACAGTGCAATTTTACTGTCATTTTCCATCAGATTAATACCATATATACTGTGAAGAAATATGTAATTATTAGTCCATATATTTTTTCTGAATTTATATTACTTGCATTAGTTATAATCTTTAATGTACTTTTAAAATGGTACCTACATTTTCTTGAGTAAATACACTGATATTAAAACGAAATTGTTAGTGGTTTCTGGTTTAAAAATAGTTTTCTTTTAGTGTTAATCCCAACAAAAGAAGTCAGAAGTCTTCTCTTGTGGAAAAAATGATAGCATACATAATTCTTGCTTAGTGCTATGACAGATCTGTTATTTAGTACAACATGGGGTGCATGGCTATAAATAAGTTGCAGAATGACAGTGGGTGCTGAGAAACTTCTGGGATGAGACATTGCACACACACGTTCCACTTAATACCCAAATGTGAAAGTGTTGCTCTGATCTGTGTCAGGGTGCTGGCAGCAGGGTCAAGCACAGATGTTGAGATCTCTCACTATCTCATCACTGTAGTTGATTAAAGGTAATAATCAGAGATTAAAATTGAAATTATATGCATCTGCAATCCACAGATACATTAATAGCTAACACCTTCAATACCTGATTCTTGACTTTGTCTACAATATTTTAAAATTAGTCCTTTTCACAATTCCTTTTATTGTTTTTGTTGTTAGACTGAATGATCTGCAACTCCTGTTTATTGTTTTAGGTGGCTTGCCTTATCTCTTGTGTATTAATTCTTGTGGTGATCTACACAATTGGACCTCTGCTGTACTGGCTTCCTATGGTAGGCTACTTAACTTTTTTTAAGATTAAGATGTCAAATATTTTCTAAGGACAGTTTCTTTCAGGGAAAGACAGTGCAACCTTTAAAACAGCTCTATTTAATTTCAGTGGCCAAAAGAATAGTAAGGGTATGATAAATATCAAAATCATAAAGTACAGAGGTGACAGCATAAGACATATAGATTTTAGACATATATAGTTACTTATACAGGCTATCACATCAGAGTATAGAAGTGAATTTCTCTTCTACTTACTTTTGGCAAGTAGTTTACGAAAAATATACACCCAGGTCGCTGTAGATTTGTAAATTGACAAAGTGTTGTAGAAATTAATGAAGATTAATGATATTTCTCCTGATATGCACATGATACACAATTTTGCTTTTCAAATAAATATGACACAAATTATTTTAAATAGTGATATAAGTTTAATGACAAAAAGATTACAAAGTATTCTTATATCTCTGTCATACATCTATGCTAATACTCTTTAAAGCAGTGTGACATCTTTTCACATAAGCTATATCTAGCTTTTGGTATTACAAATTAATAGTTAATTTTAACTAGAGGCATGTCAAAGCTGCTAAATACAGCTCCAAAATTATCCACGACTCTGCTATGTATGTACATGAAGTTTTAACTCAACTATGTTTTAAACTTGCTTTGTGCCATTGTTTACATGGTGTCATGCAAGTTCTCACTTTTCAAACACAGATCCTTTTATAGCTTATTTTAACCATGCAAAGTAAGGACACTTAAGAAGGGTACACAATATGTCCTGGGTTTTTTGCTATAATTCTTCTCTACTTTCATTTGTTTTCATATGGATTATAGGTAAATTTTGACCAGTTTCCTGTAGGTTTTTCCACCCATATTTTAAAAATACTTTTTGGTTTTTGCTTTCTTGATAATTTATTTCTCTTCTAATATGCTTTTTCAGCCCCATCTATGCACTGTAAGTCCATTGGTTTGTACTCCATTATTTTTGGCTCTAGATGATTTCTTCATCCATCTCCTCCTCCTTCCTGAGTCAAAGAACAAAAAAAATATTTTTTTTGCTTCAAAATTAATGAACCTTTGCCCTAGAGACCTTCTCTAGGGGAAGGGAAGGAAGTGAGGAAAGTGAGTTACAATTCTTCACTGCATAGAAGTTGAGCGATGATTTGCTTTTGAGTCCTTCAGACTGTGACAGAATGCATTTGGTCTGATGAGGCATGGAAGAGTCTTGAGTAGTCCTGAGGTTTCTGTCATTTTTCTCTCAGTTAGGTAGCCTGTAGATTGCCTTCACAAATAAAATGGGGATAGGGTGGTTGTTGCTGTTAGCAGCTGTCACAAGGACACCTGTGCTTATCCCATTTTCTAAACACCTACCAGTTTTTTCTGTAATTTAATTATGATATTGACTGCTAAATAAAAGAAACAGCATTTGTTTTCACTAACAACTATGCAAATGGCTTTTGTGTTTATGTCTTTGCAGTGTGTGTTAGCAAGCATTATTGTTGTGGGCTTGAAGGGGATGCTAATGCAGTTCCGTGACTTAAAAAAATATTGGAATGTGGATAAAATAGACTGGGTAAGTAAAACTTAATCGAAGGAGGTTTTCCTGAGACCATTTGGCAAACATCTGTTAACTAAACTTCAACAGTTCTGTGGCCCTAGAAGAAATAAGTGTAAGATATTATTAGTAGTACTTTTTGTTCACCATCAGCTCAGAATAACAGCAACTGTAATATCAGTTGTATTAAAAAATAACATTTTAACAAACGATAAAGAATCAAACCGATGCTAGAGATGTGTATACAGACAGATCAAATTAATATGAGCAAATATGTGTCTAATTTTTATGTCTTTCCCTATCTGTTTAACATGCTTTTGTTATTGTAGCATTATTGAAGAGATTTTGGTAGCATCCTATCTTCTGGGAATAGGGAATGACCACACAGGTCAAACAGAACTGGAAGCACTAGTGGTGCAGGAAGATAAATATTGAGGGGTGCTGTAGGTAAATTGCCTTAATTCTTTCAGATTTTGCAGAAATCTATTCTATCTACTGTTTGAACACAGTGAAAGATTCTGCACTATAAGAGGAGGAATACATCTGAAAAAGAAGATAGGTGAAGAGATAGAGTATGAAAATTTAGTTTAATGCAAAGTCTAAATAGTCTGAGAGAATTTGCAAGAATTCCATAGTAAAGATGAATCCTGGATATAAGAAGATTCCTGGATTTCTCTTCTGTGGGAGATTTTGGGTGCAATGGCCCATTAGTGGAACCAAAATTTCTGCTGATGTCCTGCATATTTGAGTTAACAATATTCAGAAAGGTATTTTGGCCACATAGTCCTTGTCTGTGGTGGGAAATACAGGTAATTGGAGTTGATAGGACTTTTTTGAATCCATCAGTTACTTAGCATTCTATAGAAGTAATGGTTAAGTCTAGAAAAAATAAAACTCTTTTTTTTGTTAGACTACTGCATTTTAGTAAGGGAAACAGAGCTCAGTAAGCAATATCAAGTTTGTCTGTGAGATTTTTCGCACTTGGTTGCAGAAAACTAGAGGTTAGAAGACTTTTTTTTGGAAGTTTCTTTTGTATTATCCAGAAGAAAAGTTCTGTATTTCCTGAAATATTTTCTTCCTCAAGCAGTAAAATTCTGAAAATATTTTCTATCTCTTGTTTTGTATTTGATCTTCAGCTTAACCCATATTGCCAATGACAGAAATTATGGATGATGTGGATCAAGAATTATTTTGGGAACAATGGACTTGAAAACATTTAAGTCATTAACATTTAAACATTGGTAGTTATGGGAGGTAGATATATCTTCTCCATCAGTTCATTGAGATAATAAGTAGCTACACTTTCCAGCAGGATATTTTGGAATCTCACTAGATTTGACATGTCTTCACAGATAGACTAACCTGATTGATTTTTGCTTTTCTGGTTTTGGCAGAAAAGGTTGTGTGAGTAGTTAGTTATTACATCTCTGACATCTGTCATCATTTCTAAGAGAGGTTATAGAACGGGGGAGTTTGCTGGGTTCATCTTTTTGACTAAACATACTTGAGCAATGATTTATCTTCAAGTAGTTTTACCATCAGTCCTTAGCTTGACAGGATAAATCATCTTGCCTTAAATAGCATAGTTTAAAGAAAGGCTATAAACATTGATCTTGCATTGCTGCCTGCTCTGAGGAGCCCCACCAAGGCCAGTGATTTGTGTAACTATACTGGTTATTTTTGGCCTGAAAGGATTCACCCCAGTAATTGACAGAACACTAGAAATGAATCATTCCATCACCCAGGTTATCCAAAGTGTTCTGAAGATAGAAACCCTAACAAAACATTTGGAAATAATTAGCAGTTGTCCTTTCTGGAACTGATTCTTTAAAGGGTGTGTGTCATGTAGAATTGAAGTCAGGTTTGTTTTGGTTATAGGTCTGGCAAATGATTGTGCATGGAAACGGAATATTATGGAGTTTGTTACCTTGTTCCTTCACACTTCTTTAAGCATCTCATTAGACACAAATGGGATGAATATATTTATTTGTTGATTAGTTCTCTATAAACAGGATCCTTTTAAATGTAGAAGGTATGATATTGTTCAGGGGTTGGAGTTGAGGAAATTCATTGGTTCCTCGAATCACAGGATATTCTGTGTTTCTATGAAATGTCTTCTTTCAGCCATGGGTGGCTTTTTCTTTCAGATTTACATCCTGCCTCTCAAATCACATTTGATTACTTTTCAGCTACTACCCCATTGTCTTTATTCCAGAGGTTTCTTTCCTGCCATTTGAACTTCAAATGTCTCCTGCTTCAGTTAAGGTCTTCTGTCAGTCCCTACACCTTGGCTGGATGACTTCAACAATCTCAGATTAATAACTGCATTATTCCACTATATATGTTATATGCATAACTGAGAATGATTAGTCTTGATCTTATTTTCTGCTTTTTTTGAGAAAAGCCAGGAAGTTAATCTGACCTTGTCTGTAAATACATCTCACTTCTCAGGTCCTCAGGTCAAAAGATGATTTCCTTGTCCTTCCTGTAAGCCTAATTTCTTATGCAAGCCAACTTTACTAGCTTGCTGTTTTTATTCTCCAGCTTGATAGGGCTGGTGATACCTGTGATATTCTCCTAGTATTACTAAAAAGGCCAGTGAAGTTCTTGTTAACTTTTGATTTTAAGGCTCAGGATCACAGATAAGCTGCCTTTTAAGACAGGCAAAAATACTGCCTGGCAATGGACTGCTGAAGAAAAATGTTCTCTTTGCTGTTAACAGTTGGACTTGAAAGTAACCAGAGATGGGAGGAAAATATTTCAGAAGGTGATGTTCTAAGTGAAAAATTATAACAGAATAAGGATCACTTTCATGAGTTAATTATATACCAGGGATTTGAGAAGTTCAGCAATGAAATACTCTCACATTTAAAGAGAAAAAAAATGTTTTAAAGTTACATATATGTCTTGACCAGAAAATGACCACAGCTGAGACAAAGCCAGGTTGCATGCCTGACTTTTAAAGCAGAAAGAATGGCCAGAATTTATGGTAAAAATGACACATTCCCAACATGGTGTTGTGATGAGAGGCAGGTATGGATGCATGAATCATAATTGTACGCACATATATTAATATTAAAGGACGTAAGGAATGCTACTAATTCAGCAATTAAAGTAGATCCAAGAATGAGGGTCTCATTTTTGACAAGTATCCTCCAAGATCTTGCCATTGTGAAATTCTGGGACACGTATCCAATAACCTGTTAATCTATTTTGTCAAAACATTTAGAGAAAAGGCCCTAGAAAGGATCTTCCTTGAAATCTGGAGCTCATTAGTGCATTTTCTTGGGGTTTTTTAGAACTTCTTCAGATACTATCCTCAGGAGGAAGATGACCTCTTAAATTTGTTCATCACACATGGGTCCTGATTCGTGAGAGGGCTCTGAGAGCTCTCAGGGCTCTGCTATGCTTTACAAAGAGAGAGCTCTGCTCTGCTTTCCTCTACAAAGTAGGAAACCATCTCTTCTATGAGATGATTATTTTACATCAATGATTCTATCTTATGGCATCCTAGGGAGATTTTCTGTTTTTCCTGCTTTAGTGAATATGCTAGTGTGAGTTACATTACTTGTGCTGTAGGTGGTATCAAAGAACTACAGTACCACTTTAGGATCATTTAGGATCATTTAGGTTGGGAAAGACCTTTAAAGAACCATCTAATCCAACTGTTAATCCAACACTGCCAAGTCTACTCCTAAACCACGTCCCTAAGTGCATTAGGTAGTTCCCACCCTATGGCTGTGGTGGGCTTCACTTGAATGCCAGGTTTTCATGAAGGGTGTGCTGAGGATGAATGCACACATTAGTCATTTGTCTGCAGAAGGATTTGGGACCATGGCCATGTCACTCAGTCCTTTGAGCCAGAGCCTCCTCCAGGACTCCAGCATCTACTGCTGAGACAGTTTTGGAATGAGCAGGACTTTAATGGGTTTCTTTTGGCTCTATGCTGGAGGGCCTCTGTTTGAGCAGCTCATCACAGCCTCACATTACAGACAGCACAGAACTGGTCAGCTGAGACATGTTCATCTCTTCCTCCATTAAGCTACAGCATAACCAGGTAGGAGTTAGATGAACTGCATCCTAAATTTTATCCATTCTGATAACCAAATCCATTGATTATGGTAGGAGACTAGACAGCTGTATTGCGAGGAACCCTACCCATTCAGGCAATTCAGCTGATCATCTCCTCAGTTTGTAATGAAACAAGGCAAGTGCATAATCTGCTTTTAAACTGGTACATAAACACTTATTATCACCGTACCTTAGCATTGCATGGTTTAGCCCTAGGTTCAGAAAGTATTCTGCAACTTGTTTATATGATTTTTTTCCTACCAAATGCAGATTTTACTGTCCTCAATGGTGGAAGATTAGACTTCATGAAATGGAAAGTCTAGAGGAGGCAGCTGCTATACACAGTCACTGTCCCTTAAGTGCTTCTGATACTTTCTGATACATACAGGGGTTGACAAAAATCTATTTCTTCTGCTTGTTTATTTTCTCCCTCTTTAGAGTTTTTCTTTAAATTAGTACAGTACTTTGAAGGTGGATTTTGTTTTGGTTTTTGATATTAGCATGTGCCTATAACATATTATTGCTAAGATCTGAAGATTGCTTAGATTCTATCTGTCCTGGAGTATGCAATAACCATATTGAAATAAGCTGCCAAGGATAACTTTGATATTAGTTCTATGTTGAACTTTGCAACAACCATGAATTTAAAAAAAAAAAATTCTATCAGATGAACATCTTTCTACAAGTTTGATGCTACCCTAACTAAAGTAGAACTGTTTTCAGGCCAATGCAAAGCACTGAAAGGGTGGTTGATTAATGAGAGTATGATTGTTTTGGCTCAGCCTCTACAACAATGGCAGTCTCTGATTACAGTTAAGATGTAAGGTACTAGGCTGCTGGAGAGGCACTTAACTAGCTTCCTCAGTAGTCAGCAGTACTTAAACATTTCTGGCTTTGATTCTTCCTGTGCAGATTTTGTATTGAGTTTTTATGCTGTTTTCTTCTGAGACATAAGAAGTTTGCAGGCTTGCAGCAGTGATTTAGTCAGTTGTGATGAGGTTCAGGTCTGCAGCTGAACTGGATTGCACTGGAGTGGATTCAGGTATTGTCAAGGATTCAGCCTTATTAAGATAGTCTAATTCTTGATCTCACTGATTTTCAGGTTTTCAGTAGTTCTGTTAGCCTTTTCACATTCAGGTGAGCTTCTTTATAAATGTGAATTGGATTTATAAATCTTAGCATTACTTTCTTATTCATTAATCAGACCTCAATATCTGTTGTTCATAAAGGTGGTCTTTGCAAATATATGCACAACACTTCACATAAGATGTCATGTCAAAATACAACTAGTGATTAGGGACAGTTTCAGAGGATGAACTACTTCCTTACCTAGCAGCCTTCCTGTTGAAGAAATTGAAAAGTCTTTTGCAGTAGTTAGGAATCTTGAAGACGAGGGAAGAAAAGGTTTCTCAACAGTCTCATAACACTCTGTCCTCTGTGAAGCACAAGTTAGCATGGTATGAATTACACTTAATAATTCATAAAATAACAGTTCTGAAATCTGCTCAAGCAAAATCCCTGTGCTTGGGCTGAAAGTATTCTATTGTCTCTGGCTTTCGTGAGTTAAGTGAAGGAATCAGAAAAGATAATCTTAAAAATGACTGTGCCATTGTAATGTGATCTGTTATTGTGCAAACATGAACAAGCAGCACTGTAATTCTTGAAACAGGCACCTGTGGGGATCAGTGTATCCAGAGAAATGAAAATAATTTCCAGTCTTTTTTAACACCTTTTATATAAAGATTAGATGGCAATCTTGGCTTAAGGCTCCCTCAAGGAAAGAAAGATGTGCTTTATTATACCATTTAGGTTGATACAAGAAACCAAGTAATTTGTACTTTTCTTTTAATTGTAAAATCTGCATGTCTCATAGCTGTGCACATCATTGTAGTATGGAAAGAAAAGTAATCATTTCTGGTAAGAAAATAATTAAGGAAAAATTGAAATGTGAAAGATTTGTAAAGTTTTTCAAAATTTCTTTTTAAAGTGACCTTAGTTTCAGATATGCTTCTGAGTATTTTTTAAATTTGTATTTTAAATTAATCCAAAATTGTAGTAATCAAATATTGAAAGATGGGGGAGGTAATATGGAATCTCACCATTTCCATTGGAAGGAATTAATTCCCCAGTAATTTTTATTTGTAATAGAGTTGTTTTATTCAGCTGTACTCTGATAAGCGCCACTTTTAATCAGCCTCCTTGCCAATCATAATTCCCACTTGTATGATTAGTGGAAGAAAAGCTCTCTGTATGTGACCTCATTAGGGCACCTCTTTATGGGAAAGGAAAGGAGGATTTAAAATCTATGCAGCAAAGAAGGTGATGAGAATTTTCAATGTGAAAAATAAAATACAGGTTTCCAAAACAATTGAGTTTATTCTGACTTAAGCTGTTAGCAGAAGTACAAATGCTATTTTAAGTAACCCTGGAAGGAACCTCTGTGAGCACTGGGAAGAGTTGTGCCATGCTGCATGTGGTCCCCCATGGGGAGGCATTACTTTAATTGCTAATTCAGTCTTCAGTATTGCCAGTTCAAAGATCCAAATGTTCACATCCGAGAAACTTGCTTCATTTTAAAAATCTTTATTTCTGATTCATAAAATGCACATTACCATAAAATTTGAAACTAATAACTTCTTTTTGCTCCCCTCCTTAAAGAGCATCTGGGTTAGTACCTATGTGTTTACAATATGCTTTGCTGCTAACGTGGGACTGTTGTACGGCGTTGTGTGCACTATAGCAATCGTGATTTTCCGCTTTCCCAGGTAAGAAACAATTTATTGAAATGTTCCACTAGCACTTCATTATGTATTCCTTCTGCATATTGCTTCACAGTCAGGATAGACATACGGTATACTAAATTTAACAACTAAACTTCAGGTTTTTAGTTGCAGAAAATTGCAAGATAAGACAATTCAAAAGTAAAAGTCACATCTGTCCATTTACCGCTGACTAAGGAATCTCTAAAACATTTTATAAAATGGCATTGTTTTGTGATTTCTCTTATTATTACACATCTGTAGGATTCATTATGTGAAGGTAGCATAAAATCAACTAGAAGATTAATAATATTTTTTTCCATTAGATATTTATTTGCTCCTTAAGGAAAAAGTATGAATGGCAAGCTTAAAAACTAAGAGCCTTTATAAACTCCTAGGTACTATGTTGCACAGGAATTGGTAGTTGACAATTGCACTGCTAATATAGATTAATGAAACATAACTGTACAACTATTCTAATGTCTAACAAAATGTGTAAGTTCTGTGCATGGCTTAGAAAAGTCAGGACAAATAAACTAGACCCATCAGAAGTTTTTTTTGTTTTGTTTTGTTTTTTTAATTAATATTTTCTAGTTGCTACTTTGGATCACGAGTCAAGGGAAATATAGCTGAGGTTCATGATTGATTTGTGCTACAGAATTAATCCACAGCTCACCAGTCCTGGAAATGACTTGCTGCTTGCATGCAGTTGTTTGCATGAACATTGAATCCCAGTGAAATTAAGCACAATATAGACAGCTCGATTAAATGCTTGTTAAAGTTAATGGTGTTAGACATTTGTGCACAGCTTTATTCTCATATAATAAGTTAAAGAACCAGCATGAAAATAGTTCAAAATTTCAAGGCAGTTAAAAATAATGGGAGATTGCTTCTGCTTGAATTAACTGATACTTTTGTGATAACATTGTGCTACTCAGCAAACTAAAATTTTGATAAAATCTGTAGTAAAGGAAAAGGCAAGTTTTCATGTTGTTTTTGTCCTGAGCCTGGATGTTAGAGGCTCTCCAAAAGCAGAAAGTGATGGACATTTAACACAAAAGAGCCAGATGTAGAGGAGATCTCAGTCTGAACCTGCTCTTATTAATGTAAATAAGACTCTTCCCACTGATCTCTGTGTTCAGTAAAGCTGCACATGATTGTCCACAACATCTAAATGCATGGAACAAGATTGCAGCCTTAAAACTGGCATGGCATAGATGGGGTTAACGAGAAAATGAGTAGTAAGCCGTGCAGTCATGAGTAGAAGTGTTAGCAGAAGCGAAGCAAGGACAATACCATAGATTATTTATTGTAAAGTTTCTGTTCAGATGTCAGAGTGCTGGATGTGGTACATGTTATGTATCAGACTGTATTAAAAGCAGCAGCAGCTACAGCTCCATTTATGCAGAGATGAGAGAACAGCTGATGTTTGCAAGGCTCATTTATCTGGCCCCAATACCTGCAAATACTCCTTGTCCATTGGCGCATCTGTCTCAGAGGATAGATAGTTCCATAGTCTTCTGCAGTTAAATGTGTTCCTGTAAATGACATGTTGAATTAGAAGATCCTAACACTGAGCTCCCTTTCCAAAGCAATTTTCTCTTTCCTCTCTGTAGAGAGCATAGGAATACTGATGCTTTCCAGTAAGTCCCCCATTTTGATAGCTAGAGTGCAATAATATTCTGCTTCATCATGTAAAGATGTGTCAGTTTCAATGACAATTAAAATATCTTGGTTTTTCATGACCCACAACTATTCTACATATTTATTTTCCCTTTCCTCACAATATCATTTTTGCAGGTTAAAAATATTAATTAAATTTCTTTACTTTTGAAGATATAGATTATATATGAGCTACCTTGACTTGAAAGTAGCTCTGGCCAGCAAACAAAAATTAAAATTAAGATATTCTTCACAAGCAAATTAGAGAATTTAATTATTCATATATTCAAAGTGATCTCACAATTCTAAATTAGCTTTTTACTGTTTAAGAGGATGATTATCAGAAAAGATAAGGTCTGTAATCACAAGAATACTCCCAGATTGCATTTTTGGACCTTTAAACTGCTATGCTGTAGCTTGGGGTGTGTGTCTTTTTTGTTTCTGCTCAAGACTACTAATGATTAACTGTACAGATCTTTCCCTATATATTGATCACAGAGCAAAGACACTGAATTTGAAAAATATGAAAGAGGTGGAATACAAATACAAAGCAGAAGATAATTGTGTAAGTTAATTTCTTTTTTAACTTTCTGTTTGTGTGTGTGTTTCATGAATTCAGATTTGTTTGTTTTCTCTAGTTAATTACCAGATCGTAATTGAGGAGTCAAGGGAATGCTTTTATGATATGACCACTTGAAATCTAAAGCCAGGATAATATAATAATATAGCTGGCCATCAGAAACTGGAATATTTTCATGGTTCTGCTGCTTGTCTGCAAAGTGAAGTTAGGCAAGTCCTCTTAGATTTATCTATCTTAGTTTATTTGTCATTTATAGTTATGAATTGGTCTTTCTCAGTGTTTCCTAATTCCTAAATTTAAAGAACTATCTTGCCAGGAATGGCAAGAGCAATCTCAGCAGACAATAGCAGTCTCTGTATTATTATCACTTTTCCTGAAAGTCCTTTGGTATTTTTATCATCTCCAATCTCTTTTCTGAAACTGTTTCTCTCACCAACCCCTCGTGACCAGATTGTTCCAGAGGACATCATAAGGCTGGGCAAAGAGGGGCAGCACCACAAAATTGTTACAGACTGCTTCACAAATTTCATCACCCTGTGCACATGAAAAATGGGTGGAAGAATCTCTCCCAAAGACTGCACCTTTTAAATCTGGCTTCTTACAAACTTAAACCAACCAGTCAGATTATTTTGGTTATTTTCATTGCAATTATCATCAAAGTTGCTTTTTGCTCAGGTCTGTGGTAAGAAGAGAAGGGTAATGACCCAGAGAGGTGAACTCCCTCCTCCAAGATGAAATGGCAGGTCAGCAGCCAAGAGAGAAGTAGAACCATGTGTCTTAGCAGAGAGCCCCATCACCAGGACATCCTGCCTTTTCCACTGTGGCAGCTTCTCCTACGTCCTTTTTCCCTTCTTAGTGCTGATAGAGGGTCTTATGTATCAGTAAACTACATACTCAGCAGTTAGTGCTTCACCATTAAGCAGATCTTCTTTAAAGAATTTATTATTTCTGGCAAATGTCTTCCATCAGAGCTGTCTTAGGCTAAAAATCTGAACTTCCAAGGGCTCAAGGGAATTTACTGTTTTGGCATGCTGAGAAACGTTGGAATGTGAAAGGTACATAAGAATGGGGAGGACTCTGAAATGTGAATGAAAAACATTGTTGTTGAGGCTGGATCAGCTGTCAATTATTATATCACTTTTCATTCTTAATAAAAATGTTGGAGTAACTTTGTCAGAGATGGGTAGCAAAAATTTGATTTGCCTGCTGTTTTTCATATCGGTCCATGAAGCACTTTGTACAAATGCCTATACAGGTTTTTTGAAGCTTAAAAAGCTGGTCCGCTGCTTTTTTTCCCCCCTAATTCAGTAAGATTAATGCCAGTAACCTAAAAACAAACTAGTGTCTGCAGACAGTGGGGAAAATAACATTATGTTAGAGAAGAAAATTGCTCAAGAGCTATTACACAAAAAAAAGAAGGAAAATATGCCTTTAATTGAATTTAGAGTCACTGGGTTGCAGCAGGCATTTAGGGTAATTTTTAATGTATGAATGTTAGACTGATCCAAGTTTCCCTGGCAAGTAACTGATTAGACATAAACAACAGGACTTTTAAACATGAAAATATGCAAGCTTAATGATCTACCCTGCCATTAAGGATTTATAGGGGTTATTTCATCAATAAGAGAAAAGACACTTTAATGTGGAAAAAATCAAAGGGTATTTAGAAAGTTATATGAAACACATTTCATCCCAGGCGTTCGCTGGCACTGAACTTGCACCCGAGCAGAGCCAGTGCTGCGCAGAGTGCGCAGGGCAATCGCCCCGGGCCTTCCGAGGGGTGGCAGGAACAGACACCTGAGATAAATTTCCTGCTTTCTTAGCAAGGACAAAACAAAGAGGAAGTTCTGTTGTTATCTGAACAGTTCTTGTCAACAAAGAGTCAAACCAGAGCGAGGAATAACTGGCTGGTCAAATTTAGGCACAGTTGACCTTGTCCATTCAGGACGAAAATTATACCCAAGTCTGCCATTTGCTTGATCTGGCCTTACGATTCGAGCCTTTCAAGTTTTGGACTTTGTGCTTATGGAAGCTTGATCATCACAGGATTTGATCTTTGCACTTCAGTCTTCCTTTTTTCTTATCTTTTATCTTCTACTTTGCCATGGCACTGTGTCCACTTGTCTCTACACCAAGCTGTCTATAGCATCATTTTTGTGGGAATCTGTGGGATGTCAGAGCATTTCTCCATTCAAGCATATACCATGCTTTGTTTTGCCCTTAGTTTAGAGCTCTATTCCATACAAACAGATACATTTTAACTACCAGTTGAGTTTTGCCACGTATCTGACTGTGGCAAAACTCATTTGTGGTATTTTCTGCAATCACATCCATAGGTAAATTGCGCAAAGTCCCTACACATAGTCTGGGGTTCTTTGCCTCAGTTGGGATGTTTGAAATGTTTCCTTTATTTCATGGTCACTGTGGTGGTGTCTGAGAGATCATCTCATTCCCAGAAGTCTGAATAGCAGTCTATAATAAGGAGATAGTTTATGTGGTTTGTGGTTCCGTTTCTATTTTGCTTGAAAGTCTGTTGGGAAAACTGCATATCTTCAATGCAATCCCAAACAATTTTTAACTACCTAAAAAATGGTCTGTGTCAGCTCCACTTACTTGTGTTTGACTGTGACCTTGTTACATGATTTTTGTTAGGAAGAAAGAGAGTATTTTTTGACCTTTTTCTCTTGAAAATTCTTGATTTTTGCTTCCATTGTCACACAACCTGTAGAAGATTGGGAGTTCAGTAGAAGCAGCTTCTACAGAAGTTCCCCTACAAAACCAGTCTTTAAGCATGTCTTACTGCTGTCCAATATATTTATATATAAATATTAATTTTCTTACTGGCTTTTGAAGATGTTTTATATGTACACCTTGAGAGTGAAAGAAATAGCACTTGTTTTGTGCAAAATGTCTCCCTCTTGTACCTGGGGGTTTCAGAACATTATCTGTGTCTTTCCAAAATTGTTCTGCTGTGTAACATTTATGTTTTTGAGCTGCACAGTCTGACTGAAGGTGCTGGTAAGCTGGTTGTAGTTTATTTAGTGAATAATAACTTAAGGGCAATGAAGAGTTCTTGTGAAGATTATTGTGTCGGTTGTAGAAATATGCTGGTAAAGCTTTAAATGTGCCACTCAAGGTTGATCTGTATCCATTAAATATTTTCATGGAGAACTGTCTCTGTAATAAGGTCATCTTCAGATGAGCAAGATGAATATTGCCAGCTTTCCCCAGACCACCTGCAGTGTTTGCCCTAAATCCTTGTGTACTTTTTGCAAGATGCATTTTTCCAATAAAATATATTCCCTGTCTGTGAATGTTACCTTGTCTTTGCTTGGGGATCATACCAACTGAAATAATGCTATTACAATTGTTAGCTAATATTCTTAGTATTATGCCTCATAATGTGTATGCTTGTTTTCACGCTAAATAATATTATAGATAATTTTCATTATATATTACTTGTGTTTCCATTCTTACTTCAGTTATGTGTGAAGGCTGATCAATAGAATTATCTGTTAAATCATTCTCACAATCCAAAGCTCCTCCTAGGTTAATTCTCAGGTATTTTCAGGTTTTTTAAAGAAATGTGTCTGGGGTTTGTTCTCTAAATCCAAGAGGAACTTTTCAGCATTATGTTTATTTCATTCCCCAGGAATCACTAAAACAGGTAAAAATAGTTTCAGTCAACAGCCCGTTAGTCTTTTTGAATGCCAGAAAATTTCACGCTGACCTGTTAAAGATAATTCAGAAGGATGGCATGAGCAGCCAGGTATGTGATATTGTAAACAAGGTGGGATGTGCTTTACGCTTCAGTAATCACCATGACTGGCTTGAAGATTGTGTTTGCTTTCTTTGCATTTCTTAGAGAATGGAATCAGATACTGAAACAGGTATAAAAAAGCAACATTAGAAATTATTCATTTAGGATAAAGCTAATTCTAATCTTAATCAGATTCAATATGGACTATTTTCGTATTATTACTTGAAAATAATATCTCTTTGATTTCTGCATGTGATCCTGTAAGAGACATTAAAGTACTTATCCAAAACTCAAAAATTTCTAGAAGAACTTACATAACCTCAGCTGATATAAGGCTGGGACTTTAGAAAGACAATGAGTAGTTACAAATATGCTTGAATAAAATGTGATTTTTTTTTTCCTGGAGATAAGTCCCTGAGAGATGGACACTTCATTTCTAACTATAAATAATTTGGGGAGAATTAGGAAGAAAGTGGCTACCTTTTTTCTCAATGGTATTGCTTCTTTTTCCTCTTTTGCAGTGATTGTTTTAGAAAAATAAACAGTATACAAATTAGGTATATCACATTTTTGGAGAATATCCCTGTAAGTACAGTATTTTCCAAGTTCATCTGCACATAACTACTGCAACTTCCTGCAACACTTCCTAAAAGGGAAAAGATAAATTATCATTTTTCTATCAGTGCCATGAAGACATTCCAATATGATACAATGCTTACTGTAGACAATTTCATCCAGTTTGGCAAATTGGGCTGAGAAAATCTAAGCTGTGTCTTAGATAGGTTGTTAAGACAGCAACATGTGTCTCCCACCTCTGCTGTTCCTTGACAAAGAGTTGTGCTACCCGTATGTACTTAGATGGGTGGAAATTCAGCTCAGAAAATGTGGTGCTTTTTTCCCTTGGTTTTGCTAGGCTGACTGATTTGGATTAGTATGATAAAAAGCCTCCAAAGAGAGAGAAATTAGGATTTCCATGGAATTAATTTGAGTCAATTTAATAAGTTAATTTGTACGTTACTTATAAAGGAGATTTTATCCTTTGTTTCTTCTGTAAGGTACTCAGCAGTACAGCTGCCTGAAACACTGTGCCTTTTTTAAAAAATTTTTGTTGTTGTTGAGTAAATGTCTTTCTGTAACACATAATGGATGTGAAAAAAAATGCAGTTTCACTTTTGTTTCTCTGCTTTGTGTCTGGTTTTAACTCATGTTTCTACTGAGAACATACATATTGAAATAACCATTATGAAAATTATCCAGATAAATGTAATTCTTTAATAATTTACACGTCAAAAATGTTCTTACTAAAATATTAGCATAGCAGATGAGATTGCAGCAAGTAGAAAATAAATCAAAAGTTAATCTTATAAAATCACTGCCAAGATTTTTTCTTGCCAAGAACATTTTTCCCATCTTTTGGCCACTTCTTAACCACCTCCTGCTTCCCCAAAAGCATTGTGTCCAAAATATGCTTTCTAGTGAATCTAAGCTTGACAGAGGTTGAGCCAGCTAAAAAAAAATGCAAATATCAGTTTGAGTATGTATCTCACTATTCTTCTAAAGTTATACCAGAAAATATTATACATCCAACAGGCTATTGCATAGGACATGACATTGGAGAGAATGAGTCAACTTTGGTACTGAGAAACAGAATTCTTATGTATTGCATTGATTTTCTCTCTTTACTGTGCAATGGACTGGTTTTCCTTGGTATGTTAATAATTTGCTGCTTTTATTTCAGTGTGAGCAGAACACATTGCTCTGTTCATTTTCCAATGGAAGTTGCCATGGTGAGTTTATTATCTACAAATGGTGTTAAAACCAAGATGGATGTAAGTGTGCAAAATAGTTCCACATTTTTCTATATATTTCTAGGTGCACACAAGTTTTGTGGAAATAAATATTTTCAGTTAGACTAAACATTCAATGAAGCATGAATGCTGAACAGCCTTAAATTATGCTAACCTTGCCCTAATAAGTCCTGTAACTCATTCTGGTTTTGACAGACTTTTTAAGATTTCAAAATCAGGGAACCCCTTGAAAGTGCCTTTTTTAAGGAGTGGAAGGTTGGAACTAGATGATTTATGGTCCCTTCCAAACCAGGCGATCCTCTGATTCTGTGTCCCTGCTTATTGCACTGGAATGAGTGTGTGTGTAAAGAGACAGGTACATAGTGGGGGAAACCCTTCCCAGATTGTTGCCTGGACTCATCTTCAGACCAGGCTGAAGAGATTGTTTTGCTAAGCTCTGGTCTTGGGGTTTTTTTGCATGCAGAGTATATTAGTATGAAAAAGTAAAAATAAGATTAGAACCATGTTAAATCTTTGGGATCTTTAAAGCCACATAGGAGAAAATCTCAGAAAATGTCAACTGAATTGTTAGTGACACGATAACCACCAATATTATACAGTATATCAATACAATATATAATAAAAACCCCTAGAGGTTTTCTTTCAATTAAGGATTAAACTGGAAACTTCACTCTTTCCACATTTTGTAGTACTTAAACCAGAGCACATACATTCCCATGGGAGAGCTGCAGCAACCTTTTGCAGTGGATACTTTATACAGATGACTTCATTGTGGGTAGAATTAAAACAGTGTTTATTTAAAACACTTATAAGCATTAAAGCCACAGTAGAAAACCTGATTTGGAGGCTGTTATCTGAATGTTTGCATTTGTTAACTAGACTCAGGACATTTTTATGGTATTACAATTTTTAGTTAACTTGGGGGTGACAGAGTGCTTTGCTGTAGTATAAGAACCTACGAAAATGGTTATTGAAGATTATATTGTATTTTATTGACTATATTGTAAAATATTATGTTTGAGATCTTACCAGTACAAATTTCAGTCATCTTGAAGATGAACTGGTTTCTCATATACAAAAGTGACAGAAAGCACAAGACCTCTTTTCTGAATGCCAAAGACCTGCCTTAAGGACTTAAATGCTGCCATTACTTATATCAACCAGTCTGTGGTGATTCTTCATGGGGTCTTTTCAACAACAAACAGAGAAAAAAGAAAAATCCCTTTAAAAAGAAAAGCAAAATGCGGAGCTTAAATTTTCAAGGATGGGAGCATGAGGACACAATCCTTAAGCCTTATGGAAGTTGTCCAGGAAAACATGGAAAAAAATGTATGCCTTCATCAGAATCTTTCCTTTCTCCCTATGGGGAATACTGTCTGTATCAGCACCAAGTGAAACAGCTGTTCTGGCTCATGCCACTGATCCAAAGAGGGTGCAGGTCTTTACCTATCCCCCCATTTAGAGGCCAGGCAGCCTCTACTGCAATTCAGGATGCAGCAGGGAATTATTACACTGAGCCTGGGACATTACATGAACCCCTTCTGTGTTTCTATCACAGTAATTTTCAGGAGGTTCCCTCTGAAATCCTATCTTTTTGTTTGTATGTATCTATTCATGTACATTGCACAGAACAGAGACAGTAAACGTCTGGACATGCAACTCCAAAAGTCTTTGCTCTCAGACTACTGTTGGAAAGGAATTACCACCATTATAAATTTGCATCATGGGGAGATTCCAAGTCTCCTCAATAGTTTAAAATCTTTACCTCTGCTCGGCCAAAGCCATTCAGCTTAACTCATCTTTACAATCAGAATTCCTTTCCTTCATATTTTTTTTTTTAGTTGTGAGCATTATGAACAAACATTTGTTCACAGAACAATGTAAATAAGATGTGCAGTATTTTCTAGTTTTCACTTTATGAAAGCCAGGAATCATTTATCTATGTGCTAGCTCAGGATGCATTTAGAACAGAGTATGTTTTGATTAAACACAAGATGGCCTGAGGTTGAAGAATGAGTATAAGAACTTTGCAAATCTTGCCAACACAATTTTCTTCTCCAGCATGAATGTGTAGTTGTGTATTAAAAAATTACCCAATCAACAACCAGTATAGTAAAACCTTAGGAAAATTAATTACTCCACTTTACATCTATTTCTTCCTTATGGGTGAATATTAAGTTAACCCATAGGCAGGTGTTTAGGGCCTATGGAATTCAGTGTCATATCAGAACTTAAAAAAAAAATAGATAAATTGTCTGTCTATACCATGAAAAATCTTCCAAAGAAGCCAACTCAATGAGAAAATCAAGTTTGAAGAAGCAGCTGCTTAATTCTTGAGACACTATTGCTGCCTAAAACATCTCCATTAATATATTCTGTCTGTCATCACTTTGCATTGCCTTAAAGGTTCTTCATTTGTTCTTCTAAAATATGGCACTTGCTTTCCTGATACCCCAGAACATAGCAATGACAATTTTATTGTGATAGTTTGGGCTTATTTTGTTGAGCTATCATCATTCTTATACCCATTTCTTGAGTATTCTCCTTTTAATTAAAGGTTTTCATTTATCAAATGTGTAGGTGAGTTGGTGCAGCCATGTCACAGTGAGCGACATGTTTTGATATTAGACTGCAGTGGACTGAATTTCTTTGACTACACTGGAGTCTCCGTGCTTCTTCAGGTATTCATGACACTAGAAACAATCTGTAGATGTTATAATTAAACATATGAGTTATTTGGGCCAACTACTAGTCACTCCAC
Source organism: Molothrus aeneus (assembly GCF_037042795.1). Taxonomy (NCBI): domain Eukaryota; kingdom Metazoa; phylum Chordata; class Aves; order Passeriformes; family Icteridae; genus Molothrus; species Molothrus aeneus. The sequence continues at coordinate 133,504,171 of NC_089646.1, read as the reverse complement.
CTATGTCACTGGATAAATCTTTCAACCATAAAAAAGATGAACACAGACTTGGCATTAAATTGTACTGTGTTTATATACAAAAAATTACATTAAAATATTTCTATTGGGTAACAGAGCAAATCTATGCTAATCTAATATTCTATTGGTTAACAGAGAAAATCTATGTATCTATATGTAATGAAGAGGAGTTTTGGAACTTTTCCCTTTTTTTTAAGTTGGCTTTTTGTCATATTTGACCCTGCCACATCAGTTGTAGAGATGAGTAAATTTACTGCTTTAAAATTTCAGCTCTAATTCTGTGATTTTATCTGTATATTCTACTGTTTGCTAAGACAGAGGTCAAAACATGATCTCCATCCTTTCTCCTGTGGGCAACACATGTTGCAGACTGGGTTCAGGCAGTGCAGGAGTTCCAAGATGCTCCCAGAAGAATAAACCCAGCATTCACTGGTTACTGTGGTGAATGGAACTACATCCAGATGGTGGCTGGCCACAATTGGTGCTCCCTTGGGGCCAGTCCTGCTTAATATTTTTGGGGATGATTTGGACAAGGGGATCGAGTGCACCATCAGTCAGTTTGCAGAAGAGACCAAGCTGGGTGGGAGTGTTGATCTGCTGGAGGGCAGGAAGGCTCTGCAGAGGGGTCTCTGCAGGCTGGATCAATGGACCGAGGCCAGTTGTGGGAGGTTCAGCAAGGCAAAGTGCTGGGTCCTGCACTCGGGTCACAACAACCCCAGGTGGTGCCACAGGTGGGGCAGAGTGGATGGAAAGACATGGGTTAGTGGTGGACTTGGCAATGCCAAGTCAGTGCTTGGACTTGATGATCTTAAAGGTCCTTTCCAATCGAAACAAGTTTATGAGTCTATAGTTTCACATAACAAGTAGTTCTATATAGTTGATAAAAAATTATGTTCAAAGCTGTTTCTTACACTTCCATCAGATCTGGAGTTTAAAAGTTGTGTAGTGAGTACAGAGTTAAGTGGGTATGGAAGACTTGGTTTGCATAATTTTTCTGAGTAAGATAAAGGGCTAGATTTGAACTCGGGTCTTGGCCCAGATCTCTTGTTGCCCTAACAATTTTCTCAATTTACTGCAGGGATTGCACAGTGAAGTAAGTGCTGCCTTAAAATGTTTTAAATTAAAACTACACATATAGGCAAGGATATAATGAAAAAAAAACTGGAAAAATAAGGTTAGTGGGAGTGACTATTAACTATTAGTACTTTTCCTATCCTTTCGTACTGGGAAGAGTTCATCATAGATAGAAACTGACCTGGATTGCTCCGGTCTGAACTCAAATCATGTAGGACTGTTAATTGTTGAACAATAGTCACTAATAGTCTAATATCTGTTTGAAATATTGGGCATTCAATATTGTATTAGTTTAAAAATTTGTGAAACTGATTTTCAAAAGGTCTTAGAGACCTCCAAATTACAAATTATGTCAAAGAAGTGTTTGACAAATTTGAGAGAGGTAAGTCTGGCATGGGCTGTGAAGTACACAGGTTGGTAGTGCAGCCTCTGGATAAACAGTTGGTCCAAAACCAAGTTACTCCTCCTCCTACCAAAACGACCACACTCAACATGCCCTTGTTACACTCCTTCCCAAAATATCATCACTGATGTCAGAGATGGAGGATTTTTGAACTGAGTAAGATTTTTGCTTTGTTTTAAAAATAGAATATTCTGATGGGGTTCTCACTGAATCTCCTCCCAGAATTTTTCTACTTCACATGGATTATTTAAACATTTTTTGAAGCAGTAACTGCTTTGGATATTCCTCATTTGGCAGGAAAATACCGTACTCTGCTTTTAGAGTTATTTTCACTTTTGTTTTGTTTTGTTTTGTTTTGTTTTGGTTTTGTTTTCTATCTTAATATTTTTTTCTCTGGGGAGTGGAACACTTTCAAAGAAATAATAAAGAACAACTTACTGCTCAATGCAGCATGATAGCTATCATGCTTTTTTGATATAAGTCTCAAAGTTTCCTAGGTCTGAGTCCTGTCTTTGTGGACTGGAAGTAAGCATTTGGTAAGGACAAGGGAAAACACGCTGAAAAAAGAGAAATGGAAATAATATCCTTAAAAAATACAGTCAGAAATTGCAAAATTATTACTCAAATTCAGTTTTAATTCTCAGCAGAGCTGTAGAGTACTGTGAAGCAGTGGCAGGAAATAAATGTGGTTTGGTGATGTTTGCATTATAGAAGGGCTCGCTCTGGTGGCTGCTGGCAGTACAGCTGCTGCAGCAGCACTCTGGGCTCTGCCTACCTTGAATATGGGCTTTTTGTGAGCTTTCTTCTCTGTTGGTATTTTAAACAGTTTTTTTTTAAATTTCCTGTTTTCAAATATAGATTTACGTGGACTGTAAAAACAGATACATCGATGTGTTGCTAGCACACTGCAAAGGCAAGTATCAGCTTACAGTAAAAATTTAACATGATCATTTATATATCTTCACTACCTTCTCAGTGCTCATGTGTTTGTTTTACTGCAGGTTCCTTGATAAAAGCAATGCAGTACGGTGGAAATCTTGACTCTGAAAATCCTGTATTTTTTGAGTCTATTTCTTCAGCAATTGATGCCATTCAGATTCACAGGGTAAGACTTACAAGCAGGAGTAGGTGAAGCCTGGAAGGCTTCTTGGATGCTCACAGCAATTTGTTAAAGTCTGGGAAAGTTTTATTTACCCAGTGAACCTTTTATGTAGAAATCTTTTATCTGGCTGTAATCTACAACTAGTCCTCAGGCTGAGGAATGCAGTTTTCCATTTTTTGCTGCTAGCACTATCTTCCCATCACCACATCTCCTTTTGCAACAACATCTCCATCTTCTATGATAGATCCAGAGGTGCTGTGTTGTGGTGCTTTAATTCTCTACTGGAAAGATTTATGTCATCTAGAAACATCTAACACAGCCTCTCAGTGAGACAAATTAACTCACAGCCAGTTCTGCATTACTGAAACAACAGTCCTGTTTCTCAGCCTGGGATGCTTGAAGCTCTTCACACATCAGAGCACTGGTCTGACTGAAATGGTTCTGTATCCCCAGCTGGTTTGGTTTGAGTTAGAAATCTTGTCTCTGCCCTGCATTGTACCTCGCTGTGTTGGCTCACTGGTGGAAAGAGGGGAATTGCATGAGGTAGAAGAGAGAGCAAGAGGGAGAAGGGAGGCTTGAGCATCTATTTACTTGTTTAATGATTCCTGCATTCCTTTTTAAAAAGATTGTAAACCTGGACTATCCTCTTGAACTATGTGATCCATTTCCACTATCATGGAAGTGCAAGTGAGTGTCCATTAAAAGCAGTGTGCTTTCCCATGGTTTTATTTATGATTCAAACTTGGCTAGAGCTTGGCTCAGAGCCTTCTCCAAGAGACATTAAACTCATCATGGTCTGCGGTTTGGTCGTTTGTCTTTTGTTCTTCACTTTGTATTTAACTAATTTAATCAGACTTGCCTATGGACAAAACCACTTTCCATTGATTTATCCAGATTAAGGTGAATTGGCATAGTTGGTCTAGTGAATTGACCAGAAAAACATGTTCTTTTCAGTGCTCTTCAACATTTTTCATTATGTTGTCCTACAAAAAATAATTTATTGAAATGGTAACTGCAGGGCAAAAATAATGGGGTTGGCTATTGTATATTTTGTCTGGGTCTGATTAGATGAATTAGAATGATTGGTGTGTTATAAAATGTCTGCTTTTTATATTGACATTATTAACTTTCCTAACATTCTCGTAGGATAGTTATGTACCAGCATTCCCATTTTATGGAAGTGAAACATGGATAGACCAGGACAAATGTTCATAACGAAAAGGGGGAGTTAAAACTCAAAGTGCACTTTTTAAGGAACTGATTACTCGTTTCTATCAGAGCTGCTAGGCAAGTCAAACCTCTGCATAGTGGCTTAGCAGTTTAGTCTGAAAGGCTTACATGCAAACTCAAATTTTAAATGTAATCATGAACAGTGTACATATACTGCTGGTGCTTCTTCAGAATATTCACAGTATGTGCTTCAGGGATTTTTATGTATTCATTGTGTTTAACCCATGAAGATAAGGTGGACAGGAGTGAAAAGGCAGAGTGACTGCAATAGCAGCAGCACACTGTAGCTACCAGTCTAGGTACTCCTCCTGTGCCTTTTTCAGGTGCTGAGGTCAGTAGGACTCTTCAGTGTTAACATGACAGAATAGGCAGAATAGGATAGAAAAAAATTTGAGGAAGGAGTTGGAGACTAAGAGAAAGTGATTTGTTCTGATTCACATTTCAGATTCCCCATATAGCAGGAAATAGTCTTCCACTGTCAGAAAGGTAGAGGTAAGAGGGCTTTGTGGTCCATTTTCATCTCTGCTGCTGTTCAGAAAAGACATTCTTATCTACATGCTCCTATGAAAATGTGTTGTTCTCATTTTTATAAATTGGTAGGATACTTGCCTATTACTTTATGCAGTTAATCTTAAATAACTTTTTTTAATCACAAATAACTTTTTAAAATATTAGTGGCGTTTTCAAGCTAGCACTCCTTCATATCCTAATTTTACATTATATTCTAGGAAAACATTATAATACTTTTTTTTTCTGTTTCTCTCATTTTAGAATTACAGCAAGTTCAGTGAACAGAGTGAAGTGTGATGCCCACCCATTGAGCACAGCGAGTTTCATCTGCTCATATTCAAAATGAACTACAACATGGCTTCTCCTTCACTTTTTTCTCCAGTGGATCTCATAGATGATCTTGTGTATACCATATATACTTAGTACATTCAGTAATGACAGATCTACCTTTCAGAGAGAAAATCTTTCAGCTCTGATCACTCAGAGAATTTTTATGCAATTGTTCTACAGTGGTTTTATAAAATATTTTTATATATGTTTAGATACAAATTATTAGAAAGCAGACACGAGGTACTGTGTTTACCAGTTAGGTGGATTCATTTAGTATCTTCTATTGTAACATTAGTTGTAATATGCATCTGTAGTTTTGTGTATGGAATAGAGACATGAATTCTTAAAAGAGTTTATTATAATTGATACAGTATCTGCAGCAAGGCATATACCAATGCATACATTTTCTAATGGCTTTACTTACTCTTTCCTCTGTTCAAGACAGCCATTTGCAGTAACAGCAATGTATCACAGCTATCATATGCTTTCACTTTTTGTATTGGTTTTGTATGCTTTTTAATGCATGCTCAGATCAGTGAGAGAACACACAAGTCTATGCAGAAAAGGCAGATACATGTTGACTAAGAACACTGGATTGCCTCCCTCTGTATTTGTTGTCTTGTGCTATTATGGTTTGCTACATCTTCAAAGCCACAGGTATTCTTTAGCTCAGTCTGAAGAGGAAAAATTGGTAATATTTTTCCAAAATTATTCTTTTTTCCAGCATTTTTCCACATTTTTTCCAGTCTGCATTTCCACTTTGAGCTGTGATTTGTTTGGCGTTGAAATCTTCAGCTGAGGCAGCTGAAAGGTGACGGTAGTGACACATGAGGTGTGTGCCACACTTCAGCCACAATCCTGGTGTGATGTGCAGTATACTGTGTGTGAGCACACAAAGCGGGTGGTGGAACTCACAGGTTGAGTATTTGGTTTGTATTTATGGGTTGTCAGCAATTGTATTAGATCATACTATCACACAGCTATCGTGTTATTTGGCAACATATTAAGGCCTTCCAGTACCTGAAGGGAGCCTACAAGAAACATGGAGAGAGACTATTTGCAAGAGCATGTAGTGATAGGACAAGGGGAATGGCTTCAAACTGGAAGACAGTAGGTTTAGACTTGATATTAGAAAAATATTAGATAATTAGAAAAATTCTTCACTGTGACAATGCTGAGGCACTGGAACAGTTTGCCCAGAGAACTTATGGATGCCCTGACTCTGGAAGTGTCCAAAGTGAGGTTGGATGGAGCTTTTAGCAGCTTGTTCTAGTGGAAAGTGTCCCTGCACATGGCAGGGTGATGGAACCAGGTGATCTTTGGCGGCCTTTAAAACCTAGGCCATTCTATGATTCTATGTATGATTTTTCTCCTCTTACCTTTGTTCCCTTATGTGAACACCAGCAGTAAAATGTGAGTTGAGCAAAAAGGAATTAACAAATGAGAAAAGAAGTAGGGGATTTTCGTTTTTTCACCAACTTAAAAAATCTATGGAAGCTATAGGTATAATGAATATGCAGTACAGTGGATATCTTACACTACAGAGAGGAGGGAAGTACAAGGAGGCTTTGTGCAGCTGACACATATAGGCAAAATCTAACTCTAGGCATTCTATTTTCAGCAGCAGTTACATCTGTATGCTTGTCTGGACCCTCCCTGCTCTCTCAGCCCAAAGCTGATGCCTGCAGGAGATGAAGTGGCTCATGGAGTGACTTCTGCATCTCTGCATAGTTAAGACATTAATATGCTTTTCCTCAAGTCTTGGTCACTCCACACTAGTAGTTGATAATGGGAGAGAGCCATGGGCTTTCTTGCCCTTTCAATTATGAGTGACTCTTGTGGTTATTCCCTCCTTTGTCCCACAGAGGACTAGAAATGTTCTGTACAAGTTCTTTTGAGACTGCTTTGGTAATTACTATGCAAAAAGCTGATAAGTGAGAAACTCATTATATGCAGGAGAAATAAATTCTGTATATTGTCCCAATCACATTAATTTCAGATGCTATAGTTGACTGCAAATGGCTCATTACATCACTGGACTCAGTAACAGGCTATAACATTTGATTAATAATTTCTTGAAACAGTTTTAGTAATTTATTAACACTTTAGAAACTATTTACAATGTACTTTAATCGCAAAAGCATCAATTTTATGTCACAGCTGAATGGAGATTTCTACTTAACTGCAAACTGAATAAATGAATAAATGGTATCTTTTCTACTAGGTTCAGCATTTGTTCTTTGTCAGCTGAATGTTTTTTCTGAAAATTTATAGATTAGTTGATTAATGAAATTGTAAAAAATAAGGTCTTTAGCAAAGATAACATCACTTTTCAGGAGACTTTCACTTTTATTCTGAATGATCTTGTAAATGGAACAACACAGATGCTTTTAAAATTCCTTGTAGTATTAGCCTTTTAAGAAACCTTCTGCATTTAATAATCAATTTTGTAGTGCTTATCAAAATAGCTTCTAATTTTTATTGATTTCAATAGGAATAATTTTTGATCAGTTTAATGGCTGGTTTAGGAATGAACATTTATCTCCCATTAGCTCCAACCTTCCAACACTGGGATTTGGTGTAATACTTCTGTAATCTATTTTGCTATATATAATTAGTCTAAATAACTTTCTGTTTCTGAGAGTATGCATTGTTAATTATATTCCCTGTCCGGGAAGTGGCATCACTTAGGATAGTTGTTTCTCAGCAGAACAGTGTTTAAGGGGCATGTGAAGATAGCTGCTCTTTCAATTTCTTCTACAATACCTGTACTGAGTTTAAGCTCTGTCAAAATAGAACTGCTCTATACAGCTATGGGCAGTGAGGGATGGAGCGTCATTTCTTTTTTACCATTGACTTGGAAGAAAAAATTTCAAATTACAAACCACTGACACAGTTTCCATTTCTCCACCACACACCCTTCTGAGCTACTGATGTTTACTAAAACATGTGACTGCACCTTGCCTGTTTTCAAATGGCCAGGAGGCCATTGCCATCAGACCTCGTGGACTGCCAGGTCATCACTGCTCTGCTGGTGGGATGGGAGTTGCTTCATGTCCTCCCCAAGTTGCTCTTTGCAAATCCCTATTGATGGTGTGTTTGTGCCACTGACAGACTCAACTGACAACTGCTTAATTCTTTGGTGAAGATTTAAGGAAACACCTTAAAACTTCTGGATTAAGCTTTGGAGGCAATCCCCACTATCAATTTCTACCCTTCTCTCAATGCTTTTTTATATAGATTGTCCACTGGCTTTCCTCTGGCTCTCAGAATTATTATGTAAATACATGGAAGCTCAACCCAAAACATCACAGTTAGCTTTGCTGGAATGTAATAAAATGAAATAGAATAGAGTAACATTGGAAAGAAACCAACAGGGATCATCTAGTCCAACTGCTGTTATTATAAAGGAATATCATAATTACAATAAACCATACTTATTCTTCTGATCCAGAAGGGCCAAGGGAGCCAAACTCATTCTGTAGCAAATAGCCTGCACAAAGTCTGTGTGTCCTTATGGCTGTGCAGGCCTGGCCACACCATCCCAATGGAGTTGGGAATTACAGTCAGGAACAATAAAGGGGTTTAGTTATTTGTGCCCTGCTGCTGCAGACATTCATCTTTGTACCTTCAGCCTTGTTTGCTTGAACATCCCTAGGGACTTTTCAGAATAATGCAAGGTTTTATCAAGTGTGGTTACATCTGTGAGCTTATGCAGTGTTAGCAGTAAGAGCAAACCGTGGAGTTTCTCTGTCCTCAGTGATTTCTAAAGCAAGAGAGAGACAGCACCTGCCAGCACAGGCTTGAGGAAGTCTCATTTGCAAACAGGTTTCAAGTAATGAAACTAATGAGTTTACTACTCTTGGTAAGCAATTCTGAAAATCTAACCATTCATTTTGCTTCCTGTATGTATACTTACATGCTCAGATTTTATATTGCAAAATTCAGTGTGTATGAGTCACCAAGCTTTTGCAAATCAGTGCTTCAATTCTGCAGATTTGGTGTATTCTGCACTTCATAGGAGAACTTAAATACAACGGGTTTTTTTGCAGAGGTGGTCCAAAGTTATCAGAGATTATATATTTACTTGATGTGTTTAGGAATTTTTAGTTATTTTTAGGAACTTATTCTACATTTTAAATAGTATATCATGTGAGTAAAGACTTTTTCTCAACGTTTAAGATTTGATAACCAGAGTATATTGATGGTGATCTGATCATATGCTCTTATAGAATTTGTTTCACACATTCCAAAAGAAATCAAACAATGAGGAAAAAAAGAGAGAGCAAACTGATGTTAAAGAATGAGTATAAAGGCAATTAAAAATTAGGCATAAAATATGTAATAAGGAAAAAGACTGTTAACATTACATTTATGCAAATTAAATGTTTCTAATTCTTGTCATATGTCTTTCATTTTAAAGGTTATTTGCCCTGATTCTATGATTCAAGTGTCACAAGGTCTGGCTGTAGCTGCTTTGACATAATTTATTTGACAGCTCTGTGTCATAAATATATAATGTAACAAGGAAAGGTATCTTCACTGTTGAATGAAAACATTAATGTGTCAATACTGTGTATGAATACTGTTTGACATTTACTAGTTTCAAAAATAAAATACACAGTATGCCTTGAAAATATGGTATTCCTATTTTTGGAAGATACTTTCTTTGTCTACAGGAACTCATAAATAAATGAAGGAGCGCAGTTCCAGAGTGCATGCTAAATGGTGCCTTCATCATTAAGATAGATTTTACTAAAGATCACAAAATCTGTATGTTTCCATATGTTTTATAATGCATTTAAATATTTTTTCTTTTTACAATTCCATGTATTAGCATATGCAAGAATAAATTTATACTGAAATAAATTGGACTATGAGACAATTTGCATGTAGAAGGAGGAAAATGCCCTCATTATTTCAATTCTCTTTTTTTACATTCTGTACTAGCCACTTTGTTAGGAGATATGCTGCTTTCTCCAACCTCAAAATGTATTAGATCTTAACAATGAAAAAAGAGAATTTGCCTTACATTCAGAAGTTTTATTTCCTCACAGCTCTTACAGGAGCATGGCATATAACACATTTTTACCTCTATGAGAAATACAGAAATCTTGGTCCAATTTCTCCAGTATTGCCTCTTTGCATGCACAGTCATTTGAATATATCTTTTTTTAATTGTCATTTGCATCTACAGATGGTGCACCTCATATCCAACTGGCACGTACTGACGGCACTGCTTATGTACAGTCTGTGGCTTATCCCAGTACAGAGGAAATGATGGGCAAACCTTCCCACCACCTCCCAATAACTGTAATGACATTAATGAAAAATGGATTGACATATCTTTAAAACTTTGGTCTTGAGTGTAGCAGCTTAATTTTTCAAGCCTGGTAATTTATGAAAGCATTTGCTTCTACAAAAATGAATGCAACTGCTACATTTTTTTGATTTTACAGTGGTATGAAAAAGTATAAACAATTTACAGTTCCACAAACTCCTAGATGCTAGACAGCTAAATAATCTTGATGACATAGGCTATTTTCTAGAGCTAGGCTATTTTTTAGAGCTCTCCTTTCCAATTAAACTTGGACAATAGCAAGGAAACATCCAAGTTATCTTTCTTTGGGGTGAGAGAACAGAAAATATCATAATTTTTATTCCCAGAATGAGCATGTAGAAGCTGAAGATCAGCTCTCACCAGGAACTTGAAAGGTAACTTGAAGGGCAACTCCTTCCCTACTGGGAATCCTTTCACTCCACAGCAGTTCTGAAGAGCATGCTCTGAAGAGCATGCAAAAGCAGAGAAATATCTGCTTTTTCTCATGTGTTTTCCAATAAAGAGGTCTTTTGTGCTGGATAAATTCAGGTGGTTAATATTTAAGAAGAACCAAGAGAGTGGCTCATGTTGGTGCTCTGAGTGACTCGATGAAAAGTGTTCTCATTCCCATTGTGCTTTGACTGTGATATTGTTGCAGTTTTGAAACACAGCAAAATTGTAGGAATTCTTGAAAACTCTACAATGCTGAATTAAGCTGTACATTCACTTATATCCCACAAAACATATCCCACTAATTTGGATGCACTGTTTTATATTTCATTTGAGAGGCAAAATTATCTGCTCCCTTAATTGTTACTTGCAAGTAATAGTTGTAAGATTTCGGGGAAGGTGCTTTTTTGCACATTTGCTCTGATTTGTAGGCTCAGATAGTATAGTAAAAAATGTGTGCTGCTCATTGGGTCTGGAAATAAAGTCTCTCTGAGTTCACAGCAACAGTATTGGAATTGTGAGTTGATACTACAGAATGTGTAGTTTATATTCCAGTATAAATTAATAATTTAAAAAACCCTCAGCATTTTGCTTCAAGTTCCTTTTTCTCTTCTCTCTTTCTCTGTGACCATTTTTACATCTCAGGATTTTCATTATTTTCTGGTTTAGCTTGGTTCCTATAGCCAAAATCTTAATTCAGAATACTTCCATAAAGGAAGATATGTTTTGAAAGAACAAGAGAAAAATTCTAACTTATTTGTTACCAAAAAAAAAAAAAAAAAGCAGCACTTTTTTAGTTCTGGAGTGCTTCCAGATTTGAAGCATGTTTTGGAATAATACATTTGCAATATGCAATTTGTGATCATTTTGATCTGTTTTTTAGTAATAAAATTGTGTTTAAATCTGCTGATCACAGCTCAGGTTTGGTGGTGGTCTGACTCCACTATTGCCCTGATTTCAGAGGTCTCCAGTATACCTCATCTTCAGTTCCCAATCCCATGAAACAGAGACAGTGTTGTAGGTGCCCTGTGATGCTCTGCAGACCTGGGGATGGCTCACTTTGCTGCTTCCTTCTGCCTCTCTCCTGGCAGGAGACAAGCTCCTCTACAGACTGCAGAGCACTAGTGGCTGCAGAAGTGATCAAAATACAAGTGAAATGCTGCAGATGCAGAGCTGGAGACCAGGGCTAAGATGCTGGTGGGCTGTGAAACTGTCATGCATGGGACTGGGCGGAGAAAGGTGCTGGGGTAGACAGCAGGATATGGGAAGAGGACATACAGGAGAAAAAGAATCAAGTGAACAAGACTGTGATGCTGTACATGAATGAAAAAGCGAAGACCAAAGATGCAGCTGGGATGTCAGGCTGCATGGAAGTGCTGGATGAAAGGGAGGCAGACCACAAAAATCTGAACAAACTCCTATGGGCAGGCCCTTGATCACTACACAAGGTCATTTTCTTCCAAAGTGCAGTTTGCTTCACACAAGGATAATTTCCTCTCAAGTGCGATTGATCCTGTTAATGTGGTTTCAGCAGCATTTCAATTACTTCATACCAGTAAGAGTTTGGGTTTTTTTCTGAGTCAGACATCTTTTTCAGAAAAAAATGCAGCATTTATAGGTGTTTCATTCATATAAGTATGAAGTACACATATTACAAAGCTCACGTCTGCCTCGTTTCAGCCTCACAGACAACATCTTTGCAGAGAGACAGGTGGTTCATAAGGACTAGCAGGTGTACCCCAAGTACTGCCACCTCCATCTTATGGGCAGCCCTTGCAAACATTGTGCTCAAAGCACTCAAATCATTTCTCCATCATTTTCACCGTTCAGATACTTCACCAGGATCCACCTGGGATACTGGCAGCTGCATTCAGGTTATGCATCAAAGAAAATTTAGCACAGGACTAGAAGTGTGCAACAAAAAGAAAGCTAAATGGGAAACATTTTCAGTTGAAAGACTAATTCCAAGCTAGGATAACAGTTTTAGAATAACTAGTTCATTAGGGCTAACAGTTTGCTATGGGCAATGTTGGTAGAGTTTCTTGGGGCACCCTGTATGCTGTGCCTTCTCGAGTGCCTCCACTCTGTCTGTGCAGGGAAAGGCCAAACCAGGCAGTGCAGTAGTACCCTCAGTACTCATGAGAGCTGCACTGAGATGCACTGCCCTGGAGATGTGCAGACACTACACAGAGGACCACTGTGACCCACTGAGCACCAGGCAACCAAGCGTTAGCACAGGCAGAGACACTATTGCACCTTTTATCAGGAGAGTGACATCCATGTGGCTTTGGACAGCTGCTGAATCTGTCTTTGTAAACATGGTCCTCAGCTTAGAATGGCATCATCCTGCCTGCCTGGGCTGCGCGCACCTAGGTGCAGTCTGAGAACCTGAACCAAGTGTTTCCAGATCGCCAAGATCTACAGTGCCCAAGTCTGGACTTACCTCAGGAAGGTACCTTAATTCTTCCTGTGGACATTATCTGGCTGCATACAAAAGAGGGCAATAAGATTCACTGGTGACAAGGGCAAAGACAGCAGAGGGCATAATCTGGCAATCTAAGTTCCTGGGGTCTGGTCTTCATAATGGTGGCTTAACATTAAATACATATATTGTCCTAGGAAGAGGGAATGGTACCCAGTAGCTCTCCACTCCTATGACTTCCCCAGCCACAAAAATAGTGTCTCCTTTTGCCAGGCAGCCCAGTTAAGGCTTAAACCCTTTTTGGCATAGTTTTGTTGTAAGGTACACTCACCAACCAGTAGAAAGGTTTTTACCCTGAAGGTAGAATGACAGATGTGAATTTTGCCAGCCTGAGAAGGAAGTTGTTTCTGCACTTCTCAACTCATACAGCAAAACCTGGGCTATTGTATTGAAGGAGCTGCCCTAGGTTATCCATGAAAAGAGGACTAGCAATATGTTAGCTCTCTGCCAACACTGGAAAGACCAATGACAAGCACCTCTATATTTCTGCAAGGGATAAGGGAAATGCCTCACTGCTTGGTCTGGTCAGCTGTGGACAACTCTGGTGCCACCAGAGCCACAAGTCTGGACGCTAGGTAGAAGCAAATGAAGTGTTCTAATACCTGAAGTCATAAGCACTGCCTAAACCTTTTACTAGGTGTTGGAGGTATTTCCTCTGCCCACACAGTTGTCAAAAAGGATGGGGAAAAAAAAAAAAAAGGTGATGTTTAACTCTGCAGTATGTATAGTGTTTCTGCATCAGTGATTTCTCCCCCACGGAACACAGCAGGTAAGTCTTGGTGACAGTAAAGCTTAAGCTTTTTTTTCCCTTCAATTTCCTAGCATTTGCAAATATGAGATAGGTCCTTAATGTTATATTAACATAGATTTTTATGTGTCAATTAACAGATAAATTCATTATGAAAACTCATTTAGGAAAGGACTGACACCAGACAAAGCCTTGAGGCAGCTGTGGAGTGCTGGGATGAAACATCTGCTCCGTCAAATTGCACTCAGATGCTCCCAGTTGTCGGCTGTTCACCCCTGCTCCACAGCATTTCAAGCAGCCACTTACCTCCTTGGGACATACAAGTTCAGACACAGACCCACATAAAGGCCAAATGTCTCCATCAATTCTTCCAGGCATAACCAGCTAAAGAAAGTTGTCAAGATATGTAACCCTCTGACATAATGAAAGAAAAAAATTCTGTACAAGCTATAAGCCATGTTCACTTTTCATGTAAGATTTGCTTTTGTTGACTTATTTACTCAGTATTGAATTTGACAACCATCTCAAATATTGAATCTACTTCTGAAACCCACCCATTTTCTATGTTATGGACCTCATTTGCTATTTTAGCTAATGCAAAAATGCCTTCCATTACTAGCTGTGTTGCTTCTCATGACATAATAGAAATTGACTCAGAAAGTAGCATATGCTGTTATCACCCATAATAGATCAGCCACATCTCAAGGATTGGAAGCCAAAATTACCATTTGGCATGTCTGTAAATTCAAATATAACGTCTGTCCCAAGTTGGAAATTAATGGAATTTTATCTATTTTATAGATATATATCAAAGCTTTCACTGCTGCCACAGGAGATTTTTCATTTAGTATTTGTGTTAAAGAAATTCTCCGTGGGTGTTTAATGTTGTTGAAGAGCTCATCAGGCTGCAATTTGTAAAACACATCTCCTTCTGCCTCCCTGCAGATTGTTTCCTCCACTCTGAGGTTCAGCGCTTCCAGAAACAGAGAGCTAGGAGAAGCTCCCGAGAAGCTGCTTCTCTGTCTCTCTGTCCCAAGGCAGGACTCGCTAAACCATTTCCAACAGTTATTTCTCAACAAAATAGAAGGCAATACTAAAATATTTTACACTTATACACACACCTTCATATATATGTAGTGTACCTCAAAAATTTTTCCCTGTTGGTTGGAATTATTTACCTTTAGTTTTTAAAGGGCCAATAATACAGAAAAAGCCAATTATTGAGGATTATCTGGACACTTTCAGAACAGAAAGCTCCTGACAGCAGTCAGATTTCCATCCACATACATGGCAGGATCAGACCTTTCAGGAGCAGCTCAATTCTTACCTGTAGCTGGGGTGCATTTTCAACCAGCACACAAGCTCCGGTGGGGACTTTTCACCCAATTGTACAGACTTTTTTTCATTCTCTGCCACTCATGTTTTAGATCAGGATTTCTTTTCAACAGCTATGGTTTCTAAAAGGGACAAATTATGCGTCCAGTTCTGCAAACCTTCCTGCAATGAACGCCTTTAGAAATCAGTGGAGCTTTCACATGGCAGATGGCTCCCTAGGATTGAGCTCTACATAATTTTGCGATATTTTAGCTGGGGATATTTTAGTGGCTTTTTCCCTATGCATGACAGCATGATTTGCTAGCTGCTAGAAAATGTCATCAGACCCTTTCTCATTCTACAATCAACCCCTTAGATTTGTTTTGAACGAGCAAAAATGTTTTCTTTCCCCATTGTACAGGACACTCCAATCCTATGAAAAATATTTCCAGATAAAAACAGTGACAGTAGAAGGGTAGAAAGGTAAACCAGACGTGTTGTGATTCAAAATAGATGTAAAGCCAAAAGAAGGGGGAAGGGGTTTTGCTAAAAGCCTTTAAACACATGTTCTATTATTGAAAATGCTTCCATCCCCTAAAATCCTTCTGGAGGACTTTCTAATTATTTCATTTGTGGTGTCTACTGATATCTCTAACAAAGCAATAAATGCAATATGATAAATTCACCAAGTTCAGCTTTTTTGCATTTGTTCAAAAAGGATGAATTCAATGATCATTGCATGTCAGTCCACTCTAGACTGCCTCCTTCAAAAACACAGCAAAAGCAATAAGGAAGTTGCTTCAAATCTCTCTCTATTTTGCCAACATTTGTCCCAGTCTCAGAACTAATTAATTCACTATCCCCGGCCAGTCCTATATCTGCACACAGAGATTGAAGTGGAATATTTTACACTGGTTTTGCCAATAGACTTTGCAGGGAATATACCCCTTCAAGCTGGTCACACAACTGTTAGGGGTAACATACATGTTCTAACCTCTACTATAGTGCTTAAAATGGACTTGGCATGTCCAACTGATGTTTGAATTCAAAAAACCTGTCAGTGGCTGAAGTAAAGGTTACCTGGCTCCCTGGGCAGTCCACAGAATGAAACAGGAGCCCTATTTAGATAGTTTACATTTCCCACTGTGTCATTCCCCTGGAAGACATATATAGCTATGACTTATCATCTCTGGCTAGTAAGACTGATTCTACTGTCCATTTTTTTGCATTTTTTTAAAATAAAAGCACCTATGTCTCTATTCTGAAGCAAAGCAGATATTCTGAATACATCTCACTTAATCCTAGGATTCACAGTCTGTACCATCATTTACAGCACACACAAATACACAACTCCTTTTGTAGTTTTCTCCATTCTGACCTTGTGACTTATTATTCCTCTCCAATGTTTCCACTTGTTTTCAATAAGGCATTCCTTCTTCTTTGACCCTTGAGTATGATAGCTACTCAACAAAACTAAAATTAATGTGGCTTCCTTGTTTCCTTCTTTATATAACAGTGCAATCAATAATATCATCTGACTTCTGGAGACAGGAACTGTTAGTTAACCTTCCTTGCTGCTCTTGGCTGAACATTAGGGCACTGCAGCATGTAAGACATTGTAAATTACAGAAAAATAGTTGCTATCTTCAAAAATATGGTGATACACCAGTCATTTTAACAGCAGGATATTTTGATTCATTGTTCACATTCACTGTTCACATAATAAACACTTCAGGACTTGAGTCTGAGCTATTGAAGAGGGGGGTTTTGTTCAAAATAATTCTTAACCATTGTACCAATGGTCTTCTGAGTCAGACACTTGATCAGAAAGGTCTGGAGCGGAGACTATTCAGACTCCCACCTGAGATCTCCATGCAAATTTCATGTGATGTTCTACCTGGGCATGGAAATACAAATGGAAAAAAAACTCATTAGTCATGTTAAGGGATCATGTTTTGGTTTTTTTTTTTAATGATATTTTATCAGATGAACAAGAAAAAGTTATAAGAAAGGAGAATGAATAACAAAGAATTAGCTTTGGCAGTTGAGAATCATGAATGTGTTTTGCAGCTGGAACCAACACAGCCAAGGAGGAAGAGTGCTCATTATTGAACCAGCGATAACAAGTCAGTACATGGGGAGTTAATAAGACCACATTTAGAAAATTAGGGAAATGGGACCTTAAGGAAGCACTCTAAGGCATAACTTGCAAAGCCATTTTTACTAATCAAAGAGGCATTGCAAACTTGGCTGACATTTGCTTTAATGAAAGACTTTCATTTTTGTCCAGCTCCTCCACAGAGTACAAAACTGCGTAGCTGAACTCTAAACTGTCTGGTATTTTGTGTTGAAGGTCTGAACCTCTTTGTAAACAGAGAAATCAATGGATTATGCATTCCCATTTTGCAAACTCTGTTCAGCCAGTGTAGTTCAGCTCTTGCTTACAGCCACAGACTTGTAGGCCTATGTTAGATGAAACAGGAATTAATTTTGCTAGAAGATTACGAGATCCAGTTTAGCATTCTTTGTACAAACTTACTGAACCAGACCAGTAACTTCCTTTATACATTCACTTCAAAACATTCCCATTTCCTCAATATACAAGCACTCCTCTCTATTTCGGAGGAATGTGTTTCTTGTCATCTAAGTAGAAATCTACACATACACATGCACAATATTCTAGAAACAGGCAGTCTCTTGGTCTTCTTTTATAGTCTGAAAGATAAATTATATATTGGATTATAACTTAAAAACTGATATATCCATTTGAGTTTTTCTCTTCCAGGGTCCTTAAAAAGTTTAGTTAGTCTAACTTACATCAGAATTCAATCACAAAGGAGAGAAAATAAGGAATATTTACTATGAGAGATAATGTTTTTTGAAACCGCCATAATTTTTATTACAATTTTTTTGTGGAGTCACATCTGGAATGAAGGCAATACTGTTGTCTTCTCCAATCTGAGATTTGAGGGCAAGTAGGTCTTACCATGGCAAAAAAGGCAGAGCATCCCTGAGATCAATTTATCTACCATCAAAAAACATGATCAAAAAAGACCTGGATTTATGGATTGAACCCTTAAGAGTTGATGTGCTGCCTTGCCTCATGAAGTCTGATAGCACCCAACAGCACCACAAACCAGAGCTGGCTAAAGAGGGGGTAAGTATGTAAAAACAATTATTATTAAAAATAATTCTTAAATTTTCTTATGGAAAAACCCCTTTATTTTCATTCTCTGAGAAGGGATTGAGCAGGGGAAATAAACTGTTTTGATTAAAAAAGCCTCTTGTTCCAGCTTTACTGATTTGGTACCTGACACATGAAAGTGAAGTGCTTTTTGTCCACCGGTAACAGTAAAAATATTTAGTTGTTATTTGAATTTTTGCACTATTACTTAAAGGGATGAACATTTTAAAATTATTTTAGAAAAATTTCATGCTAATTGCCAAATAGTTTTTCACTGGGGAAAATATCTTGATAGAATGTTGCCAATTTATCCTGATGCAAATGAGAATGAAATCCCTTCCATGTTGCTAGAGAATAACAATGATGCAAATGAAATTATAATCTACCAGGGAAAAGCAAGTTTAGTTTATGGGAGATAAGAGCCTCAGTGGTTGTTCAGCTGAAAACCTTTAACATCCTTCCAAAGGCTCAGTCTGAGTTGCATCCAATGTTTTTAAAATCTGTATCTGCAAGATACAGATTTTAATTTTACAGATTTTAATTTTAATTACCCAATACAGATTTTAATTCACAGGATGGAACTGTCTTGACCAAAATTTCTGTAGTGTTGTGTTTTCAAGCTGTTATCCACTCCAGGAAATGCTAACACAGGCAGACTGTGAATGGCTGACACCCTTTTAATACTCTGATGCTGTTCCATTAACACCGAGCTGAGCTTTTTTTTTATTATTATCCATTAACAATAAAAAGCAACTCAGTTAATTAATCCATGTCTTTCACGGACTGTCAATATTGAAAAAAGGTGAGTTTTGGTCAGTATTTTGCACATAATTTTTACTAACACTTGAACAACAGACATGTAAAGTTTCTCTACATCTTTGGCAGTGATTTTGAAGAATGCATACCTAAGCTTGAACTCTATTACCAGGAATAAATGCAAAATAAAAATGCTCTTAATCTAAGAACAAAAACAATGCTCTATTTACACAAGATGCTTATAACAATAATATTGTTTATGTAAACAAGGCTATCATTATTGATTCAAATAATTTGTTGGTATTTAGGGAGATTTCTGCTGAAAACACTTTGCAGTCAACTTGCATTTGAAAATGTTTTAAAAAGTTGAACTAAAACTGAATAATGAACTCTATGGGTATTTCACTGCCTAGCCAGACTTGTGACTCGCTGTCTGAGAGACACAGAAAGCAATCTTATGAAAGAGCTTCCTGATAAAATTTCAATTTTGTTATTCTCAAATCCTTGATTTTGAGCAAATGTACCATGAAAAAAAATAAAAAATTGATTTATTCTTTAATTGGTTCCTTTTACTAGCATTGAATATCATGCTATTTGTAAATGAGAATTTAATATAACATAAAGTCCAAACAAAATATCTAGAATTATAACTGGAATCCCAAGAATTTTTACAATTTGAAATAGAATAATTTTTATTTTGCTAGGCTGATATTATTGACATTAGACCACAATAACACTAGATAGATTGCCAAAATATATTGCTTCAACCAGCACGTACTGAAAGATTTTTTTATTTAATGAGAAATACCAGAATTTCAGCTCTCCCCTTAACTTAATTCAAAGGAGAAAAAAAGAGAAATTATTACTCAAAAATTTCAATGGCACTGTGTAATAATAGAAATTAAAAACTATGAAAGTGGACGCTGGGAAATATTGGTCTATGAGGCTGCATGAAGACTGATATTTCTTATTATATTAACAAATCTGTATATGTGCATATGTTAAATAAAACCAAGGATTTTGGCTTGACAGTTAAAATATTTGGGGGTTTATTTTTGAGGGTTCAGGTTTGTATTGTCTTAACTGGTTAGGTATATTTATCACTTTTATGAGGGCACATAATTTATACCTACTCTTCACTTGACCTGAGCCACTAAAGAAAATGGATTACCATCAGTTCAAGTCAGTTTATACAAAGAACCTTTTCACTGACAATGCACTGCTCCAGCACAATAAATTAACAAAAGCCCCACATAAAAGACTTTGTAGTGTATTTTTAGGATACTTTGTATAATTTTGATCTACTTCAGTATATTTTGCATACCTTCTCTGTGTTGATATTATTTGAGTTTTCAAGTACAATGGACTTTGTATAAAACTACAGAGGAATGAAATAGGGAATTAAAGAAAAAAAAGAAGAATCCCTTCAATGCTTTCATTTGTGGTCAGTCACCACTATACTCCCTCTCACTTCTTTTGAGATTTGTAGCCAAGCCGAGATCTATGGCCATCTGTTTTTAATCTCTATTCAGGATGATAGCCTGTGGATCAATGAACTCTAGTCACAGTCTATAGAGAAACTGCAAATCTTTTGGGGATAATTTCCAGAGGATAATAATATTCACAAGAGACATCTTTTGCCTCCCTTATCTCCAACTACAGTTTTTCATAAAAGAATGGTATCATAGCTGCCTGTTCCACCAATTGCTTCTATCATGATTCATTATTGCCAGTGAGCTAAACAATTGAAGTCATAAATCTTTGAGCTTTTAGCTCTGCTACCACTGCCCAAAGGAGATTTTGTGAGACACAAGTGAACTAAAGAGAGTCAAGTGACTAAATGCAGGAGGGTGAAATGGGACAGAAAAGCTCTCTTAATATATTGTCTGGATTTTCTTGCAAGAAAACATAGCATGAAATAAAGTTCCTTCACAAGTTTGAAATTAAGCACAGTGCACTTGCTTCAGTTAAGCCCACCAGACACCAACCATACTGACAGAAACGAGTAACTCTACTGACTGTACATTACACTGAGAAACACATAGGAGGAGAAAATAATAACTACTAGTTCCTGTCCTGGTGCCCATTGACTTGGCATCTGCTGAGGATAAAATGCACAAATGCATATGCTAAGAAGGGTTAATCTCACTGGCTCTTGCACAGTTCAGTGATGAGCACTCCCCTACACTCACACTTCTGTGCATGACCAGCAGCCATCCGGCCAAAGCCAGAAAACACATGGCTTTGTAAACCCCTGATAGGGTCTGCACTGCTGCTGCTTCTCCCCTCCTCATCCTGAGGAAAAAGTGGAGAGAGCATCTGGGACTGAAGGAGGTACGGGTTCCCCAGTCCCAAACTGAATTAACTACCAGACTGGTGGACAGCACAATACTCTTGTCAGAGCTGGCTGAAATCACTGACTCTAAAGGGTCATTACCACATAAGCAGGTCCATTCTCTGCAGAGGGGCATGAAGGCATGATAAATCAGCCTACCAAACTGCTCCAAAGAAAAAGTAAATAAGCAGCAGTCCTTAACCCTTAGCTCTCCCAAATGTGCTTTGTTATTTCTTTCAAACAGCTGTCCGAAATGAAATTGGCATAAACTCAGGACATTCTTTCTGATCTGAGATTCAGGCCTCTTATCTGAATTGCACTTAAAAATCACATCTTTGGTGATGAGAATATCCATCTTTTCAAATTATTGTTCTGTATGTCATGTAAGTTGCAGCATTCTTATCTCTCTTGAGAAAAAAAATAAAAAAAAATAAGCTATTTTTTTCAGCTTCTTGCTACATTTTTTTAGGATGTTGAGATTCTACATTTTAAATATGAACAGCTGAATTCTCCCCTTAGATACATAAATGCAACTCCCACTGAAATCAATTAAAGCTGTCTTGAAATCTCACAGAGTACCCTTAACTTTATATCCATTTATATCTTGAAAGTAATTGGACATATATAATGTGAATTGTCTAATGGAAAGATGAATCACCCCCAGCTCACTATCTGGAAGGAGACTTTGGATACTTGATACAAAACTTTTCACTTCCTGTAAATTTTCAGAACCACAGCTTCTCTCTACACCTCCATTTGTATAAAATATTTCAATTTCATGGTGCTAATCCCTTTTTTTGTGAGCTTTATTTCAAGATCTTGCCAAGAAAGGAAGAACTATGGGGAAAAAAAATTAGTTCTTAACTGAGTCTACTCTCATATAAAATATTTCTACTCTACAATATTATGGGCAACATTTTAAACCAAAACAGACTTTATGAGAAAGCTGCAAGGCTATGGTATTAACCTGAGAAGTATTTACAAGGAAAATGACTAGGAAAATTTACAAGGAAAGTGATGGAAATTCCAGTTGTTCTAGACTAGTTCTTACCCCACCCAAGTCAACAGATTTTTTACCACTGATTTTTGTGCTGGACAGTTTCACTCTGGTCAAGGGCTGGGACTTTTCTCATGCCAGTGGAATCTTCAGAGCATGTGATAAAAAAAATGGAATGGAATTTTCTTGAAAATGTGAGTCCATATCAAGAGTCCATAGTAAGACTGATAAGCATGTTGCTTATTCTAGAACAACTTCTTAATTCCAAACCATTTCTAGTTTCCATTAAAAATAATTATAGCATTCTACAAAGTATTCCATATTAATCGCAAAATTTTTTTCTGAAGCAATTTCTGAGATAATAGTTTCACTGTTGAAACACAAGCATTTTCTTGGTTTTAACATCTTTAATTGTGATTTAAATAAAGTTAGGCTAGGGTGGAAATTCCACTTTTAAAAACATAGCTGGCTGGAAGATGTAGGTACAGGTCAGAAGCTATCAGAAGCCTTTTTAGATACTCTATGTGAAGCACCATTCTTGGGAATGGGCGTGTGAGGATAACTGGGAGGCAGCATCTGGAGCCAAGGATCAGGAGAAACAGCTTTTCTGTCCTCGTTCTGTTTCTACCACAGAGCTAGTTAGCTATAGCTTTACATACGACATTGTAATACTTAAGAAATTCCTGACGATAATTTTAATTGAAGAGCCATAAAGTTTTAATCATGAGGTAATCTGAAAGAAACAGCATATTTTCATAGAGTAATAGGCTCTTGCTGGTGGCAGACAAGGCGTTTACAGAAATGAGATTTATCTTCAAAGCAGAAGATATCGATCATACACTATTACAATCACAGCACTGTTTCTTACACCGGCTGATGGATGGTGAAGCAACGATCTTGACTGATGGATGTCAGTACACAAGAGAAACAGTGGTGTAATGCTTTTTTTCAATAGCAGACCTCTGAACAGTTCAAGTTATAATTGCCCCTTCTGGGGACCAGAAAACTAGGACAATTTTGAAATGAGAAAATAATGGGTAATTCATCCATAGAACAAATTTTCCATTTGAAATACCATGATTAGTCTATTTCTCAATCAATGGGCTTGTAAGTACTCAATTACAGTAATTTTAAATTATTTCAATTTTTTTTTCTGGAAATAAAACTATTTCACTAATAAAGTATAATATAAAAAAGAATACTTTTTTTTGCATTCAGCCTGAGAGTTTCACCCAAGATCCATGAAGTGTTTCTATGAACACAGAGTACTCCTGCTGCAATCACCTGCTCCTGTATTTTTGGGTGTTGACTTCATTTGTCCACAAATTACCTACTGGGACTTCTGGTTCCCCTCTCCTGTGGCTATAAGAATCTCAATTATCTCTTAACATCAGTGATGAATTTTTTGTGTATCTTAAGAGGTCGGGGATCTCCTTTCTAAACTCTTCTTGGGATACAGCCCTGCCTAATCCTACTTGGTCATCCATTTGCTCTTTAAAAACATCTCCACAGTTCATTCATCCTTTCTCAACATATAAAGTATGTGAAAACACAATTTTTTTAAGAGAGGTGAGAAAACCCAGGTTTCTTTTATATTAGCCATTTTGTGCTGAAAGCTGTAGGTAGGATATCTTATTCCATAAAAATGGTAAGACCTCTAGCTATGGCTTCCTTATCCCTTTCATTTCTTTTCCATTTCATTTTATGTCTTGCTCCTGAGAACTTGTTACATCTCACAAATCATGGCATCTGCTCTAAATATTGTGATTTATTAGCTTTCTAAAGTTCTGGGCCTTTCTGCCCTAATGATGATACAATATATTGGGTAAAAATGATTAACCATTTTTATCCTTATTTCTACTTTAATTAATTTACTGGGGATTTAGAAGCTGTGAAAAAAAATAGAATTCCTGTGGCCTGTGGATAAAAAATAAAATTCCTGTGGATATTATGGTGAGTGGGGAGCCCTACAAAACACATGAGAAATTACCCTCATATCTATTTTCACAAGTTTCTTTGGTTGGCTTCAAGTCCTCTGTACTTTCAAAGAAAAAGAGACACAGAAATGTATAAAGCATTCTTAAGTTTGGCAAAAAATATTTTGCAAAACAGGGTGTGTGACAGGTCTGGCACTGTCTGCCAAATGTAGATTTGTGCTGTGGGTACCTAATCAAACAGTGCTGCTAAACTCAGCGCTTATACTCCCTTAAGAAGTGATGGAAAAAGGATAAGGGGCTTTGAAGACCTCCACAGACAGGTCTTTTCTGGCAAGTTGAGGCATTTAAATGACTCCTCCTCTCTGCAGGCCTGAATGGGTATCTCGGTTTTTGATCACTGATCATACAGGATGTGAGATAGATGATGCAGTCTGCGTTCCCATCTCTGGTGACCCCCTTGCTCAAATACTGCATCCTTCTTGCTCCTGCTGGAAGGAGGGCAGGACAAGGGCAGGGACTTTTGCCTTTCACTAGGCATTTTCTTGGCTCACATCTTGCTCTCTGGTTCTACTCTGGTATCAACCCCAGCTGGGATGGGCTTCTGTTGTTGGTGGCAGACAAGGTGTGCAGTACAGGGATGGATCAAAGTTTGGGCATGAAATGAGGAGCTGGGATACAGATGAGAATGAAAATGGAACTTGCATTCTATTTTTACACCTGTCTTTGCCGCCTTGCTCGGTAGAATTGGCCATGTCGGTATTTCGGGGCCCCGTGGAGCGGCTGGAGCGAGCTCTCCCTCTGCCCGGCTCTGCGGGCTATCCCTCAGCAGCGGCACGGACGCTGCTCCGGCCCGGGGGCTCGGGCAGCTGCCCAGCCCCGGAATGCCGTGGTCACCACCCGTGTCCGGCTGCTCCCACGGCAGGGCGGTGAGCGAGGGTGCGGCATGGCCCTCTCGGCTCCTCGGCTCCTCCGGGGCGGCCCCGGCCCGGCCGCGGACCCTGCGGGCCCTGAACGGGGCACGGACCCTGAACGGGGCA
Organism: Molothrus aeneus; assembly: GCF_037042795.1. Lineage (NCBI taxonomy): Eukaryota > Metazoa > Chordata > Aves > Passeriformes > Icteridae > Molothrus > Molothrus aeneus. Next base: position 133,478,944 of record NC_089646.1, on the reverse strand, counting down.
CGGACCCTGAACGGGGCACGGACCCTGAACGGGGCACGGACCCTGAACGGGGCACGGACCCTGAGCGGGCACGGACCCTGAACGGTGCACGGACCCTGCGCAGGGCACGGACCCTGAGCGGGGCACGGACCCTGAGCGGGCACGGACCCGTGAGCGGGGTACGGACCCTGAGGGGCACGGACCCTGAACGGGGCACGGACCCTGAACGGAGCACGGACCATGAACAGGGCACGGACCCTGAGGGCACGGACCCTGTGTGGGCACGCACCCTGAACGGGGCAGGGACCCTGAGCGGGGCACGGACCCTGAGGGGCACGGACCCTGGGCGGGCACGGACCCTGAGCGAGCACCGACCCTGAGCGATATACGGACCCTGAGGGGCACGGGGCCTGAGCAGGGCACGGACTCTGAGCGGGCACGGACCCTGAACGGGGCACGGACCCTGAGCGGGGCACGGACCCTGCGCGGGGCACGGACCCTGAACGGGGCACGGACCCTGAGCGGGGCACGGACCCTGAGCGGGCACGGACCCTGAACGGGGCACGGACCCTGAACGGGGCACGGACCCTGAGCGGGCACGGACCATGAACGGGGCACGGACCCTGAACGGGGCACGGACCCTGTGCGGGCACGCACCCTGAACGGGGCACGGACCCTGAACGGGGCACGGACCCTGAGTGGGCACGGACCCTGAACGGGGCACGGACCCTGAACGGGGCACGGACCCTGAGCGGGCACGGACCCTGTGCGGGCACGCACCCTGAACGGGGCACGGACCCTGAGCGGGGCACGGACCCTGAGGGGCACGGACCCTGGGCGGGCACGGACCCTGAGCGAGCACCGACCCTGAGCGATATACAGACCCTGAGGGGCACGGGGCCTGAGCAGGGCACGGACTCTTCCTGACGCCGCTGGGAGCCGCCCCCCGCCCCGCGCTGCGGACCCGCTTCGCCCTTCGTTTGAAAATAAAACCGTCAACAAAATAATTCGTATGAGTCAGCTATTAAACCACTTAATTCGCAAATCCGTGCCATGGGTGATTTAGAAAGGACAATTAAAAAGCCAGGGGACGCTCTCTGTGTTTTTTTACTGTGAGCTTTGTCAGCCGGGAATGCTGCCTGCCATCCGCTGCACTAAAAAAAACCTCGATACACAAATTGCAACGGTGTTTTATCGGTGCCTGCTTGGTTTCCCCTCCTCTGGCCCAGACTGTCAGAAAATGTTTTCTTGGATATAATTAATTATTTTATTTTATTTTATATTTTAATTTTTTTATTTTATTGCAATTTTATATTTTATTTTAGTTAATTTTATTTTCTTTTGCTCTGACTGTAGATTTAAGGCTGGATTGAAAATAATCAGAAAGATAATGGCAACGGGACAATCACCTAGTGTGAGATCAGCCCTGACTTGCTGTGAGCTTAACCACACTTCTCCTGGGCAAAGTAAAGAGCAGCAGGGATTGGGAATGAGCCAGCTCCATCACAACTCTGTTATTATGCCAGCAGCCCTGGAACATAACCCTCCTCAGGACTGGGACCAAGGGTTCAGTCTCACCTTGCCTGTCAAAGCCAAAGAGGATAGGACTTGCAATTAAAGCAGACCCAATTCTGCTTTGATGTCTATTAATTCTGGAGTAACAAAGCTAAGAGTAGAGTGATGAAAACAAGAGTCACAGCAGGATTAACAAATTAATTTTTTATTCTCATGTTGTCCTCCTGGCTGCTCAAAACCAAGCTAATACCATGCTAATGTTCCTTTTAATAGACACTGCATGAAACTTGCCTGTTCACACCCTGCAGTATCTGAACAAGAACCTGGCCCAGATCGTATGTTCTGCGTCTCCATCTGTGCTGGTGGGTCAAACTGCTCTGTGAAAAGAGCTCTCCTATAGCTCCTGTATTCAGCTAAACTAGTGAGAATCTGAAGTGCCAGGGATTTGGATTGAATTCAGCTTTCCTTTTGATTCAAAAAAATCCAGACAAACTCACAACTGAAAACCTTCCTGTCTTTCCCAGGTTAAAAAGAAGGGTGAGCTGGAGTGGGAAGGCCTTTGCGCTCTCTCTGCTGGAGCAGAGCAGGGCATGGCGCTAGAGCAGCAGGAGTGGAAGATGCCTCTTGTGCTTGCAGTGAAACTTAGCAGACAGAAGTTGCCCCAAAAGAGGGGATCTAATCCACAACAGAGGTCCCTGGCTGTGCTGTGTCCAGTGTGTGAGCCTTTGTGAAAGCACTTTGTCTCTTGTTCTTCACTCCAGACAATTCATGATGCTCCCTGTATAGCATTAATGGAGTTGTGTTTCCTTGCATTTTCCACAACTGCCTGTTTTTCTACTTATCTCCCCTTTTCCGTTTCCTGTTGGCACTGCATCCTCACTCCTAACTTCTTACACACATGCACTGGATTTTTTCACTTGCTGGAGGAGGTGCTGCACAATGAGATCCATGTAGTGAGAGTTCAATTGCTACATGTTGGAGCACGGCATATGCTAGCCAGTTTTCTCACCCACACCCCTCTCCGTGGGATTTCTCAGCACATTTGCTTCCCAGCTCCTGCACTCAACATGTGCTGCAAAGTGTAGTGGAATATCTGGGTCTGAGGCCCTGCAGTGTACAGGAGGACTCTTCCTGACTTGTATTAATATTGCTGCCAGTGAAATCTGTGGCATTTTGATTGCTTTGGAGCTCCAGTGCTGAAACGTCTTGCTTTCTCCCTACCCATATGACTCTCCTTTCAGCTTTTCGTCTTCACATGAGAGAGGGCAAAAAAAATCTTTTGATGTTTTTTGAGACTATTGCAAGATATTCTCATGAAAACACCATTTCATTTGCTCAGGCTCTTGTTCATACAGACTTTCATGACTTCCAGGATTGACTATTTTAATTTGTTCCTGGTGGTGTTCCAGATTGTTTGCTAAACTGGCTGCAGATGGTTTTGAATGTTGCTGCTGCCAGAATTGTTACTAGGACTTGATCTGCAGATCATATTTCTCTAGTCTCACGTTCCCTCTACCCTGGTGCCTGTTAGGCAGCATATGGCTTTAAAATTCTTTGCTGACTTTTAAAGCTTGCACTGGCCCTGATTCTTTTTACCTTCCTGGCCTTATAACGCTTTAGACTTTGGCTTAGGCTTATGGTTTATCTGATGTAATGGCCACTGACAGTTCAGAGCCAGCATCCAAAGACCAGGGTCGAGTATTGCTTTGGGTTTTGCTCCTTGTCATACTTTTCTTTCAGTGAAATGAAAGAAGTGAGTAGATTTTCTGGTTCTCTTGCCTAATATTCTAATGATTATTCCAAGCTTTCACTAAGCTTTTCTACATAGACTTACACACAGATGCAGACACACACAAAGTCAACATATAGCCAGTACGCTCCTCCTTTAAAATTCAGAAGTGCAAACGAAAGAGGCTTGATTCCCAGCTGATGTACAAGAGAACTGGTCTAATTAATTCTGGAGAGCCACTTCCTGATGACACTGGGTGAAGAGGGATACGTCCTTGTATGTGCATGGCATGGAAAAATTTTGGAACATCATCTCTTATTTGCCTGCCCTTCAAATACTTTGATTACTGGAAGCTAAGGAGAGTCACTCTTAGCTGTCTATCAACTTTGTGTTGCCTCAGCTGAAAAGGAGGTATGCAAGAGCATTGCCTTGCATGGGTATATTTCATCACACAATGTTTGTTTCTCCCCCTAACTAGTGAGACCCTGCTGCTGGATTTGATCCCTGCCAGATGCAGAACAAAGGACAATAGAAGGGGGCTGGGTTCTTTTCATCTCTCACAGAATGTGCTCATAGAATTTTTATTAATGGTGGTACAGCCCAAATGCACAATGGGTAAAATTTTGTATTGACTGAAATCTATGGGAATTTTCTTGGTGGCTTTATTAGAACAGGGTGGCTTTATTAGAACAGGCTTTAAGGAACAAGGTGTGGAAGCAGAGTTGGCTTGTATTGCAAGGTCAGCAAGTGTGTGTAAAGGGTTCTTGTTGTCAGTAATTTAAGTGAGGGTTGCTGTGGGGGTCCCCGAGGTGCAATCAGGGGTTGCCATAGGTTTAGATCCCCTTCCAGAAAGCCACTCTGCAAGCCCAACCACTGGTATTTATTCTTCAAGGGTTACTTCAGGAAGAGTTCCTGTCCTCTTGCTATCTTTGAGCCCTTCTGGACACTGAGATGTTTGTCTCCATGTGGAAAGAATTTACAGTGCTCCCTTCTGCTCCCACCTCAATCTGCAAGACCACACCAGGACCACGCCAGTGTATCCCAGTCCTTTACCTTCACTGACTGCAGTGAAGTTATATCTGAAAAGATATGTACAAGTTTCTTTGTCCTGACAAGTTCTGAGTTGATAGATTTCTTTTTCTTCTTAGTCTGTGTGTTGGTGAGGTCCTATAGAGTTTGTACTTCTTCCTTTTCATTCTTTCAACAAAGTAGAAAGTAGAACACAGGTTCTGCTTTCCCTATGGAAAAACATTCCAGACTTTTTTGCTTCTTTCACTTCTTTCAGAATTGACCATAGCTGCACATTACATTAATTTCTGGAAATGAAAATTAAAAAAAAAAAGGGGGGGGGGAGAGGGGGAATTTGACTAGGGAAAAAAGTGGTAAAAAGAGGAAAAAATGGGGAAAATTTAGAAGATTTTGAACACTTACATCCATCACCATTTAGTCTGAATGTATTCTGTGTGTTTTGCTTTTGTGTGTTCTGTGTTTGTTATCAAAAAAAGGGGGGAGGAAAGGGAAGAAAGTATGGACGTATCAGCACTTCTTCATAAAAATCCTTTTCTCAAGAGAGTTGTATATTTTATGAAAGAAAAAGTCGAAGTTCAGTTTAGTTTTTTGGATCATAGAATATATTAAATATATTCCTGTGTGATAAATTTGTCAAGGGAGAATTGTAGTACTCTATAAAAAGTTAAGAGTGCCCTAGTAAGGTTAGAAAGTATTGGAAAGCAACTGTAGCTATAAGGCAGGGAACACAAGACAAAGGACATGGAAACTCATTAACGTTCATGACAATTCGCTGCCATGATATTGAGGCCAGATGACTTAGGAAGTCCCCAGGTATACAACCAGGTCAGTGATAAGTAGAAATCAGGAGTTACTTTTCTCCTGTGTGTGCATTTTAAGCCTAGTGTGCGAACATGACACACGAGACTGCAGTCAGCTTTTTAAACAAGATGTTGAGCAATTAGAAGAAAATAGTTCTGGAAAATAAGGAAAAAGAGTAAACAAAATTATCTGAGAGCTAGAGAAGTTACTATCCCTTCACTGACTGGAAGGACAGTGTGTTTATTCAAGTGAAAAGGTGGATGCTGAAGTAATCTCTAATCAAACAGATATGGCCACGGCAAGAGTTATGGCTGGAAGCTCTGGCCATATGAAGATGAAGTCAGAAGAAAACATGAAATAGGCCCTGAGCAGAAATGGCAAGAAAATACTGCAACACAATACCAAAAAAAAACCCCAAAACCCACTGATACTGCCTAAACAGGTCTAAATGCTTTTTTTTTGGGAGACTTGTTCACACAAGTTTTACTTTAGTCACACACATTACTGAGTTCGCTCACTGCATGGACACTGGATAAAATGCTGTGTAATGAGATGTCCAGGAGAACAGACTGAAAGAGATGTTGGCTCATCCTTGCCTTAAACTTTAGCAAACTGTGAGGTGACTTTTTGGGTCAGACTAGGTTTACATCTTGCTTCACACAGAAAGGTAGAACAACAACCCCAAGACTTTACTTGTCTTTGCATTTTAAGGGGGAGAGCAATGAATATCAATATTTTTACAGAACTAGTTAAAATGCATTTCAGCAGATGCTTTCAATTCCTTTGACTGAAGTTAAATTTCTTAAAAACTCCAAATAAAATTGTTTCATTTTGATTTATTTACTTGAACATTCTGAGTTCAGTACTCAGAGGGACTTTGATTCCTCACAGGAATTGGAGTTCAAATGCAGCATCCCCATTTTTCCTTTGTGGTTTGGGGTCCCCAGATCAACTGGACCTGTTCTGGTGTTTCAGCTTCAGGAATGTCTATGGTGTAACTCAGACAAGGAAACTTTTGCAGAAAAGAACTGGAGCATGTATTATCTGAACTAAAACTGCCATGAGACATTTCTTTGACTTTTGTGGCCATGAGGTAAGGTCTAACTGATCTGGTCTGAAGTGTTTTAACCAGCCAAGTGTTTTTCTTGGAATCAGTGTTGCCCAGTGAAGATTCAGAAACTTCAAGGAATATTATTGTTTCCTTGCAGTAAAGTTCAGTTTTGCAGAAAATGCATTTTATATGAGAAAGCATTTGTGGAAATTTCCTGACTAGTTTTATTTAAGAACTAGAGAACCACCTCTTAATTGAAAGGGGGATAGTGCCAAATATTAACACCCCCAGGGACAGCAAAACTGATTAAATATGTGTCTAATGTTCTGTTTTTAATCCAAAGGAAACTGCTTCGATGGCATACATGTTATTTTAAGTTTTTTTCATTTTCCTGAAAAAGTGTGTAAGTGAAACAGCATGTTCTTTATGCTGGGGTCCCATTCCCTCGGGTTACTCTCATTGTGCTCACAGCACATAAGTGCTGCTCTTTCCTCTGAGCCAGCACTGTGAAACAACGGTGAGGAAAACACTGCAGTGGTCCTTGTGTGTGCCTGACTAACTGCTGGGTCGTGAGCTGCAGGGATTGGAGACCTGAGCTTTCTTAAAATTGTTATGCATTGATGTGTCCCTTCCTGAAGTTGCAGCTCGTATGAACAGCCCCACTTGATGATTAAAATGAGTGGTGGAACACTAAACATGGCAAAGTTTTCATCTGTTTTCAAAATCACAGATTCACAGATTGCTGAAGTTGGCAGGACCTCTGGAGGCCATCTGGTTTAGTTCACCCCACTCAAGCTGGGCCACCCAGAGCCAGTTGCCCAGGACTGTGTCTAAATAGCTTTTGAAAGTCTTGAAAGAGGGAGACTTCACAGCCTCCCTGGGCAACCTGTGTTAGTGCTTGGTCATCTTGACAGTAAAAGAGTGTTTCCTGCCATTCAGAGGGAACCTCCTATGCTTCACTTTGTGCCTTTTCTTCTGGTCCTGTCACTGGGCACTGCTGAAAAGATCCTATAGCCATTGATAAGGTTCTCTTTGAGCGTTCTCTTCTGGGTGAGCAGTCCCAGCTCTCTCAGCCTTTCCTCATAGGACAGATGCTCCAGATGCTTAAACATCTTCATGGCCCTTTGTTGCACTCTCTCCAGTATGAGAGAGTCATACTGGAGTCATATGTCCATGTCTCTGTCATACTGAGGAATCCAGAACTGGGCAAAGCACTCCAGGTGTGGCTTCACCTCTCTAAGTAGAGAGGCTGGATCACCTCCCTCGACCTGTTGATAATGGTTTGCTGAATGCAGCCCAGGCTACCATGTGTTATTTTAGTCAGGAGGGCAAATTATTGCCTCATGTTCATCTTGGTGTCCACTGGGACCCAAGGTCCCTTTCACAGCACTCATTTCTAGCAGGGTTGTTCCCAGAATACAATAGTGCATGGAGTTATTCCTTCCCAGGTGCAGCACTTTAAACCTGTCCTTGCTGAACTTTGTGAGGACTTCCTTATAAAACTAGGTGTTACCTGATAATAATCTTTGCTATTCAGACACAAATTACATTAAAATATATATATTACATTTAAAATAATTTAAATGAAATCATTCTGATCTTTTATCAATTTACTGTTATGTATTCACCAGCAGCACTGTCAGAGTCATTAAAGTATCCTACCTCCTGCCATACCAGATCCACCTTCTCCAGAAAATATCCATGTTGTTGATCTATATGCTTTAGCAATGATGAAAATTTAATGAGGTGGAGCTATTGAGGCTACCTTTAACTCTGAAATAACATTACCAAAGCTTCCAAACCTCTGCTGCCAAAAGAAAGAAAACATCTTGATTTTTATCCCTTGACCTACTACCATTGCTGCACATGCTGAGAGCACAATGTTCCATCTCTGAGAAAAACCACCTCTCTGAAGTACAGACCTTTAACTTACAGTGATCAGATGTCTATTGCAATACAGCCAGGTGACTTAAGGAGATATGGATCACAGTCAAAGTTGCCTTGGTAGCTCTAGCTTTTCAATGATTTTAAGTCTCTAGGATGAGTTGTTGCAATGTTACTGGAATATCATCTGTTTTAGTGCTTATTAAACTGCATCAAACTGCATGATTTTTCTTGAAAAACATTGCATATTTATCGGTATGTGTATATAGAGTTTTTAAAATTAAATTTGTAACGTGAGCAGCTGATATACATCGAGGTGAAGTGCCACATACTTTATGGTACTTACTTCCTGGAAGGGCTGATGAATAATTGTGATTCTGGCAAATACATTTGCTTAGGTGACTCTAAGGCTGAAAAATGTCTTTATAATCTGGTGCTAAATACCATTTAAGGAAAAAAGGTCTCATCCAAAAGTCATGTGCAAATGTAGGCAAAGGTTAAATCAAATCTGAATGTCTTTTACAGGACAGAAATCCAGAGCTGAGGTCACATTAAACCACAATCCAATTTTGTATAGAGCATCCTGAGAAAAAGCTGAAATTCTGAGAAAAACTCATCCACCCCTAACAAGCAGGTTCTTCTCATCAGTGAACACAACACCAGAGGAAGAGAAAAGACCAACAAAATATTACTTTACTTTGACCACTAATTTGTGGATGGCTAACTGGAGATGACTGTAACAGCAAGCAACAAATGCTCAGTGTTTATATCAAGTGAAATGGCCAAAGACAAGCCAAATCATTTACAGGAGGCTTTCAGTGTGGCAAAGTGTTTCAGAGGGGCTTTGCCAGTACACAGCTAAGCTCTGCTGGAGATGTTGCATTTAACTGATTCTTCATGACTGATCCTGGGCTCAGGATGCAGGAGTAGAACCAGGTCTTGCCTGTGTAAAAATATTAAGTTTCTGGCTGCTGCTGTCTCTCAGATGGTTTGGAACATGGAGTTGGAAACCCCTTTTGGGAATGCCAAATACAATCTCTAGAAAATAAATGCATTAAATATTTCCTTTCATATAGGTACCTGTAAAATATGATATAGAGCTATTAAATTTTGAAGTCACAATAAATCCAAATTGGGAAAGGTGGGAAAACTTTTGAATAGCAACGTTACAAAAAGATAAACCTAAGAGTTCAGTGTGTACAGGTAGGAGTTCATCTCTTATCTGCAATGCCAAAGACATGCCTAAGGGAGGAAGCAGAAGAATTGTGGTGATTGGCACTTGTTTCCAGATCTGCTCCTGGATTAGATTAGGACTGCTGTATTTGTGACAAGGGTTTCCTGGCCAGAAGTATGTGTGCATGAACCACCCAGGTGGCCTACATATGAACTGGAAGTGCATCCCAACCTCAGCATGTCTGATGTGCTCTGCATGTGCTGTGCAGCTGTGCACAGACAGTCAGTCAGATGGATCCAGTACATGCTGCATTTACACTGTCATCTGCACAGTCTATAAACTACCAGGGGAATCAGACAAATGACACATGTACACAGTGTACGATTTCTGGCTGCTTTTGGATTTCCTACATCCTAAGATTCATTATGGAGGTAAAAGGGGACATGCCTGGGACAACCCAGACACATGGGGAATGTTCTTTCTTATGTATGATTTACCCAAAAGGTGATTTTTTAGAAGTTGTAAAATACCTATTGTGCATTTATGGAGTGGGACACGGTATTGTATGAGCAAAACCAATGCTTTTTTCACCCAATGAAAGAAAGCAAGTGTTTAATACATGACTCCTGGACCAAGCTGAGAATGAAATCATATCAAAGCAAAAATGCACCATTCAAGCAATGCAGCATAGCTCCCAGATGCATAAACCTTTGGAATAAAATAAAACCACATGATCCCCATTCATAAAAGCAGCCTTTGGTGGCATTTGCTCTGCCTTTGGCTTGCAAACATTCAAGTGTGAAAGCTTTTGTTCATGAGGATATCTGCAGGGATGTGAATACTCCTACACATGCACTGCTGATATTAAAAAGTGTATAGGTATACAAACCCCTGTGTAAATAGGCATCTCCTATAGTGATTCTCTTGAAAGCTTCTCTTCATTTTAGGAGTCAGGAAGCAGGTACTGTATGGTTTTGATGAGCAAAGGCAGACTTGGAAGAACAGAGCAGATAAGGAGTTCATGTAAACTGCTATTATACAGAAGTATTTGAAGAAATGCATGAAAATCAATCCTGTACTTTGGTAAAGCAGTGTCTGGGAAAGGGAATATAAAGGAGATGATGCGTTGCTTGTAGTGATAGGTGTGCACAGTTTTCAGCTGTTTGTAAGGTAACATTTTATTGTTCACAAGGAGAGAGGCTTGAAAGATTTACAGAAAGGAAATTCACAATAAAATGAAGCGAGTATTTTTGCCAATAGCAGAACCTCTTGCAGAATGTTTCTTTCCCTTGTCATTTCAATTCAAGACCTAAATGTTATTCACTGACACACAAACTAACAATGACATTTTAAAGCTTGCCCAGTGCACATGCATCCAGCTCCCCTAGGAAAAGCCAGGCAAACACCTGATGCCTGCTGGGAATTTTGCTGTGGGTGCCAGACAGCTGCTGCCCATCAATGTTTCCAGGTGTGCTTATTCGGTTGGGAGGTCGCTGCAGCTGCAGACACAATCATAGCAGGGACTCAGGCAGGCTGGAGAGACAGAGGACATGCTGTCAGATTTTGCTGCTTGGGCTGCCTTGGTTTTGCCCTGATTTAGAGCACCTGGCTTGTTTCAGGATGCAGATGTTTGCTCTGTTGCCCAAGAACCAGCACTTCATTCCCTTTATAATGAGCACTGTGACCTGGGGGAGTTATTAAATCTCTGGTTCAAAAGAGTCTAGTTTTTCTCTCTTTTTGTTTCTCAGCTGACAGTCTAAAGTTCACAAACAGATTAGTGGAAGGAATATATAGAAATTAAGAACTTAATTTTCAAACTCCTCTGAGTCAAATCTAATTGACAATTTGAATTATAGCCTGCGCTGTTCTTTGTTTCATTTTTCTTTGGGGAAATCCCTGCTTATAGTTTTGCTTTGTCCTTTACTATAATTTTACAAGCCTATATTTAAAAATTATTCTGAAGCAACTTCTAGAGGCTGAAGCAGTTTTAGGACTACTGCAGTGCTGGTGTGAGACCATGCAATATTCAAAATTGAAAAGATTATACCTTACTCAGGAGACTAGGTACCTTTTTTAAGACCACCAATTTAATTAAAAAACACAGGCTCTATATTAGCAGCAAGCTTACGGATCACCATATGCCAGTCAAACATAATGAAATACATGCAAATGCTAGATGGTGTATTCTTTTGTCTCTGAAATTAGCTATTTCAGTGAACAGTCTCTGTGCTGTATGTGGGGATGTAATTTTTTTTGTTTATATTTAAAAAAGTAGTGCCTATCTGAGTACATACCTTTTGAATGATATGAAAGGTAAGAAATAATCTATTGTCAACAATGCTTTCTTTGCAGCTTAAGGCTTGGAATTCTTGTCTCCCATCATGAATGTCTGCATCATGCACGACATTGACATCACATTGAGGTGTCCTCTTTTCTATAAACATATTTCTGCCTTTGGAGGTTATTTGCATTGAAGGGGAAAAAAGTCATGAAATTGAACCCCTGGAGAAAATCACTTATGCTCAAGAAACACATTTCAGCCTTTCTGTCTGAACAGGTTTGTTTTCAATTCCAACTTCATTCTTCATCACTGTCACCCATCCACTCGGCCATTTGTGTTTGAAGAGTCGGGACAGGAGAACGTTTGCTCTTTGTGTTGCTGCCACAGTCAAGAGCCCTAGCAGAACCTGCAGAGCTGTAATATAACAGCTCCACTGACTGTCTCTGAGAATCTTAATAAAAACAAACTATTTTCAAGTAAGGGACAACCTCACAACTGATAAATGTGCAAATAGAGCAAAATATATTGGGGAGAAAATCTAGAGTGTGAACCTGAAGACAACTGCAAAAACAATCTTTCTGATTAAACATCTGATAAGAAAATAGAGTCTTAAGACTTAAGTTCTTCAGGATGTCACCAGTATATGACACTAAATTTATACCAAAGGGAAGGAGTTCTGAAGTTCTTTTCTTCCACAGAAAATTGTTATGTTACTGTTGCAAGGCCTTTGTAAAATTCTTTTAGTGTAATTTTCAGTACATTATCTGAAAATAGTATCTGTCTAAAGATACTATTTCTATCAGTACAGAATTATCAGAAGTTCCATAATGACCAAAATAATGTAGTGTAGAAGGGTCTCATGAGGAAATTACTTTTTAAATTAATATATCAGATTTTTTTTCCTTTGTAAATATGACCATGCTTTGCTTAGTTATTCCATTTGCTGCTGCTCTCAGCTTACCCTGAAGACATGCCATCATATTCTGAATGAAGTCTGTTCTTTCAAATACATTCTGCTAACAGTGATAATCAAAGTATTTCCACAGACCAAAAGGTGCTTATTAAAGAAAGGCTTAAATCCTAGACCTGATGAGACTTTGTTTTTCAAAAGTCACTTTTCATACCTATTTTTAAGTCTTTTTCTAAGTTATTTTCTCTAATTATTATTATAATTCAAAATAACTATTTTGATTAGCATGAAGCTAGAATGTCACATTTATTAAATGTCTTCAATTTCTTCATGTCTGTAATCCCACATATACAGAAAGATTATTTCACAAGTGCTATCCCCTTTTTTTTTTTTGGTAGCTAAAATTTAGATTCTATTCTTGCTAAGTTATATAGAAGAAGAGAAAATACATCCAAGAAAGGGTAGTGATAAAATATGTGTTTTTACTATAGTTGAGCCACAGGATGTCACTGTTCCTCTTTCACAAGAAACAAATTTCAGCTGTGAAAGTAGACCAGATTCTTCTTAAAATTACAGAAATGCACAAAAATGACATAAAAAGCACAGAAATTAAGTCAGACATTTCTTTTTGTATGTGTGAGTCAATCTAGGCAATGTGTTGCCTATGTAGAATAACAATTTAATATTCAATTCAGTCTCATCATGTACCAAGATTGATATATTTTTGGTACATCCCTCCAGACAGAACTGACACATATCAATATGTCCCATATTGCATAAAGAGTCAGGCTGAGCTGAATAGAGTTCAGGCGAAAGTTAATGTAAGAAATTAAAACTTCTTGTAGCCTTCCCTAGTTAGCACTGAATTTCTAAAATTTAGCACCCTTTGCAACCACAAAGCTGGATCTTGACAAACACATGCTGCTTCTAGAGGTTTAATATGATCCCTCCATAAGATCCTTGGTTGCCTTCATATATAGAGTTCCCCATCCTCCATGTCCCAGGAGGAAGGTGGAAATTAGCTCAGAGAGGCTTTCAGATGTCAGTGTGCTTCAGGCAGTGTTTTTCGTCTGAGGGCATTGCAAAATAAAAAGTCCTTTCCACATGGTCATCCTGATGCCTTTCTTCACACACTTCCATGTGTCTGTCTAAAGATACTATTTCTATCAGTAGAGAATCATCAGAAGTCCCATAATGACCAAAATAATGTAGTGTAAAAGGGTCTCATGAGGAAATTACCTTTTAAATCAATATATCAAGTCTATTTTATCCAAGTCTTTTCTCATTGCAGTACATGGAGCAGCTCCCTCATTCACTTCAAATCTCCTCCAAAAATACCTTGTTCAAAACTCTAGTAATATTGATCTGCCAGTTCACGCAAGTCCAAATCCAGTTTTTTAAATTACCATTGGCTATTAATTCCACTTTCAGACTTGCATTTTCTTAGGGAGTTATCTTGTTTTTTCTGAATTATTTTTCTATACTGAGTGCATTGCACACAATACATGATGAAGGAAGTGGATTAGTGGCAGAGGTTTTAAGAAATATTGTGTGTGGAAGGTGACTGCTCCCTGTTTTTTGTGGAATGGCTTGTGTGAAATGGAGGCATTCTGGCATATTTTACTCACCTTTCTAGTTTCTATACTCTTCTTCTCACAGCTTTGGTAAAATGGACTCTTCTATTTTCATTCCTTTTGTGGGATGACATGTAAAATATATGGAAAATGTGTAGGAAGACTTTTCACAATCACCAGTTTCATCCCTGCAGCCCACTGAGATCTCGAACTGAATCACACCCCATCTTCTACATGTCTGAAATAATTTCCATACTGTTCTTTAAAATGGCAGCCAGGAGTCAGTGAGAGGCGGGTGCAGAGACATGAAACAGGAGAGAATGCAGTACCTGCAGAAATCTTTTTCTGAAATCAACAACTAGATCATCTGGCACCTCTGTCTGAAATTTAGATTTTCCTATCAGTGAGGAACTCCTAAAAATAATTATGCTTTTAGTGTTCGTTATAAACAATGAGGGTACTTTGCATGAATTTGTCTTCATAAATACTCTTCCAAAAAAATAGAGGAGGTAGCAGTTTGGGGTGAGGGATTGTGTGGTGGTTAGCAAGACATATGGTGTGCAGCATAAGGACCTTACTGGATACAACTCAAGGCAGTAGCAAAATTCCCACCCACACCACCAGATCCAAACCTGGCCCATAAACACTTTCTTTATTTGACAAACCATAGTATAAATGACTTTCTGTTTTATAAACGGACTCTATAATTCTCCCTAAATAAGGGTAATTATGAATGTCACTGAGCTCTCCCATGCCAATGGCATCTCATTGCCATAGGAGCTAATACACTTGAAATGTGGGGAAAATGTATGAAGATTAAGAAGGGTTTGCAGGACCTAAGCTTAATATACGATGACAAGCATTTCCCAGAAATATTTCAATATTTTGGGGGATATTTAGCTGAATAGCACAGAGGTAACCATAGGTTGAATACCAGGCTTACTGTATTTAATCTATTGATGCAAGTTGGCTGGACGACACATTTGTTCCTTGAGCTTCCTGTCTCCACAAACAGGAGGAGGAAAATTGCCTCCAAACACTAAATCTGTGCTCCCTTGGGTCAGCCCATGCTACTCTTGCAGAGTAAGTGGGTGTCTGACAGAAGTGTGGCAGATGCATCTCCAGTAGCTTCAGGAGGGCTAAAGTGTAAGTAGCAGCACGGAAGATATGGAAGCACAGATATCAGCACAGGCTACCAGATAAACCCTCTTCTTGTGTGACAAAGTTCAACTCAGGGTCTCCACTGCAGTGTTCCTGGGACTGCTGAAACATGCCATCTTTGCTGCAGTCATACCCTGTGGTGCAGTAATAAATTGTTCTGTGACAGCACTTTCATTGGAGCTTTTTTCCATATACACTGCTGGCAGAATATGCAAACAAACACACCAACAGTCCTAATTCACAACAGACACAGTTATGGCAGCAATATTTTGTGCCTTTTCCAGACCATTTGTCAAATTCTACTTTGCTCTGAATGAAAGCAGAATTTTCTCCAGAAGAAAAGATAAAGGAGATCCCATTTGGTTGAAGACGAAACACCGTAGGGAGAGTGAGGGGGTTACAAAACTCTCCAGTGTCTTTTTTCCAGCTGTATTGATTTTTTTTTCTATTTCATTTTAAATGAATAAAAATAATTTGTAGGCCTTAGGGACCCTCAGGGATACTGAAACCCGCAGCAAATTTAAGCATACTTACCACTTCAAAGTCAACTGGGCTTTCTCTTATATCAGATTAGTTAGCATTGCAGGGGGGGAAATTCCGGGGTATTTCTCAGTGGAGATGAGCGTGGAGGAAACGTGCTTGACTTCCGGCAGAAATAAGGTGGTTTTGAAATGTTACCTTTTTTTATATAGGGCTGTTTCCTTTAATACTTCCTCAGTCCTCTGTTGTCCAGACAGTCACAGCTTCAGTCAATATGGCCTGCACCATTCAAAATCACCATCAAAATCCCAAATCTGAGCAAATGGGCACTCTGAGGGGTTTCGGATCCAATGAGTTCTGGCTTTGGTGATCGTAGGGATGTATGGAAAGCTGTTCTGGTTTGAAGGGACAATTACTACAAATTTGTTTGATGTATGGCTGGACTAGAAGATCCCATTGGAGATGTGTGCCCAGCAGTGCAATGTGTCAGATGACTGTGTATTTGAGGTCTTAGTCAGTAAGCAAGTATCCAAAGCACAAACTTAGTGCTTTCAATATTGTTGGGGAAGCAAATTAAGAGCTTGGATGGAAAATCCTAAATTTGACTCATAGTCTAACCAAGAGTGATGGCTGAAAAGAAACAGATTTCATGGGGTTTTAAGTGTCAGAAACTGGAGGGCCAGACCCCGTTTCTTGGAGCTGGAGCATTGGTACCAACCCATGTGAGGCCACAGGTGCTTGATTGCTGCCTCCCTGGGGAATTCTGCCAGAACTTCAGGGACAGAAATTTGTTTGGTGCTGATGGCATCTCAGCAACTCCCAGTGCCAGGCACTTAGTATCCTCAGCATCTCAGGCACCTCCAAGGTAAAGCAGCAAGTGATGGGAGTAGATATAGCTGCCAAGTCCCTTCTTGACCCTACCTATACCTAAAAATTTCATAAATAATTTTTCCCAGCTCCTTTTTCTCCAGTATCAAGAGTATGTTGGATCAGTAACTGATGGAAAAAGAGAGGAGAGGAGAAGAGAAGAGAAGAGAAGAGAAGAGAAGAGAAGAGAAGAGAAGAGAAGAGAAGAGAAGAGAAGAGAAGAGAAGAGAAGAGAAGAGAAGAGAAGAGAAGAGAAAGAGAAAAAGAAAAAAAAAACAACCCTGCTTCCTGTTTAAATCTTTCTAATCACCTGAAAGGTGGCATTTCTGTTGTGCTGAATGAGGTCAGTTCTCAACTGGGTACAAATAGCAAGAGAACAAAACCCATGATGAAGCCACATCAACAGTTTTGCATATTTCTCTCCCATCAGAAGTACACATGCTATGTTTTTTAAGACCAGAACTTCACAGGCTTCTTGAAATAAAGAGGATGCAAAAGAGAAGGGAATAATATCATTGGCTGGATATTAATGTCCTTCTTGCTTAAGCTAGCGGGTCTCATTATGGTTTTGCATCTTTCAGCTTACTCTGACCGAAGTCCAGCACTCAGTGATATTGTGCTTATTTATTTTGTGGGCTACACCTCCATAGGCTTAAAACAAGGACTGGATAATGCTTATTCAGAGATTTACTATATTTCATTTTCCATTACAAATGTACAAGAAAATACATCTAAGTATTTCAGATTTCTTTGTCATAAAACTAAAGTAAAATCAATCTAAACCCCAACTAATTTCAACCATCAGCAAAACATATTCTTTATGCACCCTTTCAAGGCCTTTCCTGCAACAATCCCCAAGTCTTTAAAGGCAAGCACTGTACTGGGAAGATCATTAATGCATTTTTTTTGACCAAGTGGAGGAAGAAAGTTCAAAGAAGAAGGCTTCCTACAGAGAACAAACTATCCTGTGAACATCTGAGCTACTGGAGTCAGAGTTTCTACTAAGCTATGTCTTATGGTTGAGTTTGGTATCTAAGAAGGTGCTATTTTGATTGACATTTTGGGGAAAATTGTTTCTTGCTTGTTGGGTTTTTCCCCCTCCCCCCCCCCAATAATGATAGAACCATGAAGGCTCTGTCAAGAATAGATTCTTTGGTTGTTTTCACATGGATGTCTCATAGAGGCTCTCTCCTTAACTTCTCATATTTTTTAAAGATGTTAATTACCTTTGAATCTCTGCATCTGTGTCAAATTTGATTGAATCAATCCAGAAGGATCAAACCCTTTGTGTCTGTGTGGGAAGATGGATTTGCAAAACACCTGGAGACTATTTTTAGGAAACCAGATTCTTTAATAATCTCCCTTTCTAAGTGATAAGAGATGACCATTCTTTGCTGATGGTGGCTAAGGCAGTATCCCACAGTTGTGGGATCCCTCCTCTACACAAGCATAGTATGAATATGACATAGCCTGATGAGCTATCCAGATACAAAATGAGAGAGGTGACTTGCAAGTAGGATCATTTTACACAGGAAGCCAGATTTGCTGTCACTCACATTGCTCTTTGCCCAGTTGTGGCACCAAAGCTGACTTCAAAGGTAGCTCTGTCAGTGATCCCATCACCAGTGATTCCCTGGACTCAATGGTTTCCTTTCCTGTGGGGCAAACTGCGAAGTGACTCAGACTGTGCAAGATCCTTCCTTGTCACCTACTTGTTACCTTTGCTCCTCACTCATCTCAAGACCTTCTTTGTAAAAAAAAACCTACTGAGTTTCCAAACAATCAAGCAGAAGTTTTCTCTTCCCAGCCTCCCCTGCCCAAATGTCTGTTTTAGAAATCTAAGAGCAAGGTTGGCCTAGAGACATCTGGCTTCCCTCATGGTGCAGCACCACCTCATGACTGATGGCTAGAATTTGACAACACTATGGAAGATCCAGCAGTTTATTCCTTTTCATGGGAAAAAAAAAAAAAAAAAAAGATAAAGTGGCAAATGAGCAAATAGAAGGAGGAGGTAAACTCCAGGATGATCACCTCAGGCTGAGCATTGCAATTCTCTGCTTTTTAAACCACATCCAGCCCAGAGTGACTTGTTTTGAAGCACTTAAAAATGCAACTGAGTGGAAATTGCTGAACAAAACATGTTATAATGAACGTGGGAGTTTCACTGAAGTGAGAGGCATGTTGCACACTGTTTTGTCTACTGACTAATGCCACAGTCTAAGGGACAGGCATCACATCAAACAGAGGAGTGCAAGAAAACAGTGGCAACCCCCACTCACCCCAGCTGTGCTCTCTTGGCTCTGTACTGAATGTGGTGATCGTAGTCTGGCAGAACTGTTGTAGAAAATGAGATCTGGAACACTTAAAAACATTTTGGAGTGAATTCTGTTTATTAAACACCACTGAGACCTTTTATATCAATTTTCAATCCTTTCAATAACTTGTTTTCCAACAGCAGTAAATCACCCACCTCTTCTTCAGATCCTAATTAGGCCATCAATTAGGTAAATCACATCTGCTTGTCCTTTTTACCACAGTTCCCTGTGTACAGCAGCTCTGGATATTTTAGAGTATACATCCATGTTGGCAAGGCAAGATTGGCACTGCTCCCAATGCTGTTGCCACCCTCCCTCTGTTTTCGCAAGGGTGCACACAGATGCAGCAGGGTTGAGGATCACTTCTGCTGCAAATGAGTTGGGTCTGAACAAGGGAGTTACTCTTGGCTGAAAACCCGTTAGTATACAGAAGTATAAACAAAATCAGCAATAAATGTGATCAGTTTGCATGACTCTGCACTCAGACTAATGATGAAATAGTTGCCTGGGCTTAAGCAGCTGCCAACTGCTGTCACTGCATATTCCATGTTGTGTACAACTTTTCCGTGGCATGGAGAAGGAGGAACCGTTTCAAAGAGGATGCAGGTGTTGACTAACACCTGGCACGTTAGGAAGATGTACCTCCTTCACTCTGGAGGCCCACCATGCTGCTGGCAGATGGAGTGCCAGGAGCTGAGCAGCTCTCCGTGGCCCCTTGGTCACACACACTGTGTGCAGGGGCCAGGGACATCCCTGCAGGGGAGGCTCTCCATCCTGCCTCCAGCCCTACTGCACCTCTCTCCTGCCATTTCTGTAGGCACCAGCTCTTTATCTCCCTTGTTTGCAATGGGGCTGAGCCCACCCAGAGCTCTCCATTAGTTTGTTAGTCCTGACCAGGGTCACACTGTGAGTCTTAAATTCTTCTTGGTGTAGGTGGTATCAAGAAGCCCTGAATCCTCCTATGCTGAATCTCTCACTCATCAGATGGCTTTCACTTCAGCACCTCACAAATTCAGGTTTTTTGTCTTACTGGACACAACTGAAGAAGAACATTAAAGTGGGTGAAGATTGCAAAATCTGTCTTTGAGATTATAGGTCCTGACTCTTCTCATCTGAGCTCCTCACAGTCATTGTTAATAAGGAAATATAAGTATGGAGTGGATGTAAAAAACTACTGTTTAAAACTCCCCTCTCAGAAATGTACTTATTACACTTCCTACACTTGAAAACTACTCATTAACATAAAAGGCAGTGTGTAATTGGTCCTTCACATTTAATTTGCATGTGGAACATAATAATAGCACGCATATTACCAAGAAAGCAGATTTTACAAGGACTCCTTTAACAACTTAAAATTGTTGGATGAGACATGTTAAAATTATACTAGACTTTTAAAAATCCAAAAAATAAGTTTCAATTTTTAGCCTTCAAAAGTTAAAAACTTCTATTTTAAGATTGCATCCAACACTATTTTATTGCACTCTGTGTGCACTTTGAAGATGTTTCATGTGCTCTGGTGCCATAATACTGCAGTGAAGGAGGGTGCCATTACCTGAAAAACCCTTGTTAAAAAATTTGGGAATCTGATTGAATGTGTTTCAGCAAAGAAATTATTTCATGCCAGTTCAATGAAATGCAAGTTTAGACAGCTGGATCTATGGCCCAGGATTCCTCTGTGATGCTAGGCAAGACATATAAAACCTTATTTTCCTCTGAGGATCATTGACCTCTTTGCTCCTTGCTTTCTGGTCTCCAATTGCAAATTTCTTAAGGCCAAGCTAACAGAGATGCAAAGTGCTCACAAAGGTAGAACTGATGGATTGGACCCATGAGAGAATGGGTTATAAGCTAAAAATTGCCGTATCCTCTGAAGTATCAGGAGCTCATCATCTCCAGTGTTCATCCAAAGGAAGGAGCTTGCACTTACCTGTGATGCAGTTCCTCAGAGGTTAAATTATAGGGGTGTCAGGAATGCCATATTACTGGCATTTTTAGTGCCTATGGAAGAATCAGAATGAAGAGCTCTGTGAGAAATGAAGATGTGATCAGTATCTAATTTGAATGATGTCTGCTAAAGTAGTTGTGGGAGTGCCTGGCATGTGCTGAATGGGGAACACTGAAGAAGGTACTGAATGAAAACAATGAATGGGATGTTTTCTAGGATGAAAACAATGTGGCTGCTTCATTATAGTGCTAAACTTGTGCAGTGGTTGTGCCTTCATGGGCAAAATAGACATCTTTGGTGTTTCCCTGGGTAAGATCTATACCCCAAATTCAGCTGGCCTTTATTAAGTTAGGGAATATCTAAGGCATTACTAAATTCATCTTTTTGATGTAAAAGAATGTCACATATATGACATAGGCCAATCACATCACTCCATAATCTTCTGGAAAGCAGCAGGTGGTACTGCAATGAGGGATTGAGCTCTACTGGAAGCTACTGTACACTAATGGTTCCAAGGCTCATGGCAGCATAATTCTGGCAATTAATCAATCTCTCATTTTCTTCCATGTTTTCTGCCCTGTTGATTATCATCCTTCAGTCTTCCTACTCCTCTTTTGAGATGGCATGGATTACAAGAGCAAATATCACCCAGGCATCAAAAGGGCTTTTCCTTCCTCTCCTCTCAGCAAAAGAAATGCATTCCCAGGAATCCTTACCTGTGTCTGAGAGGGCTGTGAGGGCTCTGGGAGCATCTCCCTCTGGGGATCTGGCTGCCAGCCCAGGGCTGGCTTAGAGACAGGCCAGCCTTGGCTGATCCATTCCTTTGGAGGCAGGGGAAGGTGGTCCTAGAATGCCTAAGCTCCTGTCCCAGCCTTGGCCCCCACTTGCCCCAGGGAGGTGGCTGATGCGCAGGGCTGGGTCTGCCCAGGCTGCCCCCTGTCCTGCCCTGTCCCTGGCTGGGGCAGTGGGGCATGACAGGCTGTGAGGGAGCCCCCAGCCCATGCAGTGTATTTACAGGGGGAGAGAAAAATTTCATCAAAATAGCTTGCTCATTATTTCTTTTGATTTTTAAAAATTAATTTCCATTTTAAAATACCAATGAGAAAATGTTCTGACAACTTTATACCAATACATGCAATGTACAATTTGGAGTTAAATGTGACTGAGAAAATAATTTTTAAGCCCATATACAAAACCAATGCACAAAAGTTGACCCTTTCTTCTAAAATTAAGTCTTTTTTCCACTCTGCTGTCCTGACCACAGCTTTGGCCAGGTCAGCTCTGGTTGCAAGGCTGGACACCATGAGACCATTTATTCTTCTGGTGAGGACAGCATTCTCTAGCTCAGTGGATTGCCACAGAGGTTCATTGCAGCAAGAATCAGTTAAGCCACAGACCCTCCAAGTTCAGCCTAGATCACTCCAGCCTTTTCCTGGAGGGGAATGCAGAGGTCTCCTTTCTCCAGATCACATCTTCCCTGGTGCCATTTCATGCAGTATTTTTAAAGACGCACAACTGCTTTTGAAATTTTGTACCTTCTTCCCACCAGCTTCTTGTCTGCATCTGTCTGCCTGCTTGTCCTCACTTGTGCTGATTTAATGGGTTGTGAGAGAGCAATGTCAAACAATCAGGAGAAGGATTCAGGACACAGACACACAGGACGTCCTTAAAAAGTTTAGCACATTTTTTAAACTCAGATTCTTCCTGTGGATCCCAAGATGGGAGAGCTGGCTTCAGCACAATCAGGATCACAGCCACAGAGATGTTATTGTCTGTATTGCCATGAAGTAGATTCTGCCATCCTCAACTGTTAATTGCCTTCTGTGGTTGTGTATGTGACAAGCTACTCCAATCTAGTGTTAACACTTCATCTAGTGTTAAAAAACTCTACATTAATAATGGGAAAGTGCAGGGCTATACAGAACATTCAGAGAAGTACTATAGAGAATATTACTTGTCCTTTCTTTTGGAACACTCTTCCTTTACTAATAGTTATATGCCCAAGTATTTTTCCTCCCTTGTCTCTGTATTTGCTGTGCTTTCCAAATGCTTGAAGTTACAAGTTGCACAAAACCAAAATGTTTCTCCAACCCAGCTGCTTGAATTCTCCAGAGGTTTTTTCCTGGCCTTTCTCAGCTGCAGGAGGGGAGACTGCCTCTTCTTTAAATTCCCAGATGAGTCATGATAAAAATAGTGTGGCATTTATATTCGTACTAATGCACCTGCAGTATCATCTGTCTCCCAGCTATGAGGCTGCAAATTTCTGCACTTATCAGTGCATAAGTTGAAATGCTTATAAGTCTCTGCCAGCATAAAACATGCCTGTAATTCTGCAAGCTCAGCAGAAACTCTGCAGAGAGACAGAAGAAAGTGTATGTCCTGAACAGTCCTGGCTGATGGGAAATTCATACAACATGATACAAGTTACTCAGATTCACATGATTAGATTTAGATTTACATCATGTGGTTTAAAACATTTTAGGCCACTCTCCAACATATTTTTATGCTCATACAATGTTAGTTCCTCAGTAATATGTTAGTTCCTCAGTAATATGTTAGTTTCAGTTATTCTTTTTTTGAGTTCACCTACTTTGTTCTAGATTTGTCAATGCTAGTTCTAGTTTAATTTCCAATAAAAGTGTTTAATCATAATTTCATGACATTTTAAATTAATTGTCAATCTACTGTGCCACATTAAGACATCAAAGTTGAATATGCTTACCTAAAACTAATAAGTATATAAATGCTGGATTTTGTATTTGATTTGATTCTGTCTAGTCAATGACACCTCCTCAACACTGTTCTTGTTCTTCTCCCATCCCCCCAGGCTCAGCCTGCTGCTCGTGGTTCTCTTTTATTCTGACAGCTCTATGCAGGTCTGTCTGTCCCTGGCCCCAGAAGCAAACTGTGTGGCTTTCAGTTCCATTACACAACCTTTGCTTCTGCTGCTTCTTCTTGCTAACTTAAAAGCTCTGCTGATTCTGGGACATATTCTGAGGACATTTTCAAAACCACTGTAAGTTACTTTTGAGCCTCAACCTAAAAATAAAAAAGAGTTGGACAGTTTTGAAAATTCATTTCCTCCTCTATCTTCTGTGTAACCTTATTGCTTGCTTCACATTCAGTCATTGAATCTTGATGTATGCAGCAGAAATGCTTGTGTAGACATGCAGCTGGTGGATTCAGTAAGTGTAGAGCCTGCTTGCATTAACAAAGACTCAAGGGGGAAAAAAACCCAACCAAAAGCACCTTTGGGGACACTTTAAATGTATGTCACGATCTCACAATCTCCTCCAAGTTAACAAATTGTATTTTAGAACTGTGTTTGGTAATTATTGCATTCATACCTCAGAAGTAAGACCCAGGCATTATGGTTGGTTGGAATTCATCTGAATAAATAGCAGTTTGCCACATTCTTAACAAAAACATTATTCATTAGAACTATTACGTATTAGCAGCCCCGAATAGCATTTGGCAATTGCTTTGGGTCTGTGTTTCTAAAAGGTCCATAGACGCATACAAATTGCTCAGTGCGCTAATATAAAACAGGAGCAGTAATGAAATAGTAGAGTGAGTATTAAGCTCCAGGACTGCAGTTTTATTCTGCAAAATGTTCCTCTTGCAATTTGTAAACATCTTAGAAACTCGGGTGTTTTTAAGCTATTTAATGATTGTTAGTCGTAAGTCTTGATTTGTATTTGCTGCCTGTCCCTCTGCAAAAGGCATTAGTGGCAAGCTGCCCTGGTCAGATGATTTTCAGGCATTGCAACAATAAGCCCTAGGTACTTCAGAGGTTTTAGAACACAGATTGCTGCAGGTGGCTATTGAAAAACCCCTCTGAAGAAAGTGGTCAAATGGGTGCTATGGTTAGTAGTGCAGACTGGTAGGGTAGAAGGAAATGCAAAAGTACAATGGGAGACTTGTCATGTTCTGTAAAAGAAATAATAACTCTTCAAATCATATGTGACCTCTCTGTTCCATGCATGGCTCTAGATTGTAGCAAAAGAAGGCACTTCTCTTTCAAGAAGCTTACATTATATCCCACTCATAAGAGGTGTAGCCAGGAAGAACAGAAAATTTTCCTTATTCTACACATCCTTTCACAGAAAAGGAAAGGAGGCTCCAACAAAAGAATTTATGAGATGTCAGTATAGTATCTGGACTCTTCTGGCCCTTTAAAGACTTTAATTATGAACACTGCTGTGAGATGATTCTACTTCCCAAAGAACAGAAAAAGCTAGACACACTTCATTAAAAATATTTGAAGTACTTACATTCTATATAAGACTAAACTACTTGCTCAAGGTCTTTCAGAAAGCCTCTGAATGAAGAAGAACCTGAATTTTGTTCCCTCAAGTTCTATGATTTATGACTCCAATTCACACTCTAAAATTTGTACATAATCTATTGACCAAATAAAGGATTCTTCCTTTATTGAAATCCAAATAGTTTCCAAAGCATCTACTACCAGTTCTGTTAGCAATCTGGAGGATACATTGCAGATACCTTAAGGTAGAAGTAAAACCCAAGAGCCATGGATTTATATACGTTAGCCATCACTGTGACAATGTATGGAAAATGAATCTTGAAAAGTTGGAAGGAACAATATATTTTCTATAAGGTGAGAGGACTAGAGTGCTCCTTCTTGTGCTATCCATTTAAAAAATGTTTCAAAGAAAGGCAAGACAACAACTTGCCTTAAACTGATTTCTAATATAACGGTATGAGTGAAGAGAAGGACTAAAGGAGGGAACAGGGAAGAAAAGCATATCAACATCCAGTTGTTTCTTGTATTTCTGGGTGATAATGGTCTGAGGGTATGGACTTGTGGAAGAGTGTTTGAGAGAACAAAAATGCCAAGAAAAGAACCTGAACAGAAAGTGCTTTTCCTCTGGTGTTTGCGTCAGTCTTGCTAATATCTACCTGTTAGGTTGCTTTCGGGGCAACCAGGATTCTCTTGTTCTTAAAAGCAATGTGACACTGGGGCTCTACTCCAGATCAGTTCAAAAGCAGTCAGGTACATGAAAGATTATATTAATGACAAATACTTCCTCCTTAGTATTGGAAGATTTTTGCTCTTACCGTTGGGGGGAAAATAATGAAATGTTTGTTGCTGTAGTTGCTTTATGTGACTCTCCTGTTTGTTTATCATCAGTATTTTTGGAGATCATCTAACAGAATCCAGAAATTCACATTTCATAATCAACACTTAATTTCTGTTAGGTTTAAGAAGGTTTTGTATAAGGTTGTGATAACAGAAAACATTTAGCCTAAGCATTAGTTCCATAGCAGTATGGTAATCATGAAAGGGATGTGAGTGGGATAGAGGATTATAATTTATTGCCTTTGAGCATCTAGTCTGAACTGAAATCAGCACATTCTTATTAAGGTTTCCAGTGATGAAGTATTTAATTACTGGGTAGAGCATCACCTTTCTATATTTTAGAAATGGGTGTTGTCTGGTTTTCGCTGGGATAGAATTAATTTTCTTCACAGCAGCTGGTATTTTGGATTTAGGATGAGAACTTGCCTTCTGTGTTCCTGTTCCAGGTTTCCTGCTCAGTTTTCACAGAAAACCTGTGGCTTCACCGGTACTTTTCCACTAGCATAATTCAGTTCTAATTCACTCAGTATCATTCACTCTTTTATAGTCGGGCCACAGAATTAGCAAAACAAATTTTAAATACAGCCATAAACAGAATAATGTTGCTGCTTCTTAAAATGGGGAGGAAAAGAGGAAAATGCTGTATTAGATGAGACTGCCCTTCACCTTGAGATACTCTTTGGGCACACAAAGCAAGTAGGTGACACACAGATCTCAGGTCTCATTCCCTATAGCATGGATCAGAGCTGCCTCCAACAACAGCTGGCAAAGTCACTGCTCATCATTTCTTACAGAGGGCTAAAAGGCTGCTCTGAGCAGGAGCTCATCCCTCTGAGCCTCTGTGTCTACTCATTCAGTAACACAACACAAGGGAAAATGGGACCTCTCACTTCTTCTCCTAGGCAGGTGTAAAAGCATTGTTAGAAAAGGAAAACCTTGGGTTACAAAGCCAGTAAAAAATTGGCTAAAGGGGCATGTAGTTTTTCTGTCAGGTGAAGATTGATTGTGCTTTGGGATCCCTTTTTGTACAAGAAATTAAAAAAACTAAAACAAACAACCCAAACCCCATGGAGAAATGATTTTTATGCTTATGCTTTATTATACAACATTGATTGATTTCAAAATTCTTTTAAATTAAGCGTGACCATTTAGAAAATGCTGAGAAATTTGAGGTTCCACTGAAATAGTGCTAGTTACATGCATCCATATACAGTAAAGTGTCTGTTAGGCACTATTCACAGCATATATAACAGATCACCACTGAAGGACTGACAACCATGTAGAGACTGTGAACAAACCCATCAAGAGTACTTCTCTCACTGTACCTGGAAGCTGAACAAAGAGCGTTGTGCTACATGGACTAATGTTCAAAAGGACTGGGTTATAAAAACTGTATTTACTGAGTTTCAGGTTAACATGGGGCACCTAAAGAAAAGAATGATCACAGGCTTGCCTGTCTTTTAGCTGCAGGTAAGAGGACAGTGAAGAGAGGGAACTATTCATGCTTTTCGCTTGAGTATCATTAAATTTAATGAGAGATGAGTGCTAAAACCTCATGTAGCACTTTGAAGATACAGGGGTCACTTTATCTCCTATTCTGTTGAAATGACTGACAAACCAGCCAGGAACTATATATAGTTTTTGAAACAAGTAAATATGTCAGCAATACAGTAACACTGTATATTTGGCCAAAGAAATAAAAATATAAAGAGAAATTATTTATGCAAAAATAGGGCAAGTTGTAACTGACTACATGACAGCTGAATTGAGCTACTATGGGACAATTTTGAAGATATCTTTGTCAATTTGCAAGATGACAGTAAATTTAACAAGATTCAGAGTTGGCCTTTAATTATTTCTATTTAATGTACTTGTTTAAAAATATGGCCTTAGCAAGAACCTATCTGAAGTACCCTTTGATATTCATTCTGGACATGAGCCTGCAGTGTGTGCTCACAGCCCAGAAAAGCCAACTTTATCCTGGGCTTCATCTAAAGCAGCATGGCCAGCAGATCAAGGGGGTGATTCTGCCCCTCTGCTCTGCTTTCATGGCACTCCACCTGGAATGCTGCACCCAGCTCTGGAGTCCTGGGTAGAGGACATGGACCTATGGAAGCGATCCAGAGGGGAGCAATGATCAAAGGGATGGAATACCTCTCCTATGAGGACAGGCTGAGAGAGGTAGGGGTTGTTCAGCCTGAGGAACAGAAGGCTCCAGGGAGACCTTACTGCAGCCTTTCAGTACAAACATAGGTCTTATAATAAAGGTGGGGACAAGAGTTTTTAGTAGGGCCTGTTGAGGTGGACAAGAGGTAGTAGTTTAAAACTAAAAGAGGGTAGACTCAGAGTAGAAATGAGGAAGATGAGAGTGATTCATCTTTTGTGATGAGCGATGAAACACCGTAACAGGTTGCCCAAAGAGGTGACAGATACTCCATCCCTGGGCACATCCAAGGTCAGGCTGGAGGCAGCTCTGAGCAACCCAACCTAGTTGAAAATATCCAGGTCCCTGCCAACCCAAACTCTTCTATGATTCGACTCACAGCACACAAGTGATTACAAAGCTGCAGCAGGGGAGAGCTCGGTCCTTGGCAACAACATAATAGTGGTGAGCAACAAAAAATAGCAGAACAAAATGTTCTCACAAAAATTGGAGCTTCCTGGTTATCAAAGAATACCCTTACCTTCTTACCTTCCATCTCCAATGCTTCAGATGGCTGTTTAACCAGCTTGGCTCTGCCTGGAAGCATTCCCAGAGGCCAAGAGACTCAAGATACTCAGTACTTGCCTGTGTAAACAAGGACAGTGTCAGCTGCTTTATTTGGGCTGGTTTTGCCTGGAGGAAGAGCCTAAGGCAGGAAAACTGAATGAATAGATTCTAAATACAGATTTGCTTCAAAAATAATCTTCAGACCACACTGGTAAAGTGAATGAGGAATGGAAAGGTTGTTGAAAACTTTTAGCTGATAGAAATTTTTTGTCATTTTCTCCAATGAGCATAACTGTATTTACTTTTTTGCCTAGAACAGCCTCCCAGAGTTCAACTCCTGGTTTGTTGGCACATTTTACTATTCTTAACACAAAATCAGGGATTTTTATGGACATCACTCCCTGAGGCTTTCTTAGAACTTGCCTCTCCAGATGAGTTCTTTAGCAAAAGTGGAAACGTCACTGCAGCCATGACGGCTCAGGGGAAGATTTCTAGGGAGTCATTTTTCTTTAGACAAACTGGTAGAGCTGGAAAAATAGGGCATTTTTGGTGAGCCACAGTTGTTCTGCTCTGAAGAAAACACATTTGGCCATTTATGTGTATTGAGCTTGACAATTTTTACACAATGCTTCTTTGAGTCTTGTCATTGAGTACTACCCTGGTTATGCAGAAGTAGCCATCAGTGTCTTAGTCCTCCATTAGTGTTCATATGAGCCTGTTCTTTACCATAAAAAAGGTGGTGAGGGATTCACATTTATTGTGCCTGAGTGACTTGAATGACATTTTCTCAGTTTAGAAGCATCTCCACTTGCAGACTCAGCTTGGGATCTGAAAGTCAAGCTGTGCATTTTCTGGCTCATACAGCTTTGCCATTAAAGCTTCATTACATCAAATTCTACTCACAATTAAATCTTTGCAGATAAATTTTCCTCTGAGTTTGCAAAGTAATAGTTGAGGAGGCAGCATTTTGGTCCTGGAAATGAAAAACATTTAACAACTCTTTGGGTGACAAATGAGCCGGAATGGAAACCAGATTTTTTCTCATACCTTTGACAACACTAAGTGAAAGAAAAAAATGTAAAAATTCATTTTAGTACTAAATACATTGGATAAATATACAGGCAAGGAATAGATAATTGAGTGAAAGGATGCAACTTTTTGACAGTCACTTTTCAGAATAAAGACACATTTTAAGAAAGACAGAGGTGTGTTGGAATAAAGAATTTTCTTTTATATATGAAGGTGAGTCAAACTGTCTTGGGACTTCATTTGCTTAACTGACAGGCAGAAAATAGGATTCTGGCTAGTACTGCAGCTCCTGTAGCTTCATATGGGAGTTGAAATTGAAAATAATAATGAACTGTAATGTTAATCACTCCTTTATTAGAGCAGAGACTGAGGATCAAGGGGCCTTAGTTCTTTCTTTGAGTCTTTCATTGAAGTCTTAGCTGATGTGAAAAATAGTAACTGAAATAACAGTTTGATGGTACCAATCACAAAAGGGCGCTACTTGGTCCTGTCCCACAGGGTTGGGGCCAGGCTAACAGCCCAGCACAGCCAGCAAAACAGACACATACACCCATACACAAACAGGGCACCTCTGTACATAATTTCTCACATAAGCACATTGCCAAGACATAAGGCTACCTACAGAAAAAGCAAAACACCATTTCAAAGCACCTGGTGTCTGAGAAAAATGTTCAGTGCTCCATGGCAGTACCAATATTTTTTTCTTATGGCAGCATCTCTTTCCTCAATAAATATTTTCCAGATCTAGTGGGATATCCAGGACAAATTGCTACAGGGCCTAATGTGCCCACTATGCAGGACACATCTCCCACATTATGAAGAAGGTTTAACCTTGTTAGAAATGGAAGGACTTTGTTGTCCTGGAATCCCATATCACCGGGGACAGTGGTGAGCACTAACAGACTGAGGGAAAATTTCTTTTTTCATCGCTGTTGTTCCCTGAAGCTGCAGCAGCAGATGCTGCATATTGTGACTGCTTTTAGAACAAAGCTTTCAGCCAGGCTTGAGTCCTAACATTATTCATCTCTCTCAAAACTCTTCCTGAGCACTGACAGCTAAGTTGGATGTCCTGTGCCTCTGCACAAGTAGCAGTCGGTCTGTCCAGTGTGGCTGCTATGAAGCTGAGTGTGGTGGTGTTACCCGCTGCAAATGTGTATTTGTATTTTTTCAGACTTGTGCAGCGGGTAGGCTGACCCATGATTCTTTGTGCACTCAGCACTTACAAGAAATCCTTTTACTCATTCAGGCCTACAGACTGGATGCTAAAATGCTTTCCAGGAATGATCTGAACTGAAGCATCAGAGGATGCTTATGTTTTGATCCTGTTTCAATTCTCGCAATCATGTCAACCACCTGCCTTCCTTGAGTCTCTATTGACTCAGCTGGACTCTTTTTGTTTTAGTAAAGTTGAGGATTTCAATGAAAACCAGATGTGCTGTCTGATCCAAATTTTCCTGGGTAAATAAATGTTCACTCTGTTCCGTCCACTTAGTTATAATACACCAAACCATCTCTAATGAAAATGCTTTCACAGACCATTTAGTAAAAATAAGGTCCCACTTCTAGAAAGACACTGATCCTCTGTGTTAATGCAGGAAATGGGGGCAAGAATCACTCTACCCTGGTCAGTGTTCTCGTGTGCTGAAGTGAGGTCTTCTTAGAGGAGAAAAGAGCTTAGCAGAGATCGTGAAAACCAGGGAAAATCCTTAAGTGGACTCTGCAGTGTAATGTAGTGTAAACATGAGGAATGTGGGAGAAGATTGTGTATGGAGATGTTGGGAAGAGAACATGTAGCAGTGTGGATCAATCATCCCCCATAGGACAGCAGGGCCATATCAGCAAGCAATAGCAATAGAAATATTTGAGACAAAATGTGCTGAAGAGCAGCATTTTCCTGCTTTCTCAGTAGTCCACCTTTTCCCCCACCCTCAGGCAGGGAAGCCAGATGTCCCTGAAAAACAGTTCATTAAATTGATGTAACAAAAGACAATTAATTCTCAGTGGCAACATTTGGTACTGCCGTTGGTTGTGTTCACGTCACAGACACCCTGCCCCATGGCAGTGGAGAGATTGCTGAGATCTCATAAACAACCAGTCAGGTGAAGCAGCAAATGCAGAGTCCCCTGTACACAGCTCACAAAAGCACCCTGGCCTTTTACTCCTTCAGCTCTCGTAGTCACCTCTAGCAAAAAGGTGACAACGTGCTGCTTCTGGTTGGGATGCAGGAATCAGGAATCTAGCAAAACAGTGCTGAGGTAACTGAGAGCTGTCTCTCTAGTCTTTGATTAACTGACAATGTTTGGGATGGCTTCATTCATCACTTAACTAAAATTATATGTATATGAATAAATAATGCTCATTATTTTAGATAGAATGTGACAATCCTTTGTTCAGGGAAGAAATAAGTATTCCAGCTCCTCTCTGCTAAAGAGAGACTGTGACTTTTATGGCCATACATAAGATCAGTGCTCTTTTGCATGAGACAGAGCTGATCACGGCATTTTTTTAGCAGACCTGTGAAAATATTTTTATTCCCTTAGACTTCCAACATAAACAGATTCTGCTTAACCATGTTTATAATGCTTCATACTAAGCAGAACTGAGAATCTTAGAAGATGACAGCAGACTCTTCCAGGCATTAAATTAAAATTACTTTATATAAAAAAATAAAGATGTACGCCTTTTACTATATTCCAATTGTAGATGGCTGTAGTCCATTTGCTCTTGCTGGCAGCTTTTAATTTTCAATATATAAAAAGGTATTAAGAAGTTTTGCAAGCAAATGCAGACCATTCCCAGGACTGCCCAGAAGAGCTCCAACAGCAGGGAACTGGCTGAGCTCTGTGAGTGGTGGGCAGCAGGTTCACCTTTGAAAGCAGGGCACTGCTGGCTGTGTGTGCCCTGTGTCTTGGTCATGGAGAGGCAAAGGCTGCCTGGGCAGTTTTGCTGTGCTCTGAGCTCACAGGAGCTGGTGATAGAGCTACCTCTTGTGAGGCATCATTTTTTATGCCACAGCTTTCATTGACTTATGACATGAGGCAGGAAGAAGAGTTGGAGCTGCAAACCACTCTCCATGGAGGCAAAATACTCCCAGTCAGCTTCAGTGGGAAGGGGCTGGTTGAACCTAAAGGTACTCAGATGATTTCTTGTACTCTTTTAAGTAACTCTTCTCATCAGTCCCTTCCCAAATTTTTGTTTCAAAGCCCCAGATGAACCTGATATGTATCAGAGGCTGTGCTGGTTGGGATGTGTTTTATCCGAGGAATGAAGAGTGGGATGGTGGTTACCTTGTCATAAATGACTGTGAGTGATAGGCAACACCCAAACTCCCTGTGAGGTGTTGTAAAAGAATTTTACATAAAAACATTTTAGCAAGAACAAGGAGGGAGAGCAAGGGAAAAAATAATCCATAATGTATGTGATCTCTCAGAGAATAAGTTTTGGAGGCCCTTAGAAGAGTTAGGAACGGAGAACAAAGCAGAAGACAGCTTTATACAGTTATAGCCATCCTTGGAGGGAGTTCTTACCCTCTAACCCCTAATTTCATCTTTGTCCCCTGCCTCCAGTGAGACACAGTAAAGCTCAGGGACCAGCAGGGAGAGAGGGCACAAGCTCTGTGCACTGCAAACCCTCTCCTACAACCTCTCCTCATGGGCAATCTGATCATCCATTCTCCTCCCCTGTCCTCATTCAGAGCAGCTCCATTAAAACAGGCATTTGCAAAATGCTGCCTGCTGAAAGCATGAGAATTGATCTCTGCACGATATGCCTTAAGGCCAGTAAAAATTAGTTTTCCCATTCTGCAAAGAAGGAAATGAAATGAAAATGGTTCAGTCACTTGCTCAAGATTGAAGAGGGAGCCTTTACTGGAGCTTGGAAGAAACAATGGAAATAATGCAGTTCATTTCTAAGGATGGATCCTTTCTGAAAGAGCCACACATCTCATGAGACCCTCCCTTCTGCTCAGAGAAGGATAATCACAGCTTTAGTCAAAGAGGCAGAAATGTTTGGTGACATTTCTCTAAGTCATGAGGTCTCAAACCTTTTCAGGCTCTCTGAAAAATATCTGGACTTGACTTAAAAACAAGGGGAGCTCTACTTCTCACACAACACAAAATCCAGCCCAGACATCCCCAGAGAAGCCATGAACTAAATGTGGCCAGGGGAAACTGTGAAAGGTTTTCAGTCTAAGGCTTTTCTTCAACCAGATCCCAAAATGCTGGTTTAAGGTTGATAAATTGAAGATTAGAACATATATAGAGTTTTCAACAAATCATTCACTCATGGTGCATTGAAGGATTTTTAAAATGAGAATTAAATGCATTTTTAGAAAATATGTAATGTCTTAGAGCCACTCTGGAGCTGGAACAAAAAATGTTTTCTTTATTTAAAATGTAATTTTTATGGATGCATGAGACTTGGAGCCAGAGAAAACATTTTTAACTGCTGAGGTTTTACAGCCACTCTAGGGTTAGGAAAGAAAGCTGAAAAAATATTCTGCCTGGCAGATTTTTTAACGCTTCATTTAAAAGTAAAATAAAAAATATTGTAACTTTTCCACCTGTACTGTAGTTCATCCAAGTGAAAGAGACACCTTTCACTTCATCCCTCTCTCCTGCGATGAGCCCAAATTCAAGATAACTTGTCTTGTGTGGAAAGAAGATGCTGGCTCTGGGCTGAGAGCAAAGGCACTGGGGCCATAACAATGATGAGTCTCTGTTCAACTGCAAGCCTCAGTTTCTTGGGCATAAAATGCAGTGAAAATGTTGTTCCTTTTATCCGATTAATTTAGGTGTGTTGGGAAGTATTTTGAGCTGTCACCACGTCTTTATGTAATGCTTTTTGCAGAGAAACCTTCAGAGATACCTGCCTTTTGACATAATTCAAGGCAGTTGATGCCAATCTGAAAATCTACTTCTGAAGATTAAAATGTGTTCATTTGCCTAATCAAGTAAGTTAAAAGGCATAATATCATGAGTTGGTAAAAACAAACAGTTTCCCTCTCCTAAATATTACTCCTGGAAGAGGACCTAAGGAAAGCAAACAGGATCTCCAGAGCATCAGCATGTTAGGAAAGCCCATGGCCTCCTACATGCATTGCAAAAGACACGTGCCAGACTTGTCTATAGCTTAGTGTCTGGTGAGTCAGAGCTAGAAGAAGCTTTCTTTCCACACTTCCAGGAACATTTTTTACATGTTGAAATTCTTGCACATGGAATCTGAAGATCCATTGGTGAGAGCAGATCCTACAGATGAACATAGCCTATATGAAAAACCAGAGGAGCAGACATGATTTTTGTTTATGTGCAGAAAGAGATTAATGTCTTTGGGTAAGTAATTTTGTGCTGTTCTCCCTTGCTTATGTGAGGACTTGTGCTGAAGTACTTTAATTTCACACATGATAAATCAGAAGTTGGGCATCTTCTCCTGCATTTTGCCCAGTTACACAGGTTGGCGGAGATTTTATTTGTGCATAGAGCTTTTACATACATTTCTTCTGAAATGTGCAGGTTCTTGAAGTGGGTGCGTTTGTCTGTAGCACATGGCCAAAGGCCATTCTCACAGTGTGATTTGTGTAGCCCACAGAAGCAAAGAATAGATCTGAAATGGAGCAGGAAAGGCCATGTTATTCACTCCCTTTGTGGGAAGATCAATGTTATCAAATTAACACCGCATCTGACTCTCTCTGAAAACAAAAATAAAATACCTGTGTGCAAGGATAATTTTTTTCTCTTTCAACTGTGGAATTGACTTCTGAGAGGTAGTACAGTCCACCATACCTCAGGATCTGAAGTCCATAGCAAGACATCAGGTAATCCTTTCACCTCTCCGTGTTTCCGTCTCACACTTTCCACACTGTGGACAGTCTTATCCTAGGTCATATGTAGATTACTCTTACAATCAGTAATGAAGACTTTAATTTTGTCTTCAGTTTTTACTTTGGGATTATAGAAAGTGTGCTGAATTCAGCACACATAATACAGTCTTTTGTAAAGGAGATTTCATGGTGTTATGAGGGACCAGAGAATTTTGGGCTGCTTTGTGCTTTGGGAGACAACAAAGATTGCCAGACAGCTGCTCATTGGGAACCCTCAGAGCACTCATGACTAAGGGCCCAGGTAGACCAAGAAAAGAAATGAAGCAGCCACACATATGGTTTGGGGAAGATGGGTAATTTGAGGCAAAAGAGAGGGAGGTGAAGGTGAGGTCCAGATGGATAACAGTCTTTAAACAAAAGAATTGAATAGAGGAAGGCAGGCCACTGGAAAGTTTTACTGAGAAACTGAAGATGACTAGAGGAACCAAAGGTGTATATTTTTCTGGGAAGAATTTTCAGAGGATGGTGAGAAGAGGATGAGTTTCCTTGTGGAAACACCATGGAAAATGTAAGACCCATGGATTTCACTTACAATGTGACTGAAGGCCTGCTGCAAAAGGTGGACCTAGAGGAATTGACAGCCTGCATCATGGAGAGGCTGTTGGACATCCTTAGGGAAAATAAAATTAAAAGAAAGGGAAAAATATGGGAGAAAAGCAGTGAGACAGAAAAGCAGCAGCAGTGAAGGGACATGCCAGTTTACTTTTGGAGTTACATATGAATGCTGTCTCCTTTGCAGTAAGTGCCAGAACTGCTCAGCTTTTCTTCATGGTTCTCACACCTATTCTGCTCATGAGACAACACTTTAATATCACCAGATGTAACCCAGATGGTACATATTAATTTATATATGGATGCTGGAAAATACTTATATACTTTGCATTTGAAGTCTTTTAAGTATGATTTTTATATTCATTTGAAAATTGTTCATTTTTATTTGAGCCATAAGGCACTAAAATACAGCTCCCAGGTGAATGAAAATTTATCTATTCCACCCTGAATGATTCCAGGTTTGTGTGAGACTACTTTCAAAGGTGTGTGATCATTTCAGAAATGATTCTCACTGGCTCAACAACAATGCGTTACTGTCAAATGCCCATTATTATGCTGAATGGAAATGTTGGGGAGATAAATTTAGAACATCTTTCATCTCTTTTTCAATATTAACAACTGTTCCATATACTTGCCAGCAAAGACCCAATTGTGACAAAGTAGAATGCCTTAATTTAAACATTTAATTATTTTTCTGAGTCAAACTTGATTTAATAAGTAATGATAACTGGAGTCAGACATGATCTTTAGAAAACCAAGCAATGGAGCTCACTTATATGAGAGAACAGGAAGTGGTGGTGGCATTTGTCATAAAAATCTATGCAACATCAGCACCAGTATTTCCCCAGTGTTTGGAATCACTGAGAAAAGGTGATGAAAAAAGAAGAAAATACACAGCTACAGGTAGAATATCAAAACATCATGAAAGAACAAACTATGCTTCTTTATTGTTAGCTTCCAGTTCCTTCCAGCCCTCCACTCCATTTCTTATTCTGTTTCTATCACAAAGTGAACACCATTTCTGCAATTGTATTTTCTAAACTCAAAACTGGACTCCTAAGTGCTGTGTTTCTGCCACAGAAGGACCTTTGGCTCCACAGAGCAACAAGGAAAAAGCAAGCACTTAAAAATATCAATAAATAAATATGTTTTTAAAGCACTAACCCACAGAGTAGTCTGCTATTATTTCTGTTGTATTAAAGTGGTCATGCAGAAATGAACATAAACCCAAACCATGAACTTTGTACTCTTAAGAAAAACTGGAAAAAGAATCTTCAGACCACTCTTTATAATCATTGCCACAAATATGCATTATTCCACTAGACTAGTGAAAACCCTTTCCTGCAAAGGGAATGAGGCTGGTGCAAGGGTGGAGGCAGGCTTCAGTATGAGTATCTGAAATGCTCCTGTATTGGTTTTGCATGGTTTTGATGTTGGTGGTGGGGGGGTACAGAGGCTTCTGTGAGAAGCTGCTGGAAGGTTCCACCATGTCCAGCAGAGCCAGACCCTGATGGCTCAGAAGATGGACATGCTGCTGGCCAAAACTGGGCCAATGAGAGAGGCTGGTAATGACTCTGGGATGGCACATTCAAGAAGAAAATCAAAACAAAGTCACACAGTATTTCATCTACTCAGAGAAGAGGAGGAGGTGAGAACATATGAGGGGAACAACATGGAGACACCAAGGTCAGTGGAGAAGGAGGGGAGGAGCTGCTCCAGGTGCTGGAGCCGAGAGTGCTCAGTGGGTCCTCTCCAGGTAAGGACCAAGGTGAAGCAGCTGTGCCCCTGCAGCACATGGGGATCCATGAGGGATGCAGAGATCCACCCACAGCCCCTGGGGATCCATGGGGGATGCAGAGATCCACCCACAGCCCCTGGGGATCCATGGGGGATGCAGAGATCCACCCACAGCCCATGGGGATCCACGGGGGATGCAGAGATCCACCCACAGCTCATGGGGATCCATGGGGATGCAGAGTTCCACCCACAGCCCCTGGGGATCCATGGGGGATGCAGAGATCCACCCACAGCCCCTGGGGATCCATGGGGGATGCAGAGATCCACCCACAGCCCATGGGGATGCAGAGATCCACCCACAGCCTGTGGGGATCCATGGGGGATGCAGAGATCCACCCACAGCTCATGGGGATCCATGGGGGATGCAGAGATCCACCCACAGCCTGTGGGGATCCACGGGGGATGCAGAGATCCACCCACAGCCCCTGGGGAGGTGCCCATGCCGGAGCGGGGGGATGCCTGGAGAAGGCGGTGATCCAGTGGATGATCTGGTGGAGAGAGCAGGCCCCTGCTCCAGGCTGGAGCAGCCTGTTCATGGAGGACTGCACTCCATGGAAAGAGACCCACACCACAGCAGTTTTGGGAGGACTGTGTGCCTGTGGGAGGGACTCACGGTGCAGCAGGTGTGGTTTGGCTGCTGCTCATGGGAGTGCACCCACACTGGATAAGTTCACAGAGAGCTGTCTCCTGTGGGAGGGACCCCATGGCCTCACAGGGGAAGGACTCCTCTCCCCAAGCAGTGGAAGAAAACCTTGGGTGATGAACTGACCAAAACCCCCATGCCCTGTCTGCCTGTGCTGTAGGTGGGAAGGAGGAAAGGACTGGGGGGAAGAAGTTGTTTCAAGGGCTTATTTTACGTCACATTATCCTCCTCTGATTCTGGTAGTAATAAATTCACTTTGCAACCTTAAGTTGAGCCTGTTTTCCCTTTGAAGTGTGTCTCCCAGTCCTTATCTCACTCATGATGCGTTTGTTTTTTTTTGGTTTTTTTTCTGTCCTCTACCAGGAGGAGAGGAGAGAAAAATTTTTTTTTTCTCTCCCAGCTGTGGCAGGGGAGGGTGAGCAAGCCACTCTCATGGGCGTCTGATGCTGGGCCAGTGTCAAACCACGACAGCTCCCCATGGGATGCTCATCTTGCCTGGTCCCACTGCTTCTCAAAGTTCCTCAAACCTCAGACCTAATCCTTTCCTTCCCTTCAGCTCATTCAAAGTGTCTTCACTCCTACAGCTCCTCTCCCATAAGCATTCTGTGCTTACCAAAGGCAGTTGGTTCTCCTTTCACATCTACTAGGTGCAAATTTCCACTCTTACTTGATGCAAATCCAGAAAAAAATGAAAATTATTCAAAAAGCATTAAGCTGTGCAAGTGGATAGCATGATTACACTAAAATAAGCAATGAAATGACAAATCATTCTTGCTACTTCAGGATGGAGAACACCACTAGTTCTACATTTTGGGTAGAAACTTCTGCTACAGGCATATTGTTCTTTCATTACCTGATGCAAAGATATTGTGCACCTTGAACAATTTGCTGTTTGGTGCTGTCAGAGAACAGCCACTGGATTAGATGAATTGTTGGTCTGATGAGATAGGACAATCCCTCTCATGGGCCCCATAAGTAATCTAATGAAAATATATTTAGCTACTTCTTGTAAGTCACTGGTACTTCCACTTGTTATTTTCTGAGTTCTTTCTGGTTTGTGTCATTTGGTATTTACAGCATTCTTTTGGTAATGCCAAACTCCAGCAGAGTATTTTAGGTATATTCATAAGGTACAGCCATATCTAGAGAAAGTATCAAGGGACCTCCCAGCAGCAGACAATTAATGACTGTTAGGAGGATTGTGAGGCATCCTGCAGTAGCAATGGCACACATTTTCCAGCAATCACTGCCCAGTGCTTTGGAAACAATTTTTCTCCTGTTATGCTGCTGCCTTTTAAATATCTTGGCATTTATCTCACAGCAGAGACCATTCGCCTGTGCCAGGGTTCTGTTCCATTGACAATGCCTCTTAATTGCCTTGTTGTTTAAATAAACAAGACAAGATAATTAAGCGATAATGACAAAGAAACAGGATGTTAGTGATAATGGGTGGTAGATCCCTCTTCCACCCTAACTTCACTATCTAGAGCAACCCAAACTCTCTGTCTGTATTAAATCTCACAGCAACCTTCTGAGTTTTAAAAAGGCCCTTTTATCCTTGCTGTTTAAATAACTCATAAAGAGTTAAATATAAAAGTGATAAAGTGTGGAGGAAGAATTCAAGACTAGGAAAACCAGAGAATCAGGTAATGTAAAGGTTTCAGAAAAGTAGGGTGTACCTGTAGCACAAAGAAAAGCAGTTCTCCATGAGGAATAACCAGCAGAAGGAGAAGCCTTTTTGCTGTTCCAGTGTTCCTGGCAGTCCAGGAGGGGCTGGCCTGAGTTGCTCTGTTTCTGCTCCTGACCAAAGCTCTTCAGCCATGCAGTTTCCCTTAGGGCTGGGCAGCAGGAATGCTTCCCTGTTGATAACAGCTACCTGGGCACCTGTGGCACACACTCTTTCTCAGTGTCTCTGCTCACACTTCACCTTGCTGTTATCCCATTCTGGGGGTAATCAAAAAGGCTGACTTTGAGCAACCCTTTAGGCAAAGATTAACCAAAGCAGGATTTTCAGCTATTTGGCTCTAGGAACAAAGTAATCTTCAAGTGTATTCATACACTTGAGACATTAATGAAGTAGATTGGTGGTCTTTTTCATATATTACCTTATTTCCTCAATTGGGGATAATAGATGAAGATACAAATCCCAAAATATTTGCTCTGGAGAAGCCTGGAAGTATTTTTTGTGTCTGAGATTATTTTTTCTGACAGTCTACAAAGAAGACAGGAGGACTAGAGACTGATGAAGCTTGTTGCTTTTCTGAGATTTTTGGTTTATTTTGGTACTTATTGGTGTGTACAGTTGACAGAGACCAGTTCTGCATAGGATAGTGCCATTGTACATTTCAAGGTATCGGAACAATCTGTTCAGGCAGAAACACGTAGCTGAGCAAAGAGTGGTAGTGAAAGGAAAGAGAAGTTCCTTTGAACTTCTTTGAAGTTCCTGTTCTCTCTCCTGGCTTCCAGCTTGGCTGTACACTTTTCTTCAAAGACTAAAGTAGTATCATACCAGATTTGCTTTCAATTTTCTCAGTTCAAACATCTTTCCTGCTGGTTATATGATATTGACCTGACAAGCTCTGGGAGAGGTTTTCAGGGCATTCTTAAAGCACTTGTGTTGGCCTCAAACTGTTCAGGCTGTTTGAATGTAAAAAAACACCATGTGGACCAAGGGCCTGCTTTTGTGTTTGTCCTAGAACAGATTGCACATTACCATGAAAGTTTTTATACTGGGACTAAAAAGTGAATTTTTGAGACAGAGGTGCAATGTTTGCTCCACAGTCATGTGTGCCTGTGCCACGAGCCAGGAGCTGTGATGGACTTGAAGGACTGGCTATGTGGTCTTGTCTGTTACTCAGAAACTGAAAACAAGAACAGAAATGTAGAGCAATCTTCTTGCACATTGGTTTCTTCAGCTCTTGATTAATGCTTTAATGTCAGTTGAAGGAGGGGTTAATTTTGGAAATTAAGGAAATATGAGAAAGATTGCCTCTGCAGTAGATTTACCAAAATGCAAATCGACACTTTCCAGCCTGCTCCTGGCAACTGGCAGGGGTTTGTGTCAAGTTGGCCTGGAGCAGGTTGAAGAATGAGTGCTGGCTTCAAAACAGTTTTACTAGGACTGAAGTATTTTCATGATGCCACAGAAATATTAGGAGATTCTGTAGGTATTTTGGTCCTTGACTTGGATTTTTTTGTTGGTCGTTATCTTCAGGGTTACAGGTCAGATATTTGGGCTTATGAATAGGTAGCTTTCATAAGGGCTGGGCTTGTGTTAGAGAGGCAAATTATATTGCAACTCAGAAAAAAAAAATTAACTGTGGAATATTTCCATACAGCAGACTAGGAAGCTGACATTGAGGAATTGGACCAAATCAGTACCATAGTCTGATGGCAGAACCAAACCTAAAACCTGCATCCCTAAGATCCTAGGGACTCATGCTGCATGTTTATCTTGCCCTTTAAAGGATAATGATTTAGATGCCTTTCCAGACACTTTGATCAGACAAAATGAGGATACATGGTACATGTACCACATATACATATAACACATTTGTGTTTGTGTGAGCTGGAAATAAAAGGCAAAGAGTTTGTAAAAAAGGGTGTTACAGTACGCTGCCATGCTGCCCACTGGCATTTGAAGAAGGCCCTGATAGACAAATGACTGCTTCTGTGATTTTTTAGCAATAAAAATTATATTTTTGTCATTTCATATTCATGTATTTGATTCTGACTTGTGTTTTGAACTTTTTTACTGGCAAAGATATGGGTTCATTTATTCATGGTAATGGGAACTTTCTATGTCCTTATCCCCCAAGAAACCTTCTGAAATAATAGAGTCACTGGGCTTTAAAAGAAATGTGGAGCATTTCATGAGCTAAATATGCCACTATTAGAAAGAAACAAAGAAAAGACAAATAAAATGGAAGGCTATTTGCATCTGATTTACATTATCCTGTGAGCATTGATTTCATTTTTATTTCATTTCTCTTAATACTATTCAGATTGCAGACTACAACCTTGCTGCAAATTTACAGCTGAGTTTCATTGTTCATTTAATCATCTCAGGTGTTACTGAAATAGGGAACACTGGTGCTTGAAAGATTTCCCCTGAGGTTCATGGGAGCTGCCTGTATCCTGAGGCTGGAGGAGGGGGCCTGCAGATATATTCTGGCAATTGCTGCTCTGAATTTTGATGATTGTCTGTTGAAAAATTGCATGGGCCATCCTGTGTCAAGACAATCATTGCTGTCTCCTCCTTTTAGTCAGCAATTTGTCTTCAAGCCTACTACTTAGGTTATGCCTTTTTCTCCTCCATCCCTAACCCCTTGCTTCAGCTTGAATATTTGCAATAACTCACATTTCCCTCTCCCTCATTCCTCCTGCAGGCAGGAACTGTGTCAACACTGTGCAGATGTGTTTTAACCCAGCAGAATATTTTGGTGAGTTTGATGGTGAGTTATGAAATCTTTGTGGTTAGGTCACAACACAAGAGGATTCTTTGATAAACTCAAGTAACTGGAGTTTACCATGAAGGTATCTTTGTCAGGGAATGTTTTTCTTTCTGTTTCCTGTAGCTTTGCTTTCTCTGGTTCAGAGAGTCAAAAAGATAATAGCCTTGGGCAATGGGCAGTACTATTCATGATTTGAAATTCTCTTTTAGCTAATATTTTATATTGTTTGGTTAAAATCTACCGTGTCTGCAAGCAACACCTCCTATAAAATTATTTACCATTGAATATCTGCTGAAAGCAAACATAAAGCGCATCATCAGGTTCTAAATAATTATGTCTAAAAATTTAAACAACTAAGAGTTAAAAATATTTTGAAATCTTTGTTTAGCTGCTTGTTTCTATTGACATAGGCTTACAAGAATCTTATGACTGGAATCTCTGATGTTGCCTTTTGAATTTTTCAAATTAAGTTTTGTTCCTGATTTTTGGAGAGGTGAAATTGTGATGGCATCATAATGAACAAATGAATGAATACATAAAAATGTAAAAATTTCCCCTTGGGCAACAAATTTGCTCATATTAATGCTGGAAGAGAGGGCTAAGTGCTATGTGACAGAAACTGTATTAGCTGTTGCAAAAGAAGCTACTCATTTTGATCAACAGCAGAATGTTTGCCTTCGAATCTCTAGTCCCAGTTGGAGCAGCAACCTTTCCCCTATAATTAATTTTTGTGTGCTGTAGTCCATTAGAGAAGAGAGT
Organism: Molothrus aeneus; assembly: GCF_037042795.1. Lineage (NCBI taxonomy): Eukaryota > Metazoa > Chordata > Aves > Passeriformes > Icteridae > Molothrus > Molothrus aeneus. The sequence goes on along the minus strand of NC_089646.1, from coordinate 133,435,323 downwards.
GACAGCCTCTGGACACAGATTACTGTCTTAGGTATGGCCCAAAGGAACATTATGGTCTTAATTAAAGGTGGCTCAATATGTCAGCCATTGCAATAGTTTGAGCATTTTTAATACTGTGTCAGTATCTAACCACCTTAAAAGAATTCTGGTAGCAAGCAAACTAAGTAATTTAAAGGCAGCTCATGTTCTCTGTAAGTTTTGCAGGACTGCTATTGGGAATACTTGATAATTTATGAAGGCTTACACCACCAAATTAATTACATTTTCCTGATGCCACATGTCTTTTTCATACAAGCTAGCTCTGAATTATAAGCACCAATATTGTCCTTGTTCATTCCTTCAGTACAGGAGACAGCTTACTAATTACACCAGTAGAATTCAGTTGCTGTATTTTAGAAGTGCCATTTATTAAACACTGCTGCAGTTAAGGTGGTATATGCTTCTCTGCTATTGACCCTGATTTCTGCTGTGTGTGTTACTGCATCTCAGTTCCGAGCCTTTGGCAAGGGTTTCATTTGGGAGCATTTTTTGTTGCTTAGAAAAATAAGTTCTGAGGAAATGACAAATGCAAAGAACGCTCTGATGTGCAGGAGGTACAATGCCATGCACTCTACTGTTTTGTGTGGAAATAAGGTTATACTTCAAGCCACTGTTCTGACAAACAAAATAACCTTGGTGTCCTTACAATAGGCAACTCGTCATCAGTGGGTTTCTTCTGAGGTCCTGCAGTCTTGAGCTGTGCTTGGGTTTTGCATAGCAGATGCTTCTTGGAAAGCCTGACAAACTCTCCTGTTTGTCAAAAAATGAATATTTTCAATTTTTATTTAAATTAAAATAAAATCAGTTTGAATAGATAGTATATGAATATAGCTAACCCCTGAACTTCAATCAGCAAGGAGGAAAATAAATGGATCTTCTATTTTCTTTAATAAGATTTTAGAATATTGAAACTCTTTTGTGCCTCTTCCATTTTTTTTCCTGATTTGTATCAAGATGATAGAAGAGCATCTAGAGCTGCTTTTGGATTAATTTCAAGTCAGTGGTTTGTACAATAAAACTATTTTTTTTCCATTATTTAGTATTACTTGAAATAATAATTAGATTTGAGATGAAATTCCAAAAGGAGACTTTTTCACAGGAAATCTCACTTTTCTGCAATTCCTTTAAATAGTAAAGTTTGATCTGTGAAAGAAGAATGCTGTTGTGAAATTTCATCAGATTCTAAGCAGGATTTGGGTGAAAAGACCCTTTTTCACCTCAATTATTGGAAAATGCAACTGAGAAAAACCCAAAAGGTACTGCAAAAGCAGCATGTATAGATGTGCCCTATTTGGAACATCGAACATGCAAGAGGATCTTGCACCCTCTTTCTAGGAGGGAGTGAAAATATTATTGGGCAGTGACATTACAGCATCAGTGCAGAAGGAGTAACTTTGGAGCTCAGAATTCTCCAGCACTTAGGCTTAACATTTTTTCCAGTGAAATCTTCTGTTCCTGTATTTTCCTTTCTGATTAGGGAGCATTGTGGAGCCACCCTTTACTTTTCAGCTGCATCTATTAAGCTGTATAATATTATAATGTATATATTAAGACGTGTCTTAAAGGTCAGCTTCCAATCATTACTGATTCTGCAGACAAGACCATACCAAACTAACAGTGAATTATGTTTTCTGCTGCATTTAGTCTTCAGCTCTGAATAATGTTTGGTCATCTTCACATTATGTTAAGTGCAATGGATGTTGAAGGCCTTCCAGGTAGCAACATCTGGTTGTGCTACTTTACAGTACAAAAATTGCCTCAAGGAACTAAGCCTCAAGTAGTTCAGCATCTGTTTCAGGTTGTTTCAAGAGATGGTATACTCCTTGTAAGCTTGCCCATGAAGAATTCTTACATGAGCTTTGATAGCAGAAACATTTTTCTGCTTTTTCTGCAGCATGCGGTTAGACGTTTACTTTTAAATAAGTTTATTCTTTTGTGCTCTGAAATTTAAATCTATTTGGAAGTGGCTGGTGAAAACATGTTTTAATTGAGCATCAGAAATATTACAAATACTTGCAAGGGCAAAATTATATTAAACAGCCCTTCACACAGTCAGGACTTGTAAAGTGGAATGGTACTGATCATGTTTTGTCCCCATCTCTGCTTGAAAGTAGAGGGAATCCAGGTTTTTGTCAGCCCATTTAGAAGCTTGTCACCTATTCTCACCCTCTGTCTTCTGATAGCACTAATGTCCTTTAATTTCTCTTTACTCAGAGTAAAATTCTCTGTAACAGTTGCACAGCAGGCAATAAATAAACCTTCTTAGAAGACATTTGGATTTCTGACCAAAAATGAGATTCTCCATCTTTCACTCTGTCTTGAACCAATGCCTTGAATCAAACTCCTGAGTTTACAGAGTTTGCATGCTCCAGATTGATTAATTTTGAACAAGACTGGAAATCTAACAAATTGGAAAGAACAGCAGTTAGATTGTTTTATAATTTCTAGTGTCTCATAATATCTCATTCTAAATATGAATTGTCAACTAAGGCTGCCTGGGTCAGGCCATATTAACTGGGAACCACAAGATGGTGCTGCCATAACTGACCTGCTCAGTCTAGCTTGGCTCAGCAAACAAGAAAAGACTTGGCCTTCCTCTCCTAAAGCAGCAACAAGAAATGACTCACCATGAACCATTCACTCTGCTGTTCCCCAACACATTTGCAAGGATGTGCTATTTGTTGTCAAAGTGTCAGGATGAGCTACACCCTCTCATTGTCTCTCTTTCAGTACCTCCAGTGGTTGGGCAACTTCACCTACTGGGAGATTCTTCATAAGATGCAGTTATATTCCAAGCAATTGTCTGACACAGAAAGTGCTGAGGAAGAAATAATGTGAGATCCCTGATCTGGCATATCCAGACACAACAGTGCAGCCAGGCCTGTGCACGTCACAGAAGCTGAGGCCTGACTTTAATATGTGAATCATCCCACACTTGTAAGAATTTGAAAGTAAAGGCCAGATTGGCTGGGTATTTGCCAGCCACATCCAGATGTGAATAATTCCCTCAGCTCTATACATAGTCATTGTAGTCTTCCTCAGAGCCACATAGTACTTGGGGTCCAGAGCTGATCCCTGAGAAAACAGTCACAGACATTGTATCAAATGTGTCCAAGGATTATCATACAGGTCTTCTGCTGAATCTTGCTGGGAAGCCTAGAAGGTCACTACCTTTACATGCCTCCCTGCTGAGTTTCTGTTCCTCCATCTGCCCCTGTCCCCTGCATCCAATGATGAATATGTGCTGGTCCACATGAGCAGAAGGCTGCTGTGCTGATTTAAAAATCTCCCCTGCTCCCCCATGCCAGTCCTTTTCTGCCAGGGCTGCTGTGGTGCGGTGGGGGGGAGCAGGAGCCTGAGCCTCAGGGCCGTGGTTCCTGCAGTTGGCACTCTGAACTGCTCAGCAGACGTGACTGAGCTGTGGCTGAGGGTGGTGCTTGGGAGTCTTCACTGGCACACGCTTCTGCCAGCTCTGCTGTGGGGTGATAACTGCTGGCAGATTACTGTGAGTATCCAGAAGCTTTAAAATGTCCCAGAAAGTTCCCCATGGGATTTTGGTCAGTCTTTACATTGTACAGCCCTCATTAGTTTCCGTGTATTACTTGTCCAAGTGAAACTGCTGAATGAAAGGAATCTCTTCTGTGGTAAAAATAACAGAAATTTCTGTTGGATTATTATTTCATTTATCTATCCATTAGCAAGAAAAAAAAACAACATGAAAAAGGTGTGTGCAGGATCACCTTAGACCCATAATAATTATTGTTGTTTTTACAGTGAGTTGCTCAATAAATAGCCTGTTGGCTGCAATGAAAGAGGAGCATAGAATAAACTGTTCCAAGAAATAGCATTGATATGTCCATATCAACCATGAAGGAGTCAGGAGCGATGCATAAGGAAAGTCAAATCTTTTCCTGGAGCTAATATACAGTTGCTTTGAGCACAGACACGCACATGCACAGTAGTGCACAATCTTTATTTATTGCATTCTCACCAAGGAGTACTTCTAAAATGTTATGAAAGACAGATCTAGAAATATATGATTTATCTGGAAGCAGAATGAATTTGATGTGTTAAGTAGTTTGGGTTTGAATGAAGATGTTCCTGTTTCCACACACTGAAGACTGGTATTGATTTGATGTATGTACAGAATAAGCTTCTTCACAGCTGTTTAAACTGTGCCCTCTACAAACTTCCATGAATATTTAGATTTATGTTGTCTTTCTTATCACATCAGTGTTATTAGGAGGGCTTGTGATACTCAGGGAAGTGGTTTGGTTTTGCTCGGTCTTTCATGCAATGAATGGTGTTTTAGGAGAACTCCTCTGAGTGGGAACAATCTCATTTTAAAGTGTCATGTGTGATCTGAGCCTTAGAGAGATGCTGACATATTAAGCAGTTTGGTAATGCCTTTGTGATAAAACAGAAGGCAGCATTTTGGCCTCCTAGATTCTGAGGTTGCTTTTTAAGTTCTATTGATATGTCATAGTTTACTACTGGCTACACCATACACGGTATATGTCTCACATGGTTTGCACAGAAGAATTTTAAGAAAGAATGAGGATTTCATCAAGCCTGTTGTGTAAAAAAATGTACTTCATTACCTTTAAACTCTATACTAGAGGTGAGTTGACCATGCACAAGTAGCTGATTTTTCCAAAGCTTTTTACAACTCCTTACTGAAAAAAAAAAAAAGCTGCCACTCCATTTGTTGAATTCTTTAGCTGTATTACTTCTTTATGCTCTTTTCTCTAACAATTTTTCTTTACAGTTTTATTTTCAGTTTATTTAGCAATGGGCAGCACAAATAATTTAAATTCCTTTCTAGTTCTACCACGTCTGTCGTCAGCTTCAGGAAGAAGCTTTTGAGAAAAATGGTGAAAGTCAGTACCAGTGTTTTTTCCTCATAAGATGCCAACATGAGAAGCTCAGAGCACAGTAGCTTTGCTGTGAACTGCCTGACAGACTTTTTATAAAGATTTGTCCTCTGTTAATGTTTCTGGTCTGTGGGCAGTTGTGCAGAGGTCAGTGATCCATCAGACAGCGAAGGGATCTCTTGGGCTCAAGATGAGCAGTTGGGTTTTCCTCCTGGAAAAGACAGGTGAAGAGGAGAGAAAGTCAGATCTGGTCCTGCAGGTTAATCTGTGGAGCAGGCCCAGAGGCAAAAAGCACAGAGGTGTCACGATCTCACAGCATTGCTCTTGGATCCATAGGAGCCCGCTCTCTTCTGAGTACACAGCCTGCTGCCATGCCTCAGTATCCTCTCTATTGCAGCACTGTCACTCAGAGCATTTAATACTGTATTTCTTCAGTGTTAGTAAAGTAATAATCTGTGCTTTCAAATGTTCAGTCATAATCAGCTGAATGCTCTGTCAGAGCCAGCATCCTTATCCTTTGTATGGGGGTAAAGAATATGACATTTGGGCATTCCCGTGAGATATAACCGTGACCAGGTTATCCTGTGCTTGGCACCAGAGTGCAACAGGTGGCTTTTGGGTTGGTGAAGAAGTGCCTATGCTTGGTGACCTTTCCTACCCTTCTGCATCCTTCTCTGCCATGCTTTTTCTGCCCCTCTGCCAGGCATCATGTGTATGCTGGAATAAGCAGGTGGGAAGAGGAAGATCCCTTTCCAGCAAAGTCCTGTTTGTGTGCTGGGGAAAATCCACCTCCAGCATTAACCACTGATGAAGAGTGTGGTAATTTCAGAATTCCTCCTTATACATTGATTGATGGTGGATTCAGCACCATAGTAATCCTCCATTCTGAGTGTCTCACCTTTGCTTCTCCTCTGCCTTTGGACAGAGAAGGGTTTATTTCTCTTGCTGGCTGGAGGAGGTGAGGTCAGAAGGAGAAAGAGCTTGGGTGGCCAAGTCACAGGTGGCAAGGAGGTACTGCAGATGGCTGACGTAAGGGTTCAAAAAGTGATGAGGACTCAACCTGCAGTGTTCCTTTAAACCTAAATGTTTGTATGGGTTACCAAGCCAGCATGTAAAACTGTATAAACATTTTCACATGTTGAACTACAGATTAACTGTGGTGCTTATGATGATAATTAAAACCACAAACACAACATATTGTGAAAAATTCCACATGCACATTTAAGTTCCAGTCTTGCAGTCAGGGAAAGGCATTACTGAGTTTCTCTTGAAAGTTGTTCTTTGTATTCAGCAAATTTAAAGTGAAGCTGAAGATCTTGCAGAATTGAATTCCACTATTTGTAGAATTTGGAGAAGGCCTTTCATTATTTCTGGAGGTATTGTTTAGATCAGGAATTTTTTTTAGTATTTCTCAAAGTGAAAGAAACTGACATAGGAGTTTGGTTTGATCTGTATATGGTATTTCAGATCAAATGCTCAGACAGGAAACTTTAATTCTTGAATATTTCAAGCTATTAAGAGGAATGTAAATCTGCAGGGGTGGGACAAAAATGAGATTTCAAAAGTATGTTTTATTTTGGGCTTGTAGCTATTTTTCTATAATGCTTGCAACACCAAGGCAAATGTTTGTGAAAGTTGCTTTAACTATCTTCCTTTGGGGATTGTTTGTCATGTTGGTTTCCTGTGCCACAAACTTATCTGTGCAACACTGAGTCTCTCCAGCTGGCAGTCAGAACTGAGTGAGCCAGGAGATTCACTTGGGGTGTGCTGTTCCTTGATGAAACGCCAATTACTCTGAAATGTAATAGCCACATCAGCAGCTGAAGAAAATAAAACCGGACCATGAATAATTACTTTTGTATGTGTATTTTTGATTTTTTAACAAGTCTCATAAATTCTTTAAAAGTTTATGAATGTTGGTAGTAAGTGAGACTAGAAATGAGGCAAGCAGCAGTATCCTCTCCAAAGTACTCTAGAGGCCAAGACACAGAAGTCATGACTCCTACCAGCAGAATAGAGAAACTGCCTGATGTAGCTAAAAATATAACCTGCAACTCAAAATGAATCTTTTGATTTCTCCAACCTCACTGAAATGCTTGTGTTCCAATGTGATCCTACACTGATCTATTTCACTGATATTTCTATTTCTAATTTTGAGCCTAATTCTCCAGTATAGTTGTTCCTGGACAATGCAAATTGGCACTGCAGGAGAAAGACTGGGAGCAGCTCAGGGAAGCAGGAGTATCTCCAATGCAAAACATTGCAATGTGTTGTCAAAATTGTTGACAGCATTGGGAATGCCATAATCTTGGTACAGTGTGGATGGGGCTATTTCAGGGATCTTTCCCCCAAGTAGCAGACATGTACCTAAACTACAGTAGTAGCAGACCAAACAAGCTAGTAGCAAAAGTTTAATGACACGGGGAAACTAGTAAAAATACCAAGGTTGGTGGTTGTTTTTCAACAATCAGAAATTAGAATTATCAAAATTAGAAATATTGAATAAATAGAAAGAATGAATGAAAGTGTCATAGGTCATGTTTAAGATTGAAACAGAATTTCAAGAGGCAAATGCTTAAATATTTTTGTTTTAAAAAATGAGCCCTTTATCTGCTATAAAACATTTTGTCAAAATTGTATATCCTATTTTTAAATTGTTTTATGCAGTGTTTTCTTCTCTGTTGAGTCTCTGAAAATTTTCATTTTTTTTTTCATTTTAGGTTCTCCATAAAAAATCATCAAAAATGAGCAAAGCCATATTTCTTCCCATTAAAATTTTTTTTATGCAAGAAATTGACAGCAGTTTTTGTGAAATAATTACACTTCAGGGAAAAAAGGAACAACAATCCTTACACACAAAAAAAGAAGTGATACTTCCATAAAAAAAGATGTGATGTTAAATTCTGAGCAGCTGCAATCCAAAACACCTTGCAGAATGTTGAGAAATTATAGCTACAGAGTCAGCAAAACACAGGTGTAAAGGCTCCCTCTGTGGAGCACAACTAACTGTGATGTTTGTGTGTATTTGCATTTATTGGGATGTTGTCTTGGGAATCTTGCTGGCAATCTTCTCTGGGAACCTGAATTCAGAGTGAGAGAAAGATCACCTTGGGCTGTTCAGCTTGAACCTCGCACTAAGCCTGCCCTGGCACATACCATTATTATTTCTATTGTTTTTAGCTCTGGGTTGTGGGGTTTTTTTGCTCTGCATTAATGCAACTAAGATCATAACAGCAGCATATGCACAACAAAGCTGCTAACCAAGGAAATATCAGGCTTACAGCACTTTTTGCACCACAGTTGCTTATCAATGAAGCGTGTATATAGCCTAATTAACATAACTGGAATGACTATAATTATGCTATCATTTTGTTTACTTTAGCACATTCTGTTGAGGTATATGGGTAGCAATATTTGTTATTGAAATATTCCCCCTTGCTACATTCAGGCTGTTTAATTTTCCTGGTAGTCTATTTTATTTATGGTGTGATTTAGTTGCTTAAAAGTGAGGAAAGTGTTAAAGTTCACAAACTCTTGGCATACAGAGTTTCTCTACTGTGGATCTTGGACAAAATCTGATAAAGCTTTGAGTAGTTCTCAATCATGCAAGTAACACGGTCCTGTTATAATTAATGTCACTATTGTCATAAATAAGGCTTTGGAGGATAGAAGCCTAAAAATAAAAATAATCAAGAACATGCACAGCTAAAAGACTTTCAGGCTCCCATTTGAGAAAGTGCAATGCAAGTGAAGCTGTTAGTTTGAGATAGCATTGCCAGACAAAGACAATGGAGAAAAATTGTATAAAACATTTATTTTTCTCTGGCTTAGACTGCCCTATTGAAATGAAGTTGTATCCACTTTTGATGAAAATAAGATTTCACTCCCAGAAATGTTTCTGAAGAAGGTTCCTGGTGCAGCAAGGAGATGCTTGCTTCAGCCTTTGTACAGTCCATGTGGACATCTGCCTCCTCATGGCTTCAGCAGTGGATTTTGCTGGGCTGTAGTGTGACTGAAGCTCAGGAGAAGCAACCACAGCACGTTATTATCCCTCATGCCCTTGTCTTGGGCAGAAGGAGAAGGGAAGGGCACAAAGGACATCAGTCCTTGCTGACAGGCATATCTGGATGTCTGGGACTGTAAAAATCCTTGCTATGTTGTTGCCTTGAACTCGTCTCAAGCTCGTGCAGCTACAGCACAGGCACACAAAGCCCTTCACTGGCTCTCACTGGCAGAGGTCAGTGCTGGTTCACAGCCAGCTCACCCAGCAGAGACCTGGATCAGCAGCTCTCTTGTATTTCACCAGGGCTAATGCCTCCCCCTTTCTGATGGTGTGCAGAACGTTAATAACATAAGTCATGTTTGTACAGATATATGATTTCCATAATTAGGAATGTCAAGAGTGTAATTTAAGGTAAGGATGTATAAATTAACACAGACATACTGAGTGTGTTGGCAGTTTAAGACACCTTTGGGTGTAGTCCAGGGCTTTCTTTCACATTAAAGGAATATCAAAGGTTCTCTCGGGTCTCTTGCTGAGTTTGCTGGTCAGCTGGAAATCCCCTTTTTTTGTGCTTTTGATGGAACCAAACTTCTTGGTAGTGTTTTTATTGGGAGAGTACCTCTTGTGGGCAAGCTGTCATACTTACAGTCACTTCTAATTGGGAACAACTTTACTTCTCAAGTTGACACATCCCACAGGTGAAGTGCCTTCAGCATATGGCAGGACAGAAGTGTCCAAGTATTTATTCCAAGGGATCTTCTGATGAAAACCAGATGGTCTGAAATCTTTCCTCCCCTTTCCCTACCAGTGCACTTACTCAAAGACGGTATAGATATCTAATTTAAATGCACCAAGTATAAAAAAATGGAGGGAATTTACTGTAATTTTTTTCCTGATAATTGCAATCACATCACAGTCAATAGAAGAAGAATAAATTAACAAGCATCACATTTCAAGCCCACTGTTAAAGAAGTCTCACAGTGGCTTTGCTGTTCCTCCATGTTTCTTTACCACTCTTGATCAGGAACCATGTATAAATGAATAATGCCTACATGCAAGATCTGTCTTGCCTACATTAAGATCTGTGTTATATCAGCTATTCCTAATAAAAGCTCAATATGTGGAACTTAATAATCTATCAGATGATTTTATTTACCAGTTCTCATTTTTATTTAAAATTGCTTGTCTGATTTAAATGAGCACACAGAAGTCCATCTCTGAAAATACATCATTAAAGCAATGCAGTTTTACATAAGAGATGAATTTTATCCACACATCATATGTTTTTAAGAATGAAAAAATCTGTTACTGGAACATAAGCACATACACACTTTCTCTAACCCCTGGCCATCACCATGAAATGAAGACTTGAGGACATAACCTTTGGAGACAAATATACACGTGACTCTCAATTTCATTGCCATCTCAAGGACTTTAGCATTGAAATGACAGCTGATTCTCTCTGCTTTTATGCAAGCACAAAGGCAGAGAGAGGACTGAAGCTTAGAGACAAATATCTCAATATCCAGTGCAAGTGAAGCTTGTGCCTTAAGAACAACAGTTTTGAACTGCCATGGCAAGTTGCAAGACTAGTCATGATTTTTATCCATCTTCTGCTCTCATCCTCTGATATGCTTGTGACATTTTCTCTCTCATTGCAGCCCATTATCCGGTAATAGAGCACACAGAAGTGTTTTGTGGGCTGTAAAGAGAAAAGACCAAATGTTGTGACACTCTTGCCAGTGGCCATGGCTGGACTTGCTGATCCTTGTTTTCCACTTCTGTGCACTCCTGTTTCAAACAATACATATGCAAATGTCTTTTTGCTGCTTGTTAAATTGTCCTTGAAGTCTAACCTTTTCTATTCCCAGCTTGTCTTCTCTTAAGTACACTGTCAATCATGTTAGGACTCTCTAGATGTGTGATGATTTAGTGGGTTTTATACAAAACAACATTGGTTTGCTTTGCTAAAAACATATGCTTTAATTTTCCATTGTGAGCTCCTAAATTCAGAATGCAGAAGAGGAATCCTTCCAGTTTAAACAGCTTCCTAGTATTTTGCAATGGTGTTCTGGGAGCACAACCTCACAGTGCCTGGACATGAGGCCCTGCTGCCTCAGAGAAGTGATGTGAGACCCTTGCTCCTTCCACAAAGAGAGCCTTTCTGGGACTCCCAGCAATACCAGGCTGTGAATCATTTTATCATTGCTGTTATCATCTGGGAAGCAAACAGGATTTTACCCTTTATTTTAATGAACTTTGTGCTTGCTGCTTGAACTCTTGCCCTCCCTATCCCTTTTGCTACTATACACACTGCTTCTGCTCCTCTTCTATTCCCATGCAGTCCTCTTTGCCTTTGCCCTTTCTTCTCCTCTTGTACAGCTTGTGTTTCCCTTGTACCTGGTTATCTCAGCAGTTTGTATGAAACTCCTGTATTAAGTGACATGGCATTTGCACACCCCACTCAGCTTTACTCCATGCCTTCTTTATTTACTCTAGGTGCAAGTGACAGCAGTGCAGGCTGGAGTCACCAGCTGGCACTGCCAGGAAGAGCAATACATGAAGTTTTGCTTCACCAAGCCTAAACTTCCATGGTCACTGACACCTTGTTTCTGTGAACAGCCTTAGCTTGGTGAGATATACTGCTGTATGCAACTGGGAAACAAGAAGCATCTTTCTTCAAAGAAGGGGATTTTTGAAAAGTACCAGAACGAGTGAGGGATGAAAACCATGTTAAAGGAGCACACCCCATGTGCAGCTGAACATGTGTGTGTTTTCCTGAGGATCCCCAAGTCCTGTCCACTGCTCTGGTCACAGAGAAGTGCCTGCAACAGGCAAGGCAGAACAGCCAGCAAGGAAAATGACTGCAGATAACCAAAATCATTGCAAGAACAACCCATGCCTGACATGCCTTACAGCACAGCACTGCGACTCTTGAATAAAAAGCCTCAAGATATCTGATGACCACAAGTGGCAGAGGTATATGGTGTATTTATGTGCACCCTTCCCTAACATTGCTCCTCTAGTGTTGGCTGCTGCAGTGGTGAAAGTATTCCTTCAAGAGCAACGCCTGCCTCAAGCCACTGCCTTTGCCAAGCTGCTCTGCCAAATGCTTCATTTCTTACCTTAGTCATTTCCCAGCAGACAGGAAACTGATCCTTTTCTCTGACCAAAATGTCTCTTATAATCCTAAACTGAGACACATCATGAAAATACTGTGCTTTTATTCAAACCAGCCATTGTTTAATTGTGTTTTCTTTATCAGCAAATTGCTTTCTTTTAAAAATTCCCACATGTGACAAGTCACGTTGTAATGCATTACTTCAGGCTGTATCTTTCATGTTGCATTAGAGTAAGTCGAGCTTAACATGATTTGATGCTTGCAACCTGCTTCAAACATGGCATGTGAAACATTTGAAAGAGATGTATCTTTCAGGAAAAACAAAGAGTTTATAGATTTCTTTTTTCTTTCATTTAAATTTTTCTCCCTTTTTTAGTTTCAAATGGAAGTTAAATAAGGGGAATGTTAAAGAAAGAATTAATCAATGTGTCACTTTTTTCTACTTGTAAAAATTCTTTGAACTTTCAACTGTTTGATTTCTGCTTTATATTTTCCAAATTACTGAGAGAAACATCTATCTGGTGACTGTTAGGAAAAAGTCTTCTAGCAAAGCAGCAATTAGATTGGAGAAAGAATGGTTATACATTCTCTGATGGGTGCTGATAACTGAAATAACAATTCCACTTTTGAAAGATGAAGGTTTATCTGGCTAAATCCCAACTGATCCCACCTAATCAGCCTCTTGTATTCTAAGATAGTTTTGATTCTCTAAATCACAGGTGAACTTAGCAAACAAGAACAAACTCTATTGTATAAATGAACATACTTGCCTAACAATAGTGAGAAAAAACAAAATAAAAATAACCTGAGTTAGAACAGCTTCAAATAATTTAATTTACAATGTTTAGCAATACATTTACACTTAAACATAGCAAAAAATGCACGTTTTTCTTTAAAGAGTAGCAAAGGGAATATTGTAACATTTGAGGTTTTGGGGTTTTATTCCTCCTAAAAAACTGTTTAGTCAAGAAATGTTTTCATGAAGAAATTTCTGAGCACAAGGTGGTTTCTCCTGATACAAGTAACTGTATAAACATGTTGGTGCTTGGAGTCTGCCTGAAGAGTTTTCTGCTTTCTTTGCTGCTGGTGTTTTATTTACCTTGAGACTATTCAGAGACTATATAGTCTATAGACTATATATATTTTTACTATAGTCTATATGAATAATCTATATATACAGTCTGTATATGTACATAATATACAGAGACTATGTATTAGACTATAGACTACAGAGACTATATATTCAGATGCTATATGGTCTATGAGACTATAGTTAAGTATGAACACAAGCAGGTTCATGATTCACACTGGGCTAGACACTGATGGTTTTATTCCTTCTGAACCATCCTTTTTTTCCCTTTGAATCATGATAATTTCTGTTGGATAACTTGGAGGAAGATCTCAGTTCATTATACCCATAGGTAACATGTTCTGGTTTTATGGACTTTTTCAGTGTGAAGATCTTTATTTTCGTATTTCATCTTGTATAGATGCTAATATAACTTCAACCACCTACTTGTCCATCATTTCAGGTCTTAAAATTACAATTTTAGAAGGCATGCTCTGGACCAGCCAGGAAGCAGAAACCTAATGTGGGAAATGCAATGTAACGTCATATAATTCCTGTGTACAAAATCAGAATTCTTGACCAAAATGGTCTTTTCTGGTGTCAAAATCTATTAAACCCTGCCTATGCCTTTGAGGGTAGAGGCTCTGCAGCAAGACCTTAACAAATTAGAGAGATGGTCAATTACCTACTGCATGAAGCTTAAGAAGGGCAAGTGCAGGGTTCTGCACCTGGGATGGGGCAATCCTGGATGTACGGACAGCCTGGGGAACGAGAGGCTGGAGAGCAGCTCCACAGAAAGGACCTGGGGGTCCTGGTCAGTGGAAAGTTGAATGTGAGTCAGCAGCGCCCTGGCAGCCAGGAGGGCCAGCCCTGTCCTGGGGGCATCAGGCACAGGAGGGGATTGTCCTGCTCTGTTCTGCACTGGAGAGGCCTCACCTCGAGTGCTGGGGGCAGTTTTGGTCACCACAATATGAAAGAGATATTAAGCTACTAGAGAGCATCTAAAGAAGGGCCATGAAGATGGTGAAGGGTCTTGAGGGGAAGGTGCATAAGGAGAAGCTGAGGTGACTTGGTTTGTTCAGCCTGGAGGAGACTGAGGGGAGACTTCATTACAGTCCTCAACATCCTCATAGGGGGAAGTGTAGGGATAGGTACTGATCTCTTCACGCTCATGATCAAAGACAGGACTCAAAGAAACACCATGAAGCTGAGTCAGTGGAGGGTAGGTTAAACATCAGGAAAAGTTCTATTTCTGGGACTCCTTCCATTTCTGAATTTTCCTAGAACACAGCTGTTGGAAAAACCAAAGAGAACAACCTCGATACAAGGACAACATCCAGTACTTTGTAAACCAAAGGGTATATTTTTGTTTAGACTCCCTGAAGTTGCCCAAATGGCATGTCAAACCAAGAAGTGATGTTATGAACAGAGGATGTGGTCTGTATCTCATGGGGTTGGTTGCAAATGATAGGAGATAATTTAGATGATACCAATAAAAGTATTTTTGTTTCCAAAATGGAAATAATTTTCACGTTCTGGTTTCACAAAAGCTAAGTACTTAGGGACTCTTTCGATTGCCTAAGTGGAGGGGGTAGAGGTAATGGTGTTTTCTATATCATTACTACTGATTCATGTGCATTTAAACAGAAAACAAATATATATGTAATATTTTTTGCATCACCATGGAGTCAGCCACTCTTGTTTCTAAATGGGGACTTCACAGGCTGACAGAATATTGAGTTTCATAGCCAACTATTTGATTTAGTAATATAACTCAAGGAGTAGTGGCTAGCATAAACCTTGATGTGCAAGTAAACAGTATGTCAAGAAAATACTGAAATGGATGCTGTGTTGTTACCATGTGCACTGGGTCAGACTGTTGTAAACACCAAAAGTTGTTTCCCTTTACAACCCCTAAAACACCAACTCTTAAACAGTCTGTACATGTCTGCCAAGGCAGAACAGAACAGGGTGGGGATACAGCTCATGTTAGTTCCCTACTCTTCTGAGTTGCCAGTCTTTCAAACAAAAATGCTTTTATGAAAGCCAGTTACCTTCAAACCACTCTTACTACAAGTCAGGTTAAGGTAAAAGCCAAATGAAAAGAATAAATTCTCAACATCCAAGGCTGACTGTAAGTACAAAGGTTTAGGCAAATTATGGGCAGAAGAAAAGAAGAAAGCACACAATCTGTATACAGGAAGTTGAAATTAAGGTTATTTCTCTACTACAGCCAGCTGAGGTGCTAAAAGTGCCTCAGTGCAGACCTCATCTTTGATTTTGGCCTCCACTGTGCCTACAATGTCATCTTGCAGCTATTGGAAAGCAGCATCCTGGGTGAAGCCACCAGCTCTAAATCACCTTTACAGGGTGCTCGGTATTGCCATTGATGTCAGGCTTCCCATACAGGTTTTTCCTTGGAAGTTCAAACAGACTGCTCCCTTCCAGTCCTCTCATGAGAGACATGATGGAATTTGATTCTCAGTGAACTTTAACCAACTTTTCATATGATGTCGGCAAATTTTCCTTCCAAAAAACTGATTGGCAGTTCGAATCTTTTGAGAGACAATCACACAGTGTGCAAAAACCCTTGATAAAATTTCCAAATAAATACAGCATGGAAAACAAATAAATCCTGGTGATGATAAAAACCTAATCCAATAAACTAATCTGATCAAAAGATCAGTCTTGTAAAATCAATTACATTTGTCTTCAAACACAAAGACATAGGCAAGGTTTTTAGAAGAAATACATTCTCTGTAGGGATTAAACCACAAATTGCTTTATGAATGTACTCCCCTAAGAGAAACTGGAATAAAATTCCTGAAGGATCTCTATCAGGAACCAATGGGAATTTAGTCTCTTTTGTACTAGTTTAGCAACTCACTTGAAAACATGTAAACAATGTTTGGTATACAGCATGTGATTTATTGCATACATTGTTTTGTCTCGGTGCTTTCAAGGAGAACAATAGCAAGCTGTAAAACCTTCTGCTCCAGATCATTCCTTCAAAATAAATCCAGTTCAGATGCTCTGTGAGGACTGGTATTTCAAAGTGATAACTGGCAATTTATAAATCACCCACTTTCTTTTGCAATGAGACAGACAGCACATCTGTAATCCATATTTATTTCCCATTAATAATTGTGACGGTGCTGTGGCATTGATTGTTTCATATCGTGTGCACTTCACCTTACCAACCAATCTTGAAGAAGAGTAAAGAGGAGCAATTTTCCCCCTTTTTTTTTTTTGCTCAGAGACTATTCTAAGATGAACTGTTTCAAATAAACTTAAATAAGCTAGTGAACTAGCAGATGCTCGACATTTTCATGAGCTTATTAATGAAATCTATATTTGCACCATTTATGTTTCATTCTCTTTCCAGACATCCATATCACATATGAAAGCTGAGCAACACAAAGAGGAACTACTTTATTTCATTTTTAAAAACCGTCAAAATGTTGAGTCACTTCAGGTTGACATTGGTAACTGTGTGACTTTGCATGCCTGCAGGATTTGTAAAATTGCCAAAACAGATTTTAGGAAGCTGGGACTAGACCACCAGGAGGGAGACTTAACAGCAAAAAGATTGATTACAATCAAGCCTGCTAAGGGAGGTCTGTAACAGGCCAAGGTGCATTCCCTGCCTGCCCTCAGGCTATGCTATCTGCTGGAACTGGCAAAAAATTGTGTGACCTGGGCTGTTCCTGCTTGCTGCTCTCATCTCCCTACACTGGGAAATACTACACAAATTGCAACAGCCCCACAGAAGGAAGTCAAAGAAAAGGCTCTGATCATGCCACCTATGGAAGTTTCTTCTCCTGTGTGTGGCCAAGGAGTTCATGACTATCTGTGGAGAAGACTCCATAAAAAGCCTGATTCATTGAGCAGAGCACATCTTTTCCACTTTGCCCATGTTTTCTTTTCCTTTTGCACAGTTTCATGTCTGTTGCCAAGGTTTCTGTGTTAAAAGGCACCATGCTTTGAAGTCTTCTAAACTTATATGAATGTTTGTATTGCATCTTTGTTATTGAAATATTATAGTCTCCATTAATAAATCCTGTATACCTAAGTTGAATAATTATATGAATAACCTAATATGAATAACCTCCCAGCGAAAAGAGATGTTGAACTGCATGGACAACACTAGATGCGCACGCTACCTACTTTGTGATGCACATCCTAATCCCTGCTAAAGGCTTAAAACCCTCATACTTAAAAATACCTTTACAACAGAGTTCTATTTCCATTCCTGCCTAATATTGCTCTTAAATCAAATATACCAAAGATTAAATCATTGGCTTCATGTCGCACTAAACATTCAAAATCATTATCCCAAAATCCTTTTGGGAGGCAGACAAGATGCCCTCAGTTCAGCTCCCTGTAGATTGTAGGTCAGTAGCACAAAGACATAGCATATAATTGGACTCAAGTGGTAGTCTGAGCTCATAAGAGGCCAAGAACAAATTAGTCTGAATCAGCTTCCACTTTAAAAAGAGACATTTAAGTATGGGCACAGTTCAGATTTGCAGCTGCTGACCTATGGGTAAGTACAAGGCTTTAATGCTTCCAGAAACAGAACAGTTAAGAATTTAAGTACCTGAATATGACAGGAAACATCAGCTTTTTTGATCCATGACATTTCTGCAAGCATTTTGGCTTTAGAATGAACCCTGAATTCTTGAATTTATATTGAAGTACAAAACATCTTTAAATTCTACATCATAAAGGGAAATGAAGAGCAAAATAAAAGCCGCAAGAAAGTACTAACTGTGAAATATTTCCAATGATTACCAAATATTGCTCTTTAATTTTATGTGACATTTTACAGATGGAGAAAACAATCAGATGTCTATTGTCAGCCAATTAGTGCATTAAAATAAATGCAAGTGCAAAAATATTGACCTGATATCCATTTTGATATCATGAAAGTGCTATGTTTTTATTTTACCAGGGAATTTTTAAAATTAATGAGTATTTATGCTGCATAATGGGAGAATAAATCAAGAAAGGATCAATCTCTATGTTTTCCTTGTATTCTCCAACCATCTGACAGCAGCTGCTGCTTACAGTGAAAAATCAGGGTTAAGATCCTTTCATCTAACTTGAAGTGGGAAATGTGTTCCTAAAATTTAGCAAAGAAGTTGTCTATGTTGGAACTTGAGTTTCCATTCACATCTGACTGTTAGTTAATATATGGTAACAATGAGCATGTTTCATGCTTTGGGTAGAACAAACAAATATTTGCTTCCTGAAAACATTTGTGATACATGGGCAGCAGCACATATAATTCAGTCAAGCTGGAAGGAAAGCGAAGTGGCTGAGGTATGAGCCCATAACAAAGAAGATTCAGCTTTTGAGCTTCAACCCAGGCTTTTGTGGCAATGTTGGAGCAGTCATGTGGCCTCCTGTGTGCCTCAATTTCCTTTCTGTACTGCAAGGCTAATAGTATCACTCTCCATCTCAAAGGAAGACAGTCCTGTGGGTCTGTGATTTAGCCTAGCCAGCCAAGCAGGAAGAAAAAACACATTGTGCTTCTCAGTCTTTGGGGTTATTTTTGGACCTTTGCTTGGAGGTAAAAGAGAGATGAAAGCACCATCTGAAATGTACTTTTTGCTGCTGGAACGAAAGTAATGGTGTCTATCAGATTTAATCAAGCTGTTTGTCTGCTTTTACTTTCCTGTACTTGAAACACTGCAGCACTTTGTTTTCTTTGTAGTGCTACATTTCTTCATTGGTTCCGTTTGTGTTCAAAGAGATTTAGAATTGAACATAACTTTTAAAGTGGTACTTTTAGTGTTTGTCTAGAGGGCCTGACTCATGGAATCTGTCACATTTCCCCCACAGCGTGCTAACAATTCAGGTGAGGCATTGCAGTCACCATTGTAAAGCACTGGCCATATTTTTATATACGTTGCTTTGTAATGAATAAATGGTTCCTGTTGAAAAGAAGCTGGTAGACTAGGAGGTGGCAGGTTCCAGTTTTGCTTTCAGAAAGCATCACAGGTGCAGTTGGCTGGGGGCATGAGAGCAGCCAAAGCCTCCTTGGGCAGGCCTCTTTTCCCACAGCCACGTGATTTGGGAGAGGCAGCACTTATTTATCAGAGCAGCACAATGTGAGTTTAAACAGCAGGATGCATATATGGTACACTAAAATACTCAGCAAGGTCTTGTTGACTTCTGATGCAGGAGAATTTCATCCTCAAAAATACAACATTCACCTGTTAGTGGGAAGAGGAGATCCTGCAGGTGCTTGCTCTTCTGTGCTACCACCCTGTTGCTCATATGACAACTCTAGTACTGCCTCTGGCTGTCTCCTGTATGTGCCCACACTCACCAGGCTCACTCAGGTGAAGAGGAATGGAGATGCAGTGTTTGAAAATTTTTGAAACTGCTATTTCAGCTTATTTCCATCCCCTTTTTTTTTAACTCTTCACATTCTTTCTTCTCTCTCTAATATTTACAAATCAGGAATTCATTGACTGAAAAAAAACCAACCAAACAAAAAACCCTAGGAAAGAACAATTCACTTGCCAAGTGCAAATACTTTGACAGATACAGGGTACAAACCAAGCTGTGAAGTCAATCAAACCTGTAACATCTCACATTAGAAGCCCTCTGTCTCTCTCCCTCTGGGTTTCTACCCACTATTATTTTTCCTTCATTGCATCATTCTTTTGTGAAGACTGAAACTCTTGAGAGCATAACTACTCTAGTCTCTATAATAAATATATCACAGAAATGGTGTGATTTATGGATTTTGGTAGTATTTTTAACAACCCTGTTATATGTCAGCAAGGATTTATGGCACTGATCCGTTGATCTTATAAAACCAGGCACAACAACCAAGAGCCCAAGAAGCTGTAACCATTGGCAGTCTCTAGTGCTCTTTTGTCAATAGGGAGGATTAAGACACACTGTATTAGTATGGGATTCACACAAAGGCTGCCCAGGACATCCCATGTCCCTCGAGGGCCGCAGTTGCACAGCTCCACACTGTGAGGACTTCTCTGTGAGCATTTAAACCTAGATCTATATTTTGAAAATGCAAAATTGAACCTGGAAATACTTGAACCTGCTGGTCAAGTGCTTTAGCACAGAGGTAGCAGATGTAGAGAAGTTCCTATCCGTAAGGAAGCCACTAGAGGGAGGGAGAGGTCCACAGTGCCCTTCCCCAGCCACCTTCTCCATCTCCTCCACCACCAAGCGCAGCCTAGACCCTGCC
Organism: Molothrus aeneus; assembly: GCF_037042795.1. NCBI lineage: Eukaryota > Metazoa > Chordata > Aves > Passeriformes > Icteridae > Molothrus > Molothrus aeneus. The sequence continues at coordinate 133,414,992 of NC_089646.1, read as the reverse complement.
TGCTAACAGCTGGTGGGGGACTTCAGGCTGGACCCTAGCCATGGGGCAGATGAAGGTGGCAGTAGTTTCCCAAGCTCTTCAGTGTCTGACCCTCCAAGAGCGCCTTGTAGCTTTTCTTCAGCCCCGGCTGCTGCTGCCACATGGATGTGATTCCTCAGTGCCGGGGCTGCAGGCCAGATGGATGCATCCCGTGGGCTCCACGCAGCCCAGGAGCCCTCAGCTACAGCACCATATGCAAGTGGTGTTTTACACACATATCAAATGTCAAGCCTTGGCTAAGTCACAGATGAAGTATAATGCTACTGCTGTAGCACAGTGCCCTTAATACCACCCCACAGTGTGGGAGAGTCCTTCCTCCAAATCATTAGCTGCAGATGAGCTCCGTGCTTATTATAGGCCCCTGAGTATTTCCTAGCAAAAGCATCCCCAGAACAAAGTGTGTCTCCACTCCTCCTCAGCTGAGATTTAACACAGAATTTAATAAAGATTTATAGGTTTTCAGAGATGGTTTTGAGCTCAGCCAAAGTCTCTTTTAAATCACACTTTTCCATAGGGGGTGGGGGAGGAAGTGTTTCCAAGGCTATAGAAATTGAAGCAATATCTCAGGTATCTCCAGCCTCACTCAGTGTGCTACCAGCCCTTTAACTTAGGGGGGAAAACAGGATTTGTTTTACAGGTCTCATCCAGAAAAGCCTTGTGTGAGTAATAAAATGTTAGGCCTCATAAACTTATGCTAATGCTCATATCCCTGGATTTATTACATTTGGAAATCAAAAATTAATACCATAAAATTTCCAGAAATAAAAAGAAAATTTACTGAGGGCAAATAAGTGAAAGCTATTCTGTGTCACTATTTGTTAATTAAATTAGTTGAAGGCCATTTTGATGACTAGAGGTGGACAAATGCCAGAAGAGAAGTTTCACTCCTGCAAGGGGCTTGAAATTTGCTAGGAAAGGGGATTGTGATGAACATAATTTTGTAAAGAAAATTTAATCTTTCCACCTGTTAATTTAATGTTCCAAGGATTCTGAAATGCTTTCCAGAGAAGATACCCAAGGTTTCCACTTAACCTGGATAAAGGCATTAAATTCAGGGAGGAATGTCTTGGAGTCAATGTTTAAGCCTGAGTGTCCTCAGCTGTTAATTATGGAGAGTAAAATAGTTAGAGGAAGGACTGGTTTGGTGGACCTTGGGAATGTTGACTCCTATTAAACACATCCCAGGTATGCTCATTTTTCTCACACAGGTTGTGTTCTCCCAGTTACTGAGCACTCAGGTTGGTTTCCTGAAGGATCTCTTTCTCTTTAGGATCTCTTTAGTCCATACCTTTCCTAAGATGCAGCATGAAGAACACGACACACTACTGAAGGTGAGTCATCAAAACTAGGAGGAATGATGAAAATTTACTTTACAGTTACTTTACACACGAAAATACCTTTTTGTGTGTTTACATTTGCTCTGGTTAGGATTTACATTCTTTTTCTCTAGACCTGCAGTCCAGCTCACATTTTTTGTGAGCACATATCTCATTATCCCTACATGTATTTCACTCACCCTGTTAAACTGCATCCTTTTTTTTCTTTTTCCTTTATAAATGCCATATGGAGTTTGCCGACTTTTGTATATGAACTCCTCATGTCACCATTTAATTATCAAAAATACTGGTTAACTGGTGTCAGACTCAGACTACTTTTGCAAAATCCAGCTTACTAGATCAGTCCAGTTGCCAAATGTTAGGAATTTTGGATTCAACATGAATCCAAAATCTCTTTGGAGAGAGCATCAGGGAGTGGCTAGGCTGTAAAAAGCAGGGGTAGAATTTTCATACTCTACCAGAAAATATAGTCAAATAGTCTGTTCCTAACATCAGCTGGTTTCAGGGGAAGATTTAAGAAACTGCAGAATGGGCAGCTGTGGAACTAGGGAAGATTATGCCGTAACCAGAAAATTACAAGTGACTGTAGGATAGCACATACTGAACTTCTGCCAGACATTATTATCTGGGATTCTGAACAAGGGAGAGTGAATGAATAAAGAGCTCTTAGGGAAGATAAATCTCGTATCCTGTGAGAGAGGATGGTTTTGTTTTTAAGCCCCTGCTTGCTCAGCTTTGCAGGGGATCTGACAACTGTTTGTACTACAGACTTTTCTTATGGGCCCTGAGCACATCAGCTAATCTCTTTGAACATCAAATCTCTTTTTGATTCTGAGGGATACAGGTTGAGTTGTGGGGCTCTTTGATACTTTAAGTGCCCCTCACGCAAAACAAAAACCAAACCAAAAATCCACATAACAAAAAACCAACCAACCAACCAAAAAAAAAAAAAAAAAAAACCACACACAAAAAAAACCCAACAAACAAACAAACAAAAAAAAACCCCAAAACCAAACCCACAGATCTGGAGAGGAAAGGATGAAGGCAGAAGAAATTAAAGATATGCCTTGACCAGAATTTAACTTGTGTGTGGTGAGACATACATACAAAGTAAAAATATACATTGCACAGCTCAGATAAGAGAAGTGATGGAAGACAAGAACTACCTGTGATAAAAATAGACTCCTTACCTGACTTTAATATAGAAGAGTGGGGAGAAAAATTATTTTGTTGTTGTATTCAAAGTACTTGGATCCCAAATAGAAGGTCTACACCAAATGAATTACTAGAAATGAAAAGTCAAGCAAGAGACTAAAATATGTGACTTCCCTTAAGACCAAAATCAAAACAGGTTTCTGATCTAGATTAGGACACTGGTGCAATTCAGACAGCAAACTCTGGTGCTGAGATCCTGAGAACTCATTGCACATGACACTGGGGCTGTATAAACCCCAGCAAAGCTGAAGATCTGCTCTGTGCTTAACCAGAGTGGCTCAGGAAGCAGCAGAGCTCAGGACTTGGCTCCTGTCTGCATGGAAGCAGACACAAACAGCTGAATTCTCAGTATCTTTTGTAATACCAAAGATATTGAGAAATCTGATTTTTACACTGAAGGGTTTAGCAGGATCCATTTTGGCTGGAAGGAAAGATCTACTTCTCCTTGCTAACTTCTTGTTATACAGACAATGAGGAGGCTCCATTTCCTCGAGTGCATGTGAACTCCCAAAATAAGTCCCAAAATAAGACTCTTCTCTGGTGACCCTTACAGACTCTACTATACAGAATCTCTCCCTGTGTCTCACTACAAGTGCTGGAGGAGAAAGTGGGTGCAGGAGCAGCTGAAACATTTTTTTGACCCTGACTGGTGTAAGGGACAAGGCAGCTCCCTGGGGATCATGGGGACAAGGGTGCACACTGTGGCCAACAAGAGCAGACTGGGGCAGGCAGCCCATACAGCACAGCACAGAGTGGGCACTGGCATCACAGTTTTATGATATTACCAGAATCTAATAATTTTGAAGTGTTCTGTACTGTGAATCATGTTTCTACCATATGCTGATACCACCACTCTGCTTGAGGTTAAAAGTATCTGTTAGTAACAAATTCCTTATGATAAATCTCTCTGTATCCAGTAGTATTTCTCAGTGTCACACATGTGCACATGCACACACACAAATGCACCTGTGTGCACAAGACTTACTGGATTTTTCACAAAACAAAGTCATAGCTCCTGTTTTCTTTGGAGGTGGGTGAATGAGGACAGATTAATGGTCATGTCAATGCCCAGTAACTGGTTCCCTCGCAGTGAGTGTAGAAGGTGAAATGTCATTTTCTTTCTTCAGGTTCACATCCTTTCTTTGCTTCAGAGAATCCAAGTTCAATCTCACTGTTTAATATGCAGCTTTCTCGTAGAGATTGGTTAGAGGAGAACCAATGTGATGAGGTACACCTTATGGGCTTAAAAGGAAAGACTACATTTCCTTACTTCCCCAGAAGAAGGAGAGTCACCTCCCACTTTCCCAAGACTTATTTGGGAAGCTGAAGTCTATGTCTCAGCCTTGCAATACCCATGTTCCCTGCATGGCCCTGAATGTCTTTGAACAGGTCCAGGTGACATATTTCTCAACAGGTTTTGTGCAAAAGTGCAGAACTCCTTCATCTCTATGCGCCAAACAATGGAGTTCATGAAGCCAGAAAGTAAAAGTAATTTATAAATCTCATTTCAAATCTCAGAGGAATAATGTAAGGCAAAATAGAAAGCTTATGTATCTCCTTTTCTTGTACATTTATTGGTTACCATGTAAACTAAGGGGAACTACTTTTAAGTAAAACTCAGCTTTTGAAATAGTTTGTCTCTTTTGTCTAAAAGACCTTTTCAAAGAATCCATTTGTTGTTTTTCTTCCTGTTCCTTTTCTTTCCTACTCCCCCTTGAATACCACAGGTCTTATTTCTGACTTACAAGGATGGTCATCTGCTCTTCTCACTCTCATTTGGTCTCCCTGGATAGCAGAGAAATGATGAACCTTGCATTCCTTCACTGTCTTGGTCCCAGGGGAAATAACTGTAGCCACAGATATAGAGCAGAAAAAATGAGTGAGCTGGGCTTTTCCACCATCCTTTATTTACACTTTTCATGGTTTCTTTTCCCTCAATATTGGTTATGTGTTAATGTTCATCCAGCAGCCCAGCAGGGATCAGTCTTTACTCTCACTAGTGGAATATCTTATCACAGCAAAAAAAAGTTATAACAGCCCAGGTCAAAGAACTAGATAGCACCCAAATTTTTATAACTTGCAATACCATTTGGGACTGCTAAAATTATGACACAAAAGACTGGTTTTTTAATGAATATAGAGTAATCCCACCAGTCTCAGAGCAACTCTAAATGTACAGGCTTTTGTTGTCCACTAGTAGCAAAACTGCCTTTATAAAGTAACACCCAAGTGAAGGTGGCTGTGATACAGCACACTAGAGGCTTTGTACTTTGCAAAATAGAGCTATATAAAGGGTGTATAGCAGGGGAAAAATTGTGTGCAGCAATTTTATAGCATAAACTGTGATAAAATATTGGCAACGATTAGTAACATTTGCCTGGATTCAGGTTTCTTTACAAAATTCAAATATTACATCAGATTTAGCAGGATCTTTCTACACAACGGCAAAGGACTTTTTTTTTTAACAACTCTTGTGAGCAACAGAGACAACAAATATCTTCCTGACTTTATTTGTCATTTATAATTCTTTTTGGTGGCCTGAGACAACACCATGCACCCAGAAACACTAATCTAGGAAGTTAGGGTGAAGTCAGAAAGAAAGGATAAAAGAGAGGAGTATGTTTATGCTGACTTCATGTTTTTTTAGTGATTCACTAGCCAGCCCAGTGTGGCTATCATGAAACACACTGCTAGTGTGCACCAGCTGAAAAAGGGAACAATCACACAATAACATTAATTAGGAATGAAGAAGGATAGAAGAATTACAATATGATTCTAGAAGCTTCCTTAGAAGATACTTCAAAATTACGAATAAAATTTTTCAAAATATGGGGTTTTTTTACCGAATATCTTAAACTGATGAGCGTAGCACTGGTTGAGGTGCAATAAAATTACACTGCACAGTTTTTCCAGGTAAGTAGCTGCAGGAGAGAAAGAGCCCATGAGCAGGGTAAGCACTATGTCTGCTCACAGAACAGCCAGAGGACTCATCCCACTTCACACCCTGGGATTTGTGCTTTCACCTGGCGCTATGGAAAACTATTTTGAAATGATCTCTCTGATGGAAGGAGCCTGAACCCACATTATCTGCCTCCTCAATCTGTCCCTATGCTTCCACTTGCTCTCAGTTTGGATCCACTCCAGAGATCACAAAGTCTGTTCTCAGATGAGCATTTTAACCAGTATGCTCCTGGGTAAATAAATTAATCATCTCTTATTTCACTTTTGCATTCATCTGAGAGCTTTCATGGGGTGGGATTTTACAAAGTATCAGTTTGTGGGTCCTGGTGTCACAGATTTTCACTCAATATTCAGTTATATGGTATCATCACTCCAGTTGGTGGATTCTGCTTGCTGCAGGAAATGCATGAAACTTACAAAAGAAACAGTAACTCCTCCATGCACCATTCATTCACCAATCTCAGTGAATGAAAGTTGGATGCTTTGATGAAGACTTTCATTGAGCCAAAGTCTTTGAGAGGCTGTCACCTTACCTCCCACAAAAACTCAGCAGACACTTTGTGACTCTACAGGAAAGAGGAGACTTCTCAGCAACCACTTGTGGGGATACTTAGAGCAGTCTGCAGCCAGTTTCTTCAAGAGAATCTGGTGGAGCTGTGGAAGCAAAACTGAGCACAGGTGTGATTCTGTGTTATCTTAAGTTGGTCCTGCAAGGAGATGAAAGGAAAAGTGATGAAGTAAATGCAAAGGTACTTCCTTAAATATAGTCAAGGTTTCACATAGATTCTCTTTTTAATAAGAAACAAAAATATTAAAAGAGTTACATAGAGCCCAAAAAATCAGAAGCATCATAATGGTCTTCAATGCCATGAGTATCAGGGGCTTACCTGACAGACTGCAGTAAAGATGTATATTGTGGGGAAATACAGCATCTAGAATTTATTATTTCCTGTAGAAAATAGCATGTAGTACCATGAGCCCCCGGTGTATCTCATGGGGAATTTGCAGATCTCCTTTAATTAACTTGAGTCACTAGAGAATGCAAGTAAATAAATCAATGCAATCTTGATCTTCTCAGAATTAAATGTGTAGAAGGTTCCTTCATTAGCTCAGGAGTTTCTCTCATGATTTGTTTCTCAGTTATGCAGATTGATTTGGCTGTTCAGCATGGAGGTCCAAGTTTCCCTCCTCATGCCTGAGGTGTTGTCAGTGGGCAGAAGAAAGTGGGAGACACACTTCCCTGGAGCTAGCACAGGGTTTCAGTGGCTTCCTGAACTGACAGTGAAGTTACTGCAAGTTCATTACACCTCCTGTTCTTGAAGCCTGTTCCTTTCCTCCTCTCTCCTGTTTTGGTAGAAACACCATAGGGAAGTTAGTACCAGGACCCCCATGAGCTTTGTTGTAGGGAGTCAGCAAAGTCTGCTAAGGCAGTGGAATGAGTGTCAGAACAATGTTCCTATTCCCAAGACAAATTATACTAATGCCATTATCTGACTATGCCATTTTTGTTATACTAATGGCATTATCTGACTATGGAAGGAGAGACGAAAGGAGAGCAGAAGGAACTGAATGTATTTAGGCCTCTACTCACTGTTATCAGTTTGTGACTGAGCAGGTAAATCATATTTCACACCATTGTTTGGAGTTCCCCAAGTGAGCCTGCTCCAAAGCCCGCCCAAACTTTCAGGCAGAAGACTGCCCAGCTCTTTTCTTGTCCTTTTAGCAAATGACTAAGTTGGCTTGCAAGCCATTTCCATACTGGACACAGTCTAAATAAATGCAATGACTGAAAAGTAATTCTATAGCTTTTGTGCTTCAAATTCACATTCCTGGCTGAGATTCCTGACTAAAGACAAAAAAATCATCTTTTATTACACATCAAGTGTTAGCATAGCTTTTTAAAGACAAACCAATTTCAAGTATCAGAGAACAGAATAAAGTTTAAACCATAGAAGCAGCAATTTCTTACTCTGAAAATCAATAGCATTTCATTGAGGAGAGCTGCAAAGTCTCTTCAGTTTCTATTGCCATAAGCTGAGGCTCTGATTCCCACTGTAAGCATTACTCACTTTCAACAGACTTTGATCCTTACTGAGAGGAAACAAGGATCCAACCTCTGCCTGAACTTGGGTCCTGCGGAGAAAAAGATTCCCCAGTTAGAAAAAATAGAGGTTTCCAAGCTTCTTGTACATGTGCTAGCTTCCCAACAGGCAGCATGTGCATGTGCCTGGGTAGCGCTCCTGAGTCATCACCCCTAATTAACCTCTCAGAGAAGGTTGCCAGCTGACCAATTTGCTGACCAACTCCAAACAACCAAAAAAAAAAAAAAAAAAAAGAAAAGCCAGAGAGCCAGAGCCAGGCTGTGATTTTGAGCATGATACTTGAATTAACTTTCCAGATAGAGTAAAAAAATAGCTCTGGCTGCAGAGCAATAACCTCATTTCTGCATCTGCTTCTGACACTACTCCCACCTCACCCCCAAACTTTCTGACTGGGAAGTTTCCTGATATGATTAAGTCATTATTGGTTTCCTTGGGTCAAAATAATGGAGATCTCCCAAGCACAAGGAGCTGTGAATATAGACCAAAATTAAATTCACCGAGCTCCTAAAAAAACATATATATAAAACAACAACCTGAGTTACTCAGTTGCATTCCTGATGGAAACTGTGGATATCAAAGGGATGTTCTGGCTATTGCTGAGCAAGGCTTGCATAATCAAAGGACCTTTCTGCTTCTCATGCTGCCCTACCAGTGAGGAGGCTGGGGGTGCACAAGGAGTTGGGATGGGACAGAGCTGGGGCAGCTGATCCCAACTGATCATTCCACACCATTCCAATATGAAATTTTGCTCAGTGTTGAAATGGGGTGGGGAAGGAAGGCTGGCCAGGGCTGGCACTGCTCAGGGATTGACTGGGCATCTGTTATTTGGTGGTGAAAAATTGGTTTTCTTCTGCATCACTTGCTTTTAGACTTTAACCCTTCTGATTCTCTTCTCAAGAGGGAGACCGAACCAGTGGATCTATGGTGCTTAGCTGCCTGCTGAGATTAAACCATGACAGACTTGAAACCCTTCCCACAGATCTGCTGAAACCAATACCTGAAGCTGCACAAGTTTCTTGCATAAAGTGGTAAACCAGTATATACTGTCCCATCTGACAATTTTACCCCCTGATTCCTCCCACATCCTAAAAGCTTCCAAATACCTCCACTTTTTTCTCACTGGACTTGGGTTTACTTCTCTTTCTCCTCATGTTTTCTCCTGATGCCCTCTCATTTCCACCAGCCACAACCCAAACTTCAGCCTCCTGTCTCCTGCTCCTATCTCCATCTGCTTTCCTTCCTCTGCTTGCCTTTCTTCCTCCTTGCTGCTCCTGTGGGCAAGTCTTGACACTGATTCAAGGGCTGAAAGCACATGAGTTTGTCACTGCTCTCACCTTGCTGCACCCCCATGGCTCCCTGCATGCTGCCCCAGTCACAGCATGACCAGCTATGGCACAGCTGTGTGGGACACACTTGAAAGATGCCTCCTTCTCCCTAACTCATCTGGCTGACCTCATGCTGAGGTTTGATTCTCCTTTTTCCCTATCCTGGTTTTTTTCCACTCTTCCTCACTCCTTGCTTCTTGCCACTTTGGGATAATTTCTCTCTCATGCAAAGGAAAGGGGGTAAAATACCTAAAAATAAGTAAAGCCATAAGTAGGCTGGCTGCTCTTCTGCTTGCTCTCTGTATAATGAGGCATAGAACTGGGAGATTACCAGGGACATAAGACTGGCAAAAGTGTTGAAAAATTGAGGGACACTTGAGGTTTTTCTTCATGAGCTTGAATGCTGCTCACAATTTAGCTTTGAGTGTGTTTGAGTTGATCAGTTCATGAAAACAATTACATGGCATGGCTTGCTGTTATGAGTAGAGGGTTTTTTCACTGAGCGGCATCTTTTCATCTCTGTTGCTCTAATTTGCTCTCTTGTAGGAAAGGCTAGGGTAAAGGTATAACAGCTGGTTTAGGAAAGTAGATTTTTGTTGTTTAACATAGCCCAGCATAATTACTATCAAATTAACTGTGGTTGAAAACAATATCTTGGACTGTAAATGCACTGTCCCACAATGCCTATGTACTCCCTTTGGGATGCCTAAATCTTAATGTGGATCAAAAAGCTGGTAGGTTTGCTTAAAGTGTTTGCATCTGACCTGAACACTGCTGCAGGAGTCAGAAACAGCTAGTGGCTGTACAACAGTTAAAGTCATGGATGGTAACAGTAGGATATGAAAAGAAAGTGTCAGTCTGGGATGGAGAGCTGGGCCTCACCCACAGCGCTACAGAAGAGACTTCTGGCAGTGACAGTGACTCCTCATCCTCACTGTGGTTTGCTTTTGATTGAAGGAGTCAAGCTCCTGCCTTAACCAGCTCAGGACATTGTGCTTTTCTGTCTTTTGTGGAGGTTACCATGCCCTGTAACCTGGAATGTGAAGAAAAGATTTATGTAACCACTAGTCCCCAGAAGTTATGAGCCTTTGAATAACTGGTGTAGTGTTCAACATCTCAGAGCCAGCACAGCAGCTCAGAAGCTGAGGAGTGGCCCTTTCTTGAACACTCCTCAAGCTGGGAGTGGAGTACACACCACAGAAAGCAATTCCCTTCTTCAGAACAGCAGGAAGTGATATAGTGCTCCTGCCCCTAGAATGGCAATCTGGCAGGAATCCCTTAGCACACCAGAAGTTTTCACTGGGTGTGTTAGATCTGTGACCTAATTACTCTCATCCAGTTGTGGGTACTGGTCCATCTTTCCCCAGTGATGACTATTAAAATGATAATCCTGCATCATCATAAGACAGAGTGTATTTCATAGCTTAATGACCTTCTATCTTCCTGGAAAAAGTCAGGTTATATTACAGGAGTTTGCTGTCTATTCTGGTTACTTGCTTAGTGCTTCTAGACATAATCAAATTCATTTCTCTGCTTCTTACTTGAGGGCAGATTTTCTTTTGTGCCACCAAAGTACTGTTACAGTTATTTATAAATGTTCATCAGATGACTTGCCTGTACAAATTACAGCCTGAGTATTATCTGTGAACTGTGTATTTCCATTATTCATCCCAGTCCCCACTCCTGATTGGATGCCTGAAACATTATGAATAGAGAAAAAAGTGAATGATGAATAGTGAATCATGAATAATAAACAGAAGATGAGTAGACTTTTTCAACTCCTATTCCTCCATGAATATGTGTACCCCTCTATATCAGTTGCCTTCACCAACATTCATATGCAGAGAAAATAGATTGAAACAAGACTAACAAAAAAGGGCAGGAATGCAGCTGAATCAAATCAGGAACTAGCATTTTTTTGTGCATAGTTGTGAATGGACTACTCAGCAGTTATTCAACTCCAGTAAAATCCAACTGTTCTAGGGATGAACTTAGCTGCACAAGGCAAGAGCAGGATTTTTTTCCACCCTGCCTTCTCCCAAACCTTTCCAGGAAGGTGGATATGTCACAGTATTTCTGCTTTCTTCTTCCTCAGCTGTAAAATTGAAATAATTATGCCCTTAATTCTCCTTGTAGCACCCTCAGACCTCTGAATAAATCATGCTAAGTGAGAAAGAAACATTTCTAAAGACTCGTCAGTAACTGGCATAAATCTTGTCAACCTTTAGATTCTTAGCCATTTAGGTAACTTACAGATATGTACAATGCAGATGTTGCTTAGAGATTATTCTTAAATTATTTTTTTTCCCACAACAGATAATTGATAACTTCTGTGTGCCTGACTTGCCAAATCATGTTTTACTTAAAAAAAAAAAAAAAAAAATTCCTGTACAATGCCCAAAACTTTATAATTATTGTTTTCTTAAACTGCAACTATTTGTCTTCCTAAACCTTTAAAAAATCTTCTCATACAGACCTATTGAAACATCTTGGCAGTGAATGTAGGCAATTGCAATCATTCTTGGTCTAATTTATACAACTATAGAAAGATATTTTTTCTTAGCTGTGGGCCCCAGCTGCCTAAAGCTCCTGACCACGATTGAAGATGTGATCATAGGTTTTTTTTAAAAAAGATTTTGTTTAGATTGTGAGATTTGTACTTCTGTTTTTCATGTTTTTACAGATGGATCTGAAGTAATTACATGTGCACTTCTAACTTCTTTTTATTTAGGGAATCTACGTGACTCTTGAGCTTTGTATGAAGAGGCAACAGGATTTTCATCTTTAGAAGGTAAAGCCCAAATTCCTAGAATCTCACCTGTAAATGAAAAAATAAATAAGCCTTCTATATGTCATCTAACAGTTTGTTGCTAGTTACTATCAAGCTGTTTTGAACATTTTGAAAATTCAGAAAAGAAATGTTCCTAGCTTGAATAAAAACAGCCAAGCCTTTCAGGAACTGCTGGAGGGTACTCAGCCAAAAGCATCCATTAGTCACCCAGAATTACCCCTCTAAATCAGACAGAAGAGGGACTCAAATCTGCTTTTCTCATGGAATGAGTATCTCAACCTGATTTCAAAGAGCCTTTTGCCAGCTGGGACCCAAGATGGTTATGCTGAAACCAGCACTCTTAAAATAGTTTTGGTTTTGACTTTGGCTTTCTTAGTGACAAAAGTCATTTGCTTCCAAAAATTCACAGTATGCTTCAACCACTCTAAACCAGTATTGCATTGAGTGAAATACCTACAGATATGCATGAAACAGACCTGTATAGCTCTCTCCTTAACACTTACTGAAGTTAAATGACAGAAATTTCTGTATTTACGGAATACCAAGATCTGAAGATTTTTTTGGAAGAACTTTTCAAGCAAAAAATGTTTAAAAAATATTTTATGCTATTAAAGTATGTGTTTTTAAAAGTACTGTATACACTTTCTTCAATCATGCTGGTGCATCTGTTTAGATGTTAGCCCTGACTCTCTAAAAACTATAGTCAGAAAGATCAAAGTACCAGTCTAGCCTAAAACTCAGTTAATGGAAGTTTTGTGACCATATTTTTGCCGCTTTAGAAAAATAATAACACAGCTTTGCTGATGTTTCCTTTAGTGCTCCAATGAACTGTAAATTAGGGTTACACTTTTAGTGTCCTTTTGAATTATTATATTACAAATGCATCTCATCTGTCTCAAGGCATCAATGCAAAAAATTACAAGATGACCTTTAAAAATGGCTTGTAAAGCACTGTTGCTTACTTTGTTCTAGATCTCATCTCAGACAATCTCTTGTCTTTGTCACTTTCAGAGATAAATTGCTTTTTCCACTGTGCCTACACCTGTAATAACAGCTGTCTTTTCACCACTTGTCACTCACTTTTCTACCCCCTCTTCATTCCTGCTTTTATGTCTTTCTGCCTACACTACAGTTCTCCATTTCTCCCCAGGAAAAATTATATATTTAATATATAAATACAAAACACAACATACCCTGACCTTACCTTCCTTTTTCTTTCATAATGCAGGCAGCTCCTCTTTGCCTTTTCTTCTTACTCCTCAGCTGTTCCTGCATTCCCACCTTATCCCATATCCTTCTCCTTAGCTTCTCAGTATACTCTGGCCTTTTTTCCATAACAATACATGCAAGTTAAGTCTTGTCCAGCTCACACCAACCTGCCTCACCAGCCCTTGTCCATTTTTAATCTGTTCCCCTACAAGCTCCACCTGCAGTGTTGTATTTCACTTCTCCCTCATGACAGTCTGGTGCCTTGGACTTGAAAAAAATGAGCCCATACTTCTGAAAAATGTATCCTTTTTTTTAGTTTAAGTATGGCTTCTTTCTCTTTTATTTTTTCTTCCATTTTCTTTCTCTCTACCTAACTTCTGGAAGATTTTCTTGTTCTCCTCCATACTGGGGGAGAGCAGAGTGGTGCTTACTAAGGCCTTATTTTTTATAATAGTTTTGATTTGATTCTTCTCTATTTCTGTTGTGTGTCATCTGTGAAACAACCAATGTGTCTGTGACAAAAAGGTATGTCTTTACTCCATGTCTATTTCCCTATGTCCAAATGAAAACCTTTTAATGTCTTTTAAAATTCAACAATCAGGCCAAGACAAACACAGCTAAAACACACCTCTTAGCCCCTCTGCCTTGTAGACTTGTTCCTCAAACTCCACAACTGCTTTTCATTGCCACAATATTGCTATGCTGCTCTTAAATGGGTGCAATTTTCTGCTGAGATATATATAGTTCCCCACTCCATGTCATAACTCATTCTTGCAAAGTCTTTTCTAGCTTCTCTAAGATACATTTCTTACCTACCCCATCATCTAAGGCTCTCATTTAGATCCCATAATTTTATGTCTTAATGAGACCACTAACCTTTCTCAGAGTTCATGATAATGAATGGCTCCCCAAAGCACCCACTAAGCCACTTTAAGGTAGGGATATTTTTTTTTGTAAAACCTTCTCAGCTAGGACCATGTTGAAGCCATCACCATCTTGCTGATGACTTTTGTGTGTATGGTTTATATCTGACCAGAGGCAGGTATCTCTAGATGTAGGTATCTGTGAAACAGCTTGTTTTGCTCTATGGAAGATAGAAAGAAACAAAGCAATGCCAGGTCAGACCCAATGAGTTGATATGGAGAGTGCCTGTTTCCCTTCAATAGTTGCAAAGGAAATTGAGGATCTCTAGCTCACCTGTCAATATCTGCTGTGGCACTATCTGGAACTATTGAGAGGAATCCCACTTTTTTGTGGACTGGAAGTATTTTATCTTAGTTTTAAAATTATATGCAGTTGGGAGCAATTTTGTGTCCATACCTGGATCTGTGCAAAGCCTTCTACAATGGGATTTGAGGCCATGAATTTGTTCCCATGGTGCCACTGTAATTATTAGACTTTGAATTACCAATAGCATCCAAATGCTGATCAAAAAGGCTGAAGAAAACCTCTTGCAAGGGCTAGAGGATCCACAGTGATGTATGGCAAGAATATGGAGGCATTCAGGAGCAGTTAATTGATAGCTTGTGTGGCTGGTATTCACAGCACTGCAGTCCCAGAGACTCTAAACATATGGCAAAATAATGCTGAAAAATAACAATGGCATTTAGTCAACTGCACTATGTAGCACTTATTTTTTTACTTATTGCTAAAAGTGATATGTAAAACTTTTTTTTGCTTTCCCTTGGAAAAGGTTTTAAAATTAAGATCCGAGCTACTTGGAGAAGACATGAAGTCAGATAATCATTAAATTTTTTCAGTTGAAAAAGATTTTTGTGATCATTGAGTTCAACCATTAAGTGAACACTGCCAATCCACCACTAAACCACATCTAAACTTCTTTTACATACCTCCAGCGATATTCAGATTTCCATAACTATGGGTAACATTTAGTCATAATTTTGACTTTGTTTTGCTGCATGATTGTCTTTTAGCAAAAAGGGGAATTCCAGCACTTGTGCTAATACTGTAGTGAGGCCACTCATATTCATCTTTGAAAAGTCGTAGAGATCAGGAGAGGTGCCTGAGGACTGGGAGGAAGCAAATGTCACCCCAGTCTTCAAAAGGGCAAGGAGGAAGACACAGGGAACTAGAGGTCAGTCAGCCTTCACCTCTGTCCTGGAAAGGTGATGGAGCACCTCATGCTGGTGATGGAGCACCTCATTCTGGAGGCCATCACTATCCACAGGGATGACAAGAAGGTGATCAGGAGTAGTCAGCATGGATTCATTAAAAATAAATCATGCTTGACCAGCCTGATTGCCTCCTATGATGAAACAACTGCCTGGAGGGACGAGGGGAGAGCAGTGGACATTGTCTACCTTGACTTCAGCAAGGCTTTTGACACTCTCACAACATCCTCAGAGTCAAACTCAGGAAGTGTGGACTGTGTGAGTGGACAGAGAGGTGGTTTAGAACTGGCTGAAAAGCAGATCCCTGAGGGCTGTAATCGGTGGCACAGGGTCTGGTTGGAGGCCTGTCACTGGTGGTGTCCCTCAAGGTTCAGTACTGGTCCCAGTATTGTTTAGCTTTTCACCAATAGCTTGGGTGAAGGGGCAGAGGCCTCCTCAGCAAGTTCCCCAACAGCACAAAGCTGGGAGGAGCGGCCCATACCCCAGAGTGCTGAGCAGCCCTTCAGAATGACCTCGGCAGGCTGGAGAGATGGGCAGAGAAAACCATCTGAAACTCAACAGAGGTGAATGCAGGGTCCTGCACCTGGGGAGGAGGAACCCCAGGCACCAGTACAGGCTGGGGGTGACCTGCTGGAAAACAGCTCTGCAGAGAAGGACCTGGGGGTTCTAGGGGACAAGCTGTCCATGATCCAGCAGTATGCATGTGTGGCCAAGAAGGCCAATGGTATCCTGGGGTGCATTAGGAAGAGCATTGCCAGTAGGTTGAGGGAGATGATCCTACCCCTCTACTCAGCTCTAGTGAGGCCTCATTTTATATAAGTATCTGAAGGGAGGGTGTCAAAAGGATGGAACCAGGCTCTTCTCGGTGATGCAAAGTGATGGGACAAAAGGCAATGGGCAGAAACTGATGCACAGGAATTTCCACCTGAATATGAGAAAGAACTTATTATGTGGGTAATCATGGACTAGAACAGGGTGCCCAGAGTGGGTGTGAAGTCTCCCTCACCGGGGATATTCAAGAATCATCTGGACACAATCCTGTGCCATGTGCTTTAAGATGACCCTGCATGAACAGGGAGGTTGGACCAGATGGCCCAAAGTAGTCCCTTCCAATCTTGATTGATTCTGTGATTCTTCTCATGTCTTTGATTTTGCAAACTACAACAACCTTTTTTAGGAAAGAGATGACTTAACAAGGATATGACTGACATATATAAAATTACAAGTAATATGGTGATGCAGAATGAAGTATGTTTATTCAATATTTCCCAAAATATTCTTTTTCTTTTCGAAGAGCATCAAATAAATTGCCAGGCAGCAGATTTAAAGCAAGCAAATTAAATACTTCTCCCTACATGCTGCAGAATTTGTCTGGGAAATTTGTTACCATATTGGAAGGAAAATACCTGGCATACCCACACCCAATACAGTTTTCCCATGGAAAGCTTGCTGTTTAGTTCCACATACAAATCCAAAGTTAATTAGTATTATTCTGCTTATGCAAATCAAATGAAACTTGTTTTCTCACTTAACTCTGGGTAAAATAGAAAAACAGGGAAGAAGGCTACTGCTTTACCTTTCTCCACTCTGGGTTAAGTGGAATCTCCTGAGCAAAGAAGAGATTTTCCCTCACTATAGAGCAACCAAATACTGCCCAAGCAGGAAAATTCTGAAATACAATGTGGGGCAGACAAATTGAGTTCGTCTGGGACCTAAAACACAAACAGTTTTAAAGGTGATTGAAAGAAAGAGATTTCACCTAAGGACTCATAAAATATTTTCCAGAATTTGTTGTGACATGGAAACTCACATAAAATTGCTGGATTAAGGTAAACTCTGAAGGAAACAAATTGGCACCCAAGAACAAAGGACAGGGCAGAGACATTTGGCTCCAAATCCATTTGTTTCAATTCTGTTTTACCCAGCACACCTGTTTTTTTGCTATTTAAAAAATGTGTACTCTTAAGAGATCTTCACTTTTCAGATACAAATTCCTTTTGGTCCTTCTGTAGAGTTTCTTAAAGGAAAATACATTAGCAGATATCTGAGTTTTGGCTTTTGAGATCATGTCACTGACGAATAAAGTATTTTGTTTCTACAGCCATTGGAGAGTGACAGCTAAAATCAGGAAATAACTCCAACCTAGCTTAAGAAACAAATGATCCTTTGGAGGCAACTTTTTCTTCAGTGACTACATGAGGAACCTGATGTTTAAACCAGACATTTGACTTTCAGGTGTCTACATTAATAGAATAAAAGACTCATGGGGTTTTTTTTGTGGTTTTTTTTGTTTTGTTTTGATTTTGGGGTTTTTGTTTGTTTGTTTGTTTTTTGTTTTTTTTTTTTTGTTAGAAGTTTTTGCTGTTACAACCACCCAACCTGTGCCCACACGAGTGAACTGGTGGATGCAATACCTTATGACAGCTCACCAGTAACCCTTGCAAGAGCCACACACTTCTAAAGAAGCACCATGGAAGCACAAAACGCCCTGTTTACATTCAGATGCATAACAAATCAGTCCAATCTTTTATTTCAGTCACTCTTCCAAAAGGGGCATTGGCTTTTCTGACAGGAGAGAACGCTTCATCATGTCCAAGAACATCCTTTGACAGTAGGCTAACACGCTCAGAATGTGATCTGAAGTTGTGAAACAATTGATTTGATGGCCTTCTTCAGCTTGGTTACAAGAACTCTTGCTTGACAATTCATTTTGAACATCTGGTCTACTATTATTGAACATCTATTTATAAAGCTGTCCTTAACAAAATCCTTATAGAAGTGTCTGTCTTCAATCAGTTTGTGTGTGTCTTGTGGCAACAGAATATTTTACAGACATTAGTTCCTAATTGTCCAGGGTTTTCTTATACAAATCAGCATTCCTTTCTGAAGCTACTTTATTTATTATATGGTTTTTATTAACAGAGCTGTTTCTGTATACAACATAAATGAAAACAACCCTATTAGAGAAGCTGTGAGTCATTGCTATGATTTTATTAAACATATTATTTCAAGATCTCAACAAGGCATGAAGAGGCTTTAACAAACAGCTAGCAATGGCTTAAAATACATACAAACCCCTTTTTTTCTGCATTTGTATTAAGTTAATTTTAAAATCCTCTGGTTTTATCAAAGATAGGTAAGTAATTGTAAGCACATTTGGAGATGTTAAATGGTATCTGAGAAGAGGGAAGAAAGAGAAAGCATGATTCTTATTCAAGAAAAAAGGATGGGCAGTTTCATTACTACTGTTATTACGTGGGGACATCATATATCAAGTGAAGATGTATTGGGGGGTGATTACAGTTCTGTGTCTGTCATGATTTCCTCATCATAATATCTTCATAGAATGGTTTGGGTTGCAAACGATCTTAAATAGCACCTGTTTCCAACCCCCTCCACAGGCAGGGCCATGTCCAGCTTTGCCTCCACCAGCATCCCCAAGTCCTTCTTGGCAGCGCTGCTCTCAGTCTCTGCATCCTGAGCCTGTAATGGATACTGGGGGTTGTGCTGACCCAGGTGCACCTGGCCTTGTTCAGCCTCATGAGATTGCCACAGGACCACTTCTTGAGCTTGTGCAGGTCCCTCTCGATGGCATCCTGGCTCCCAGCTTGGTGTCATCTGCAAATTTACTGAGGCTGCACTCAATCCCACTCTCTATGTCAGAGATGAGAATGTCAAACACCACCAGTCCCAGCAGAGACCCATGAGGAACACCACTCTCTGAGCTCCATGTGGACACTGAGTCCTTGGCCACTTCCATCTGGATGTGACTGTCCAACCAGTTCTTCATCTGCCAAACATTTCACACATCAAACACATATCTCTCCAGTTTAGAAGGAAGGATGTTGTGGAGGATCATGTCAAAAGCCCTGTAAAAGTCCATGTAGAGGACATCCACATTTCTTCCCTTGCTGATTATGTAGCTAACCCATCAACAAAGGCGAGTACGTTGACCAGGCAACATAACTTCATGAAATTTATACCTACAATAATCACAGCAGATTAAAACATAAAAAAGAAATCCTCTCTTTTGCCTTTTTTCCAGTCCCAGCATCAGTTACCAACAGATTACTATTATGCCCAAATAAATTCAAAACAGCTCAGTTAAACTTGTAGTCAGAACTTAGGGAAAAAAATACACAAGATTTTCCTTGGCTTCAATGGTACAAAAATCTCTAAATCTCTTTCTAAATTCTTTCCTACTAAAACCCCCCTTTTTCTAGCTTGCATTCTCTAGATAGTACAGGGACAAAATGTATTGCATGGATTCAGTGAAATACAGATATCCAGCCTGGGTGATGGATATAATGAATGTGATGGGAGGACATAGAGTTTTGTCACATGTAGCAAAGCAAGAAAATGTTCCTAAAGAGAGGCATCTTTCTGACTCAACAGGATCAAACTTAAGTGATCTCTGGAAATAATAATAAGAGGAACTGGCAAAAGTTGCCCGAAGAAATGGTAGATGTCACATCCCTAGAAATGTTAAGGTTGAGGTTGGATGGGGCTTTGAGAAATCTGATCTAGTTGATGATGTCCTTACTTATTTCAAGGGGAATTGTACTACATTAAAAGATCCCTTACAACCCAAAATATTCTATGATTCTGTGATACTATGTGACATCAAATTATATACACATCTGTAATAATTTGGGAATATTAGTTTTGGATGATCCCTAGAAGTGCCTGAAAATTGAGCCTGCTAAGTGATCCATAGAGGTGCCTTCACCCAAGAAAATGTTTTGAGTAACATTTTACACATGCTTTAACGCTTTTGAGCTAGGAATTATTTTTACAGTATGAATTGCTTCCATTTTCATTAGCTTGTCATCTTTTACATATACATAGATATATTTATCTATACATAAAGAAACAAAAAGAAAACTGTATTAGAAGCAAAACACTGCTATTGGTACAATGTAGCTTTAAGATATTGTATTGACTGGAAAGTGTTTTTAGCAGATTGTACTATTCTGCTATACTATTTAGCAGACAGTACTATTTCTGCATGAAATTCATTGTCTGGAAGTGGGCCTCTATAATTATGCTACATATTGCTCTGTCCATCATTAGTCTCATAAGGAATAAGAAAGATAAAATTAGGAGAATAATTCAGTATTACACTTCCAGGTGTGTAACAGCTGGTCAAGGCTGAGGGACATCAGCACTAAAGGCTATAAATTCTGCTGGAACTCGGGCCATTTTCCGTCATTCTGGCTTTCTCACATTAATAATCATTGCAATTGAAACTGTGGGAGCTCTGATGTGCACTGTCACTCTCCCTGCAATCATCCCTACACATTGACCTGTCCTGGAGTCTCACTGGGGCCCTGAGTGGTAGTGACAGGCAGAAAGCTGTGATTTATACAGTGCTGTGCTAATTAAGGCAGTGCTGCCAGAGTTTGGGCCTTGTCTGTGTAGCGGGTTGACACTGGCTGGATTCCAAACACCCACCAAAGCCTCTCTATCACTCCCTTCAGCAGCTGGACTGGGGAGAAAAAAGTATAACAAAGGGTTCATGAGCTGAGATAAGGACTGGAAGAGATCACTCACCAAATACCAGCACAGGCAAAACAGGCTGGAATTAGAGATATTAATTGAATTTACTACTAACAAAATCAGAGCAGGATAATGAGAAGTAAATAAGACCTTAAAAACATCTTTCCCCCTCCCCTCCCTTCTTCCCAGCTCTGTTTCCTCCCCCTCCAGCAGTGCAGGGAGACAGGGAATGGGGGTTATGGTCAGTTGATCATGTTGTTTCTGCCAACGCTCAGGTAAAGGAGCCCTTCCTCTGCTCTACCGAGGGGTCTCTCCCATGGGAGACAGTGCTCCATGAACTTCCCCAACATGAGTCCAGACAATGGATCTCCACAAATGGCTGCAATGGGCATCACTCTTCTACAGGGTGCAGCCCTTCAGGCACAGCCTGCTCCAATGTGGGTTCCCTGTAGGGTTACAAGTCCTACCGGGAAATCTGCTCCAGCGTGAGTTCCACTCTCTATGGGTCTGCAGGTGCTGCCAGGAGCCTGCTCCAGCACAGGCCTCCCACAGGGTCACAGCCTTCTCTCAGGCATCCACCTGCTCTGTAGTGGGTCCTCTCCTTGGGTTGCAGGTGGATCTGTGCATCCCCATAGTTCTCTGTGGGCTGCAGGGGCACAGCTTCACCATGGTCTACACCAGGTGCTGCAGGGGAACCCCAGCTCCAGTGCCTGGAGCATCTCCTCCACCTCCTTCTTCACTGACCTTGGTGTCGGCTGAGTTGTTCCTCTCACATGTTCTCACCCAGCTCTTCTCTGGCCTCAATTACAATTGCACAATAGCTTTTTTTTCTTCTTAAGCACAGAGGTGTTACTACCATTTCTGACTGGCCCAGCCTTGGCCACTGGCACACCAGTCCTGGAGCCAGCTGGCATTGGCTCTGCTGGACATGGAAGAGGCTTCTGGCAGCTTCTCCCAGAAGCCACCCCTGTAGCCCCCCCACTACCAAAACTGGGCCATGCAAACCCAATACACTCCATGTTTCCAGTAGAAATCTTTATGTTTAACTGTTTAAAAATGTGGCTGTTAAATGCCACTCCAGGCTGCAAATTGTCATACGAGTCGTCAGTGCCAGAGGAAATCTTAGAATGAAATACAAAATGTGTTTGGTACTTTTGAAGTAACTTGGGTACATACTCATGTGCACACACATGAGCATCTGCCCATCAGAACAAGTTTGGAACAGAAAATGTGTACTGTAATTAATACACATTGTTCAACCAGAGGTTTCATAAAGACAGTCCTCTTCTCCTGACTGAGTCTCACTTCAAAGATGACAACAAAACTCCTCTTTGTTTTGTAGCTTTCACACCACTAGGAGAAACATCACCAGCTTTACTCTGCAAGAGCTGAAGTGGGGGATCCCTTCCATTTCTGATGCCCACCCAGCCTTCTTTAGGCTCACTTTGAGATCTGGTAGAGACCATTCTGGTAGAGACATGTCGTGGGTTCAGGCTGAGATGTTCCTGCTCTCAGCTGACCTGGTCTCAACAGCACTGGTCTCAACTGGCTCTCCCTGGTCCACACCCCATGTTTCTCCCATTCCCGGGTTAGAGCCATGATCAATCCTATCCCCCAGTCCTTCTCCATGGTCACATCTCAAACTGTGCAAAGCCTGGGGCTGCTGGAGTATCATCTGTCATGGAGAGGTTGGTTGGGATGATGCCTTGAGTTTTAGCTTTCATATTTTCCAGATTCTGTACTGCATTAGTATATATCTCTGAACTTTATATAGTATTAGCAAGTTCTCCTCACAGTTTAGTTAGACAAAGTCCTTTGCCAGCCTGAGAACCAAGGACATTGTTGCAGCTTCAGGGCCAAAAAGTATAAACAACAGTGATTGAGGAGAGCAAACTGGGAGGATGGGACTTCATAACCTGAAGCTGTAATTAGACAACTAACCCCAACACGTAAATGGACCAAAACCTATAAAAGTGTGAAAACTCATGGATGACCATTCCACTCAAAACTGTGTGGACTGGTCATCCATCTTGGGTCCAACTTAGGTCCATCTTGGGTGTAGCCTTGGCTGGAGTCTTAGTACATTGCCCAAGGTGTATCTTTTGAAGGCCTTTTAATAAATACTTACTTTATTCCTTTAACACTGTCTAGCCTCTGTTCTAGGTACCCTCTCAAGGCATCAGGGACTAAGAGCAAAGTACCTTATCTCCCTCTTTGCTCAACACAGGGATGAATGCATGCCTTTATCTCAGGGCTGCTGAAATCCCAGTGATGAATGCTGCAGACGTGCCTGTAAGTGACTGCATAGATCTAAGAGCATGCCCATGAATGAAAAAATTCACTGATTATTTCAAGAAAGCAAACTGAAAGAATGAGGAAGGAATAACCAAATTTATCCTTTTAAATCATGCTAGTTTTTGATAACATTTGCTGTGTTCCTAGTAGACCATGTAACAAACCCACCTGAAAGTCACAAGAATAGAATAATAAAAGAAGTATATGCAACTTGTGAGAATAATAACCTCCAGACTTTAAGCAGCTTGCATATTAATTACTTCTGGTAAACTTGCTTCCTTCTGTAAGCTTCCCTCCCTCCCTAAGTGTGGGGAAATATCCCATTGATGTAGCTTTAAAGGAAGGAGTGCAGGAACCAATAGATCACAAAATGTGAGGTATGAAGAAGTGCTCATTTCAATCAAACTGTCAGCATGAGCATTCTTATTTATGATATGCTATAAAAGGTTTATTGCCTGTTTCACAACTCTAGCTGCCCAAAGTTTGATTTAATCAGAAAACATGCCAGGAATGTGCATTGATGCCAGGCCTAGCTTTTCATGTCCTGGAAGTTGTCACAACTTAGCCCAGACTTTTCCCAAGCTATTTGCTAGTGGACATGAATCCATCGGGTATTTTGGAGAAAGTCTGCACTGTGACCTGTAAATATCTCAGGAGCTGAGGACAAAATCTGCACCTTCAATATCTACTGGTGAATAAAAACACCACTCATGTTGTTATTAGCTGGATATGTCCCTTTTTTTTAGTGCCTGATACCAAAAACCATAATCTGAACTGCTGGGTAGTTTCTAAGTTATCACTGGTGTGTTTTGCCATTAGAAGAAGTCAAGTCTCACCTGAATCAGTGTGGGACCTCAGTTGACCTTACTGGCTATGGGGAACATTGTCTCCTTCACAGGGAGAGACCACACTTTGCTGGAGGGTTTTCCTTTCTCTCTGCTTTACTTTGTCTCAAGCTTTGGGTAGAAATATTCCTAAAGAATGGAAGGAAGAAGAAAACAGATCTCTCCTTCTCCCAAAGTGGGGCTGAGGATGGGACTTGATTTCCTAGGCCTTTTTCACGTTTTGTAATTGTCCTGGCATGGAGGGAGGTCACTGGATGTTTGCTGCAGTATCCCTCCCTGGCACAGTGGGATTTACCAAGTGTTGCCTTCAATTCACTGTGGCTCTCCTGCACCAATATGAGGCATGTTTGCCCACATTTGGGCCAGAATGGGTGTGCAGGTGGGAGACTTCACTGGATGACTGGATGGTATTGCCCTGACCTGGATTTAGATGAGCAAAGGCCATTTTTTTATATTGGGAAACTAAAGATGATTTCTTTAAAAATGAGCTCCTTGTGACTTGGACAGTGGGCTGAAAGAAAACAGAAATAAGAAATGTAGCATTGCACCAACAGATTTAGAGATCTCTCACCTGTCTCTGTTTTGTTCCCCCAAAGGGGACAGGGAAGAATACATGGCAGCAAGCTGTAGGCAGTCAGCTTTCTTTATTCACTGTGCTGGGTAAGGCCATATAGCTGCTCGTCAAGTTCCTTCAAATGCACAGTTGTGGGAAGGAGGAGGAAGCCTAGAGAGGCAGCTAATACTCTCAGTTAATTAAATTTAACTAATTTTCTTCAACTACTTAAAATTCCATGTAAGCTTTCAATATGCATATGTGCCCTGATCAGCCTCCAGATTTTGGTCATGTGGCCGCATATGCAGGAATTCAGCTCTGTCCTGCAGACACCAAAACTTCATGCTGGTCTCAGAGGAGGACACAGGTGAAATGATGCATCAGAGATGGAGCCCTCCCTGCACTTCATCTGCATTATCCTCAGTTCAAAACTCATGCTGAGCCAGGGCAATGTGGGGGCACAGCAGCAACACAAGCACACAAACACAATCAAACAGCAGTCGATGCAGAGGGCCTGGCCAGCAACTGGTTGTCCCAAGTTCCTGGAAAACTTAACAGGAGATTAACTACTGCAGAAGCATCAGCACACAAAAATGCCTTTTATATCCTAATTATTTTACAGTATACAAAGCAGTATCTTGTGCTATTAAGCTATTTGTTTACCAAGCATCAAAAGTTGCTGGCTACAGAAAAGCCATGCAAGCATATTGGGCACGGATTTTAAGCCAAGATGCCTCATGGAACTGAACTGCTAAACTATATTAGCTTTCTGCATTCAGTGGTGTTACATGAGGATAAAAGACCTCAAACTTTGGTCCTGTACCTTCTAGTGGATGGGTTTCTGTTCAATGTCAAAGACAAAAAAAAAATTAAAGTAATGAAAAAGTGTAATGCAGGTCATTTATTTCTGTGTTCTTTCCTTTGTTTTTCAAATCTATTGGGGGAAAAAAATTAGCTGTGAAAAGAGTGAGCCTAATCTTGAAAATAGAATATGTTTAACTTCATCTGCTCAATAGATGAAGTTTTTATCACTTTGAAAATCTTCTGAACTGCTAGGAGGGAAGTGGTGAGAAAATATAAAGCCTTTTTTTGGAATACACAAGAAGGTAAATCATTCTGAGTTCAGACAGTGCTCAGCTCAAGAATGCATCAGTTTCAGAAAAGATTAATAAACCATTTCTTTCTTGTGCTCTTCTTTGGAGAAAACAGTTGGCTTTGATTAAGTAAATGAAGATCAAAAGAAAGGAGACAGAATTGTATTGAATACCTGATCCAGGCTAGGTGTAACTGTTAAAAGAGAAAGTCGAATCCTCCATGTCTTTAGTTGTGGGATAGATATTTTTATTAAGCATATAGCATTACTTATAGTGATTCCGTGGTAGGTATCCAAAGCATGTTTAAATTATGTTTCCCCTATTGTTACAGACTTGATAGCTGGTCTAGGAAGACCATCTGTGTTTAACAGAGCTACAACTGTATAAGGTGATGGATGCTGTCAATTAATCCAAAGGCTGGGTACCAGTGGACACACTCAGTTATCCTGGCTGAACTATCACATGTTGGATCAGCTTAGGGAACCGTAAAGCCAGATAATGACCTTTGTCTTGCCAATGTGTTTTAAACCTTGAGAGCAAAAAATGGGGTGGAGCTACAGGACAAGAAGTGTAGCTTGCCATTTATGTTATGGTCAATGAGGTTTGAAACACAAGAAGAGGCACAGTAGGTGAGAAGTACGACAGAAAGATTGACTTTAACAAGCCAGAAAAAATTTATGACAGAAACTATTTACCTCAAAAAAGCCAGGCTATTCCCATGTAGAATGTTTGGGAAGTTTATTTTTATTTAATACAGACATTCCTTTTAAGATGCAGTCTTACACAGTGATGAAAGACTGCCTGTCCATCCTTATATCAACATTTTAGATTATTTTTCATGAACAGCTGATGACATTTTTTGTCTTAGTAACCCCACTCACTTGCAAGTGCTGTTGTTGGTGACTTCTCTGGTCCCTCTGATTTTAGATAATGAGCCTTCATAGAAGACATGCTGTTCTCTGGATGAGACAAAATGTTCTCACCATTGAACAGATATTTCCATTGTAACCTTGGCTCACATGATCAGGGGTGAATAAGCTGCTGAAGAATATTATGCTATCTACTTGTGACTCACCTGCCACATTTTATTTTTAAAATAATGTCAAATAAATTAGGGAACAAATGACACAAGACAGAAATCTCAGGTTTTGAGCTGCAGGGGGAGAAAAGGAAACGTGAAGTGCATCAGTTTTTTATCTTTGGTTTCATTTAATTCTCCATTTCCTAGGTCTAAAATGAATCTTGTAAACTTTTCTGTGCCTCTGCAATTTAGCTGCAGGGATAGGTGAAGTAAATTAAAAGAAAGTAATCATCATTTATTTTAAGCCCAAGATTAAATATTAATAAGGTGGAGGCCTCTGTAACAGGCATCAAAAAAATAATGGTATTGTTACAAAATTTATTTTCTGCTAAAGGAAGACCTTCAATTTTTGAAGCAGTATTTTTGTTCTCTAACAGGAAATGTGGGAACTGTGCTGGATTACTGGGTTACTTCAGAAAATATGGAAAATGTAATCTGTAGTGATAGAAGGACTGTAATTAATAATAATCATATTAATATTATATCATATTATTATAATTTTTACCAGATTGAGACATAGCCATCCATAACTTTCTCAGAACTCAGAATCAGATCCACCAATACTTCTGAAAATCCACTTCAAAAACCTTTCAGACGACACCCACTAGAAATCAGGGAAACTGTTTGACTCTAGACCTCATGCCATAAATCTATCCCAAAACACTTGACAATTATAAAAGTGAGTGGAGCCATGGGATCAGGAATACCTTTGAAAGGAAGGGCGGGGCTCTTGGGGTGCGCTGTCTGCCAGTGTGTGCCAGGCTGAGCTAATGCATGCGGGTTGCACAGGAAGAAATTGCTTTTTTCTAATTTGCATTGCTGAAGATTACAAAGTCCTACTTATGGACAGAACTAGAAAATTTTGGAAAAAATTCTTGGGCTTTGACACAACTTTTGAAAAGTTAGTGTTCTCATGCATCACAGCAATAGCTGAGCCGATTCTAACCCGACTCCTCCAGAGAATGGGGTCATCCTGCCTTTGGATCACTTGCACTCAGTCCCTGCCAGACCAGAGCATCACTGAAGCCACAGAAGGTCCCATCATGGCTTGGGTTGTGCTTTAGTCCCAGCTAAGCCATAGCACTGAGGTAATGCTGACTATCTCACCTGACTGATGAGTACGAAAAATTATGCTCTGTTGATGCTTCATTGCAGTGTATTTTGATGTAATTAATCCTAAATTTTTGATGTTGTTTTATTTCATTGTATTTTGGGAGGGGATTTGTTTGTGTTGATTTGTGGAAGCAAATTCATTTGGATGTATTTTTTCCATCCTATAAAGTCCCCTCTGAAGACGCTGGGTGGGATGGATTAATTCTTCCTGTTCCTGAGTACTCTTTTGAAGGATTATTTAGAACTGTGTCCTGCCACATTCAAGCACTGTGCACGTCTCCTGGACATGTGCCAGAGAAGCTAAGGAGAGCGCTGCATCACAGAGATGTTTAAAACCAGAGAACTTGACAGCATGTAGATGCAGACATGGACACAGGGCCCAGACAGAGCAGCCTGGCAACTTTCCGGCAGTTCTCAGTGAGACACATGGGTCTATCACAAATCCAAAACACATTATGCTCAAAAGAAATCTTTGATTTCATTCAGTTGGTAAAAAATAAAACAGTGTTCTGCTGCACAGGATGGCTCAGACAGCACACACGAACAGGGCTCCCTGAAGGGTCTCTGCTGGCTGGGGATCATGCAGGTTGAGACAAGATTAATAAAATAAGAGGAAAGGTAATAAAAATTATTTTCTTGAACTATTACAATCAGTCTTTGTGTGTACAAGTGCAAAGGTTCATGTGGTCTCCTTTCCAAAAATGACAACCTATTTATTAAATCTCATGCTTCAAATTTAGAACAATGTCCTCACAGCAAGGGATTATCAAGCAGCTTCTGTTTGAAACTCTGCTGACAGTACCTCTGAAAATCTCTCACATTCACAAAAATGCTACAGTGACAGCTCAGACTGCTTGAAAGTCCTTCCCCAATCACAGATGCTGTATGCAGATTTTCAAAACTGTATCTCCAATCCTGGGTCATAAAATAACCTGAACCTTCCAAATCCAGACAAATGTGTATTGTTTTTCTAACAAATGTCTTCAATGAAAGTGACCAATTAAAAAGACTCTATTTTAGATACTTTCTGCTTAGTCACTGAAAAGAATAAAACTGAAATTATATTTATAATTTCAGTTTTAAACTGAAAATATATTTATAACTGAAATTATATTTATAAATATATTATATTTATAATTAAAAAGAAAGATCCCTTGTTTTAATTCTTCCCAAGGCACAACGTCCTTCAGTAATTCTGCGATTTTTTACATGGTGATTTGGGTAGCCACAGTATTTGGGAGAAGCTGGATTATGTGTGTGTTCACCTGAATAATAAAGAAGGCAGTAGCAAGAATCCCTACAGAAACCTGGCATAGCAACAGAGCAAAATGAATGAGAAGACAGGACTGAGAAAAAAACTGTGCTAAGTCTGCTAACATGTTCTTGGGAATTCAGAAGGGGCAACCCAGGTCAACTTTTCAAAAACCAAACAAGAAATTCACCTTCACTTTCTCTCAATGTGGATTTCTTCAGCAATATGCCAGAAACTTTTTCTGATACAGGAGTAAGATAGAAAGTTTTATGATTTCTTTAGAAACTTTACCTCTTCTAACACCCTTAACGCCCTTCCTTACTCTTTCCAATTGCATTTTGAGCCATATCAGACAGGAAAATTTTAAGCCAACAAAAGAGTGGCAACTACTGGGGGTCTTATCTGTGTTCTTAACTGAAGATTTGTACAGTAACACTATAAAGATAAATGCACTATAAAAGTGAATACATGTGATATATTTAGAGCAGTTGGATAATCTTATTTTAAAATAGCTGATGAATTAGTTACGGTTGCAGGGTTTTTAATCTGTGCTGAGTTATTCTAGTAATATCATTTATTAACCAAGTCCTATCATAGGCAAACATATGTCATTTTTGTTTGGAACTGACATCAAATTAAGAAAACATATTTGCTTCTATTTGCTTCTTTGTGTTCTCTCTTTTTCTTACAGCTCAGCAACTTTCTTCCATTGCTTGGGTCTTTCTTGTTTTTCAAATATACTGAAAAACATGCTAAATGATTCAGATGATTCCTAGACTAACTCATCTAAATGGTAGTATGCAAATGGATTGTGTTTGTCACTGTTGAAAAATCTACCTTTAATAACTGCTGTTTAGTAGTTTCTTTTTTTTCCCCACATTTTTATTGGCACATGAGTCATTTTACTGTCAGCATATAATATGACTACTTCTTTTAGTAACTACAGGACAGAATTATGTCAGTTGTGCTTCAATAGATTTTCCCTACTTCCAACAGCTTTTGTGCATTTTTTCCAGTTCTAATGGATCTAAAATGCTGTTGTATCATCTTATCAACTGACCCTAGACAACTGCTTCTATTCTTTTGTCTCCCTTATTCTTTATTATTCATAACTTCTAGTTTACATTAATCACTATGAACATCCTCCTTTTTTTCTGAACTGTTTTATATTGTTCTTCAATTCATGTTTGGGGTTTTTACATTCCCTCTAAGTCAAGTTGGCTGGTTTTGAGGTTTTTTTTCCCCATTGTTTCTTTCCTAAAACTGAAAGATTATGATCAGACAATATTTTAAAAGCAGTTTGCAATTTGTCTTTGCAATTTTTTGTTTAAATTATTTTATTTCATCTGATCTGATTCAACTCTTTTGAGATGCCAGTAACTGGGAAGCAAGTTTTGCCATACCGACCCTTTCTCTTCCTCATTTGTCCATTTTGCCTAAATAGGTTAAAACCAATTTTTTAACATCTCTGTTATACAAATTTTCCTATATTAATACCACTGAAGTGGATTTTCCTTTTCTAAATGAGGAAGTTCTGCTTTTAAAAAAGAGTAGATGCTCTCCTTCATTTCAGCAAACAAAAGGTTTGGGTCTACCATTTACAGCTGCCTATTCACTGCCAAAAACCTGTTGCTGAATCAAAACTCCCTGGAAGCACAGCCACAGCAAGCAGCTGTGGTGAGCTCCGGAGTTGCCCAGGTGGAAATTCACCATCACCATATTGTTCCCCTTCCCTTTGGTATGTGGCAACACAGGCCAATTTCTTAAACCTGGAGGCCAGCTCAACTTAGTAAATACAAATTTCAACAGCAGGAGCAAAGCTAATTCCAAATTAAATCTTGTGAATCATTAGAAATATTTGAATATGCTTGTGCCAATGTTAGAATTTCAGTTCTTATTCCTGCAAGTATAGAACACCTTCAACAGCCAGCTGTTAGCTACTGGTAGGTTTAAATTATCTTCATGAGGGTCTGCATACCTACTGGAAAATATTTAAGAACTTGAAAATGAAAGGCAGTTGAAAATTATAACCATGATAATATGTGAGTGCTCCAATGTATTAGAAAATAACTGTTTCTATCTGTTCCTTTCTTGTGGGCTGTACAACATAAACAACTTGATAAGCTCTAGCTTGACTGTGTGTATTATTGAAAAAGAGTTGCATTTCAAGAAAGGAATTTTAACTTCAATTTTACATGATCATTATAGCTGTGCTGAATTCACCTGAGACTAGTGTTTGGGACCTATCCCCCTTCAGCCATGGTAGGTGTTTTGAAAGGCACAAGAGATTTTGGGTATTGATTGCTGAACAATGAGAATTTGTCATCGAAATGACAAAAGTATCTGCTGTTCCCCAGTAGGGCCATTTATCTGAGCTGACAATAATCTCCACAGAGATTCTCCCATCCTGGCTCTAGGGTCTGCTCTGCTGCATCCTCTGCCTCCCATTCTCTCCTCCCTTGCTCTTGACACAAGCAAACAGTTTGACTTTTCTTTATTTGGTCAGTAGTTGTTTTTTTCTTAGCTACTGAAATTTCTAACAAGCTTTGTATCACTTGCCAGAGAAAGTTTACTGTTTCAATTTGTTTTTCTCCATCTCATAAAGGAATAATGCAGTATTGCTTTTCTTCAATTGGAGATGGCATTTCTTTTGTTTAGCCTAATGTCCCCTCTATATTTTGGACCTCTCATGAGCAGAGTCTTTTTCTATTTTTGTGGGTTTCTGAGCATTTTTTTATTATTAAAATTTTCTAAAAATTTACTTCTGCTTTTAAAACAGAACTTGTCGAGTGACATTTTGTCATGTAACTGTGCACTGATCATCAATGTTTAATTAAAACCTGTCATGGAGAGCTGATGTCCTTCCTTAGGAATGAATTTACTTTTGCAGTGAAAGTCTAGAGGGGCAGTTCTTTTGCTGTCACAGATCGACTTAAAAGACCAGAGAGACATGCAGGAAGACAACTAACAGTTCTGTGCATATTTATGGACTTGTTGTGCATGTGGTAAGTACTCTCCTGACAGCTAGTGTTAAATCCAATCAATCATCACTTAAATACATCACTGTGTATATTCACCTCACTCCTTCATTAGCATTCATTAGCAATTAATCAACACAGCAGTAGTCTCTGGAAAGATCAACAATCCATAAGGTACATTTACATTAAAGATGAGCAAGTGAACATTTGTTCCACTTCAGCTAAGTCTTGTGTATTGTCATTTCTTCAAGGAGTGAAAGACATTGATCAAGCAAATGGCTGATTGATTGATAGATAGAACATGCCATCTATTGCCTTTGAAGACCATTTTTCTTCAAACCAGAGGACAGTAGTTTTGTTCAGAAAAAAAACTTTCAGTTTTCAGTTTCACAGTATGTTTTGCCATACTGGTTGAAAAGTCTTCCTTCCTTAAATCAACCAGCTTTGGAGACAAACTGCTGCTGAATCTCTTTCAGCTTCTAAAATAAGACCACATTCTAGGGTACAGGGGTCCAGACATATCCTTTTAATATCAGATGTGGAATTACATTTGTTTTGCTGATTTATTTCTTCAGCCAAAACAAAACAATTAATTAGCAGTATTTATGAGGCAGAGTGGAAGAAGAAAAATTATATACAGGCTTATAAAAAATACAGCCCAAATTTTTTGTTCTATCACATTAATAATAAAAGAGAGACCTTTACCACCCTGTGGAAAATTAAGTAAACTAAGATTAATTGGAATAGTTATTCAGCTCCACTTATTGCATAAATATATACTGATAATGATATCTTTAGTGTTTATCTTAAGTACTCTTCTGACTTTATGGCAGTGAAATTATACAACCAGGTTTTAATTTGATTATTTTCTTTTGTGGTAGAAAATATGTATTTCAAAATAAAGATTTTTCTAACCTTAGATGCCAAAATTAACTTAAAAGAGAACTTATCACCTTATATTCAATGAAATTGAAATATTTGCATTAATAAAATATTAAGTCGTTGAGACACTAAGTAAACATGTATTTCTTCTGTAATTCCTTTGCTTTCATGAAGGTGTATTGAGCTTCTATCATTGTGTTGTTAATGTGATAAAATATCCAGTATCTAATAAACATTCAGTTCTTTGTGAATATTGAAATTCCTTTTTAATGTGCCAATTATAGATTTGGATTGCTACTTTATCTGTTTCAATGTGTCTCATTATTTGTTTCATTATTTCTTTTTAATTACCTTTACATACAAATGCTACCTTTCTTATCTGTGACAGATATAACTGGGCACATGACCTCACTGTGTCATACCTCAGAATTACTGAGCCATTTCTCAAGACAGCTCACCTCTAACTGTCTCTGTAGCCACTCTGTTCCTTATACACATTTTTTGGTTTTTTTTTGTTTGTTCATTCATTTAATGTGAATCTTTGTTTTGTGTATGAATCTTCTCTCTTGTACCAATATTTCAATGCAAAAGTTTGTTAAGGTTAGGATAATCCCAAAGTGAAGTACTGTGAATGTGCTTAAATAGCAATTTATGTCTTCCAGGTGAAGTGTGGTGGTGGGAAGAGGAGTTGTTTTCCATATGGCAGAAAGGAATAAGAGGAAGTTGCATGATCATTCCATTTAATGAAATATTTTGACATCCTCTTTCATTAATCATAGTTCATGAGATGAACCCTTCCCTGTTTGAAAGTCTTCACATCCTTGGTAGGACTGTTTAGACCTGTAGACCCTGAGAGATCACATTAGGGAAAAATGTGTTATGGGAAATCTGGTAGGTCATACTTAGTATCTAGATACCTGACAACCCTGCCAGAAATAAAGGCTTCTCTGCAAAAACATGTTGATATGGTCAAAATTCTGCAGCATTTAGACACAATGAAATATTGAGCAGATTTATTCCAAGGAATTTAAAGTACAACTAAAACTGCTCACCCCATCCTTCCTCCCTGTTTGATTAGCTTCTCAGAGCTGGCTTGGCAGGATTCACAGAGGTCAGGGCACCAGCACCCTTGGCTAGAGAGATAGTAAGCAAAACAATAGTGTGGGTTCCATTATGAGTTTATCTGCCCACCCCGGGCTACCATCCTTATCAAAAAGCTCTGACCTAGTGCAAAGATAAACTCCTCTCTTTCCCCAAGCAGCCTGTCTTCTGTGCAGAAGAGGCAGCATTTTACCTTTATATTCATAAAATGGTTCTTTAGACTTCATTTTTTTTTGTAAGACTTTGATTTAAAGTTTTTTCCCATTTAAGAACAATCCCTGAAATGCAGATCTTATTTTACACATAAGCACTGAAATTTGTTAAATTTAATCTTTATTTTGCAGAGGGAAACCCAACAGTGATTTTTACTTTTTAAACTACTTTTCTATTTCTAGGAAACTTCAATGAACCATTTTATGGCATGATGATAGTGTGATGGGAAGAACTTGTATTCAAGATGATTAGACAACCACTAACATAAGGCACTACTGAATTTCTCAACCCTACGGGCAACAGAAATGGCAGAGCAGATTTTAGGGAAATTTTACACATTAGTACATAAACAGTCTGTCAAGAAATCACACCCTTCAGATGTCTGCCTCTGACAGTCTTCAAGACATTAAAAAAATCATAAATGTGATTTGCAATAGAGACATTTACTAGCCTTAATATACAGAGAATGTCATCACTAGACAAATCCAGGAATGTCAAGTGAAGACTATTAGAGTCTGGAATACCCATACAGCAGAATGGCACGTGTGGATGTATGTTACCCAAAAAGTCATGAACTTCTCTGCTCAATGACCTGTTTGATCTTTAGCCCACAATCCCTTCTAGTATGGCCCTACATGCTTTGACAATGTGTAGACATAACTGTAAAAAGGAAAAGCAGGCGTCTGTGAAAAGGGTCAGTAAAACAAGAAAACTGGAACTTTGTGGAATTTAACATGAAATATTAAAAGGAAGGAAGAGTTGGCATGGAAAAGAAACCAGATTGAAAGGAGTGAGGGAAGGAGAGAAACACAACCACAATGAAAGATCTGAAGATGAATAAAGAATCTAAATCACATTTGGAAAGAAAAGACTTTATCTTCACTGCATTCTTTGATTGATGTGTGATTCCACAGCTTGTTTTATTTGGGTCAGTGTGTCCAGGCAGTAGATACCAAAAAATATGCAGAGGTTTGGTGAGCTGATAGTCTCAGTACAAATGTCTGCAGACAGACATTTGAATTACAAGGGTTCCAGGGTAAAACAAGAAACACCCTGGAGATGGAGCCTAAATCACACTTCCAGATGTAGAGATGCTCTGTCTTTTGGCTATGCAGCTGCACTGGCTGCCTTGGAATCAGCATATCTGGGCTGACTCTAAGGTCTCAGGAGCCAGTGTTATCAAACTGGTACCTTTCAGGTCATTACAGTCAATAATTCCTTTTCAAGTATCAAAAAGAAAAGAAAACAAAGTGAGATGATTAAAAAGCCAATTAGCAGATCAAAGTATGAGAAGCTAAGTCCTGGAGGGGAAAAGAATGCATGTATGTTAATTTAGGCAGTAAGGAAGATAATTAGAGCAGGGTAGTGATAATGGGATAAACTGGGGATCAAAAACTGTTGAGTTGATTGGAAAAAATGAGAAGAAAATTAAGGGAAATTTTAATGACTCTTAAAAATTAACCATATAAATATTAGAATGAAAGCTTGCCTAGAAACTACTCTGACCCTTTTGTAAGCGGGACAGTGATCCACAATTCTCAAAAAAGTATAATTTTAATTCTTCTCCCTGAGAATTATTTCAATGTCTTTGATGCAAATATCTTCTGGGATAGTGAGCTGGATATGGAAGACATAAGTGGAGCAGCCAATAGAAATTAGAGACATAAAGGCAGACTTCCCCATCTCATCCTTCCTCCTTATCTTTTTCATAATTTTAACTCCCTTTTTCAGCAAAGATGCCAGAGTTTTGGTGTTGAAGTCCCAATTCACTTTCTAAACTTTGTTTCACTT
Source organism: Molothrus aeneus (assembly GCF_037042795.1). Taxonomy (NCBI): domain Eukaryota; kingdom Metazoa; phylum Chordata; class Aves; order Passeriformes; family Icteridae; genus Molothrus; species Molothrus aeneus. The sequence continues at coordinate 133,379,184 of NC_089646.1, read as the reverse complement.
GACTTCCTTCCAAATTCTTTTTTTGTCTACAGTTCTCACAGTTTTAGCTTTCTGATGAGGTTTGTTCTTGGCCAAACTTTCTGTCAGCTTTTTCTCCCCGTATTGTGAGCACACATCCGCCCTCCTCGGCCCCGTGCCTGCCTGAACTCCTGATCTTATCCCTGCTGTTGTCCATTTGATCAAAACATGCTACTCAGGAACTTACTGCAGATGGGGCAAAGAATGAGGGCAAAGAGAAAACCTTCTTTTTTTGTGAGGTTTCCAAAGACCACCCTTGAGCTTTGGCTCTGAATGCCTCACAGCATTGTGAGTCCACAGATTCCTGTGTTCTCCTTCACAAAGTCCTGTGAGTCTTTAAACAGAAAGGCCCCTAACAGTTTGCACCCCATGGTTCTGTCAAAGCAACAACATGCTTACATAAATATTGTTTGGCTCTAACCCTTTCCATGTGGCTTATACCACAGGAAGTTCACTTTCTTCTGAAGAGCCTGAACATGAGTGAGGGTAAGGATGACTTTCAGTCTGAGAAGTATGAATTAGACTTTTAGAGACAGCTGGGATTCAAGAGAGAATGAAGGGTTTGCAACTTAACAAGTAAGAACAGGAAGGAACAGAGCTGTGAAGAAAAAGAAATAAATCAGAGGCATAAGTAGAAAAATAAACATCTCCTTTATATAACCTAAAGAGCTTCTGAAGTAATTTCAGCAAAGGAATATTACAGTCACAGGAGAAAGAGCATGGTCATTAATGCAAGTACTGTGTCTGTCAACAACAGGGAAAAAGAAAGGATCTTCTCTGAAGAGTAACTGGTAAGGATTAAAAAACACTCAACAGGAGATTCCCCCAAGTGAGTAATGTCAAACAGTACGTCTTTTGAATGTTCACCTGCTGCTTTGGTGATAAACAGAGATAAAGATGAAGATGCTATATATCTGTGACCTGAGGAAGCTCTGGGTAGCAACTCCCTATTTCCTTGCAAGTACAGAGCATGAAGAAAAGGAATTACAAAGTAATACTTGCAATTTATTCAGAGTGTCTAGTTCTCTGATTAGTAACTCACTTCAGGGAATGGAAAGATGCAGTTGGACCAGAAGGTGATAAATAGCTAGCTTCAGGTCAAATTCTTCCTGCCTTCTCAAGCCACAGTAGCTATACTTGAGAAGACTGTGTCACTGACACATATCTTTCTTTTCTCTCTGGAGGCAACCCTCTTGTCAGCTTTTCACCTTGTGGAGAGGAGAAGAAACATATTTCTGATAGCAGGGCAGAAAAGAAAAGAAATAAATCATCATGTGTACTCTTCTTCACAACCTTCCCATTTACTCCAGGTTAAAACCCACTGTACTGCTCTTAAATAGTGATTAATGCTAATTCTGAGTCAGTCTATTGCTATGATAAGTCTGGAAAATAACATTAAGAGAACTAGAAAATACTAGAGGTGAGAGCTTTGGAGGTGGGAAGTGGAAGAAGGAAGGAAGATATGCCTCAGGATTTAGTGTTGCCCTGTTAAATATTTCTGTAGGAGATATGTGGTTGCAGACCTTGGACTTCATTTGTGCTTTACATTCCAACAAATGTGAGATATTCTGCCATTACATGACACCATGTGCCCCATAACAAATTTGCTTAACATCTATTAGGGTTTCTTATAAGACTTAATATTATTTTTGTTCTTTTCAACTAGTCTGGATATATCTCAGTCTTAGCTATCTTTGACATCTAGTCTAACACACTTATCTAGCCTCATGTTATAATGAGAGAAAAGAACAAAGCATGTCCAAGGGTGATTCATCCTGCCTATTTTATATATCTCTCCTGCCAGAAGTAGCTGTATGGAAAACCGTGTACTTGGTACTTGTATACTACAGCAGTGAGGTTTTGGGGAAGAAAGTATGGAAGAAAGTATGGAAACAACATGACTTTTGTGAAGTTTTCTACTTCAAAAAAATGACTTCTTGCCAGGGTTTTTCTTGGGCAAATTTGCATGTGAAACATCAACACCCAATCTTGAGCCTTTTCTTTGGTCTGTATTTTTCACAAGTGACCAAATCTCAGAATTATTCTCTGTGATATTTATATTTTTAGTCTTTGCTTTTTCCTCTTTTTCTTCAGTTCTATTTTCTCTTTATCTAAAGTTTTGTTTTATATTAGCATGGATTTCTATTGTATTCTGGAAACTCAGTTATAGTTAGTACTCTGTAAGTTTCCCACCCTTTAAAAAGATTTTCTTTCCTGAATTAATTACCATCTTTGTTTCACCTTTACATTGATTAAGGTGCATTTCCCCTCTTCCTTCACTTGAGCACATGGAAAACTACAGTAGAGTTTTGGCCCTGTGAGATCAATGTGACCAGAATTTCTCCAGCTTTCTCAATATGGTCCATGAATAAAAACTTGGGATCTTCCTCCCACAGCTGCAATTAATCAAATAGAGTTTCCTTTTGGAAATTTGCAATGCTAACTTTCTTGCTTAAAATTTTCTTTTGAAAAATCTTGAAACCCACTAATAATGCATAAAAACTACCAGATATTTTCCAGAAAGTTCTGGTGGTTTGACTCATCCCCTCCATAAGATTATATTTCCTTCATGCAGATTGTGCAGTCCTGAGTCATTCCCTCTCCAAACTCTCTGAGAGGAGGAGTTGTGGTGTCTGTTGACTCTCCCCCACTCTTGTTTGTCTAACACAGCAGTTTGCATGCATTCATTGGGAAGCAGAGAACTCCAGCACTCTGAAAACATGAGATACAGAGTTAAGCTGAAAGCCTAACTTCAAGACTTTTTCCTACTGTGAAAGGGCTTTATTTCATTACGTTGTTTGTTTGTGCATTTATTTTTGGAGAATGATGAGCTCTCCATTGTTTTATGAAGACAGCTATTGTGAGGAGCCCTGGAGTGTGGGATGAGCTCTTATTTGGTTTCCTAAAAGAAAACAAAATTAATTAAACTATAACTTTTTCTCCTTGGTTCATGGCTTAAAAAGATAGTGCCTTTTATTGTTATGCATTCTCTAGTAATTATTACCTCTTGTAGTACACTGCAGACTAGAAACCATGCCTTTAATAGAGGTGTTCAGCTTGTATCCCTCAGTTATATCTTTCTATTGTAGTGAGTCTGTGATCTAAAAGGGCCTAGCATAATTGACAAACACATCACAAAGAATGCCTTAGAAGTGGAAGAGCATAATTCAGCTTTGCTTAACAGCAGCAGGACACACACAACCACTTTGCTTCATTTTGCAGCTCTAGATGCATTAGGCTGAGTTAAAATCCACATTGTCCAGAGCAACCCAGCTCACCAGCTGCCCTGGGCCAGCCTGTACATCTGATTACTGAATTGGAAGACCCTGTGGAAACTGTTAGGGGCTGAGAAAAAGCATTAAATTTTCCTTATTGAGCCTGATGGCATAGGAAATGATTAATTCTACCATGACCTTTAGGGCTGGGATACTGGAAATCACAGCTGCCAGGGCTGGCCCTGGCTCTGCCCACCAGTATGGCTCAGTAAAATGAACCTTGTTTTCTGAAGGGCTTAATATTAACCTGGCTTAGGCTTTCATCTAAATTTCAGCTAATACTGTTTTTCTGTGCAGTTATTCTTTCTTCTTAAGTCTTGTAGAGAAACATACTGAGAACAACTTCTTATGCAAAGTCCTTAAATTCATACTTGAAAATCTGATTGAGCAGATTTAGCAACAAAAGACAAAACCTGCCTGCAGTTAGAATTGCACAAGTTTAAATTTAATCTCAAAAGTAAGGAATTGGCAAATGGGCTTTGAACAACTTGAAGCTATGTATTTGTTCAGATCATCCTTGGACTCAGGAGAATGATGATACAATATAGAATGGGCTTCTCAAGTGTGAAGTTATACAGATTAATTCCCTTTATTCTGTCCACTGCCAGCAGGACTGAAAAAAATTTTAAAAAAGGAAAAAGGCTTTGGGTCAAAGAGCAGCTGGAAGAAAAAGATACTGCCTTTCAAAAATAAATTTGTTGTAGCTTCAGAATATAACTACATAGATAATTAGGTAAATAATTTGCAATTATAATGTTACAACTACAGGTGTATTTGAAGGCAATTGCAGATGAAAGTGAAATAGTCTTATTCAATGCAGCCAACCCTGAGAGAGATACAAAACTTTAAAATTTATGATTCAGGTTCTGTACTTGTTATGAAATGACTAAAATTTATATGAGATCAAATTCATTGCTTCTACATCTTATATTACTCCTGTGAGCTGTAATATAGAAAGGCATGCAACTGCTTCTATACTGAAACACATGCTACTTTTTTTGTAAAATCAGTTCTTAAGAAAGATATTCATACATTCATTCATTCATTCATTCATTAGTTAAAAAGTTAATGCAAGTATGTACAATTTTACTATTATTAAAATGTATTGTGAAAATTTTTTGAAGAATTGCTATTACATTACTAAATTTCAATTATTAAACTCCTAGTTTAATATTGCATTTTTGTTATTTTTTACCAGATCATCAATATCTGTTGTTTTTCTTTACTTTTCTTGAATATATTTCTTTTATCTTCACAAAGTAAAAAAAATTCTAATTTCAGATATGAAATAGATGCTTATGATGTCATGTAAGATTTGCTTACACTTTTTAAATTACTCTTCAAAGGTCTAATACTTGTGAGATAACATGAGAAGCATGTTATTATTTCAGGTAAGTGTGTTAAAAATTCTTATTTCAGACACATCTTTATGAAATGGATCTTTCAGGAAAAAAAATCTTAGTAGACTCATTCTAGCACATCTAACAAAGCTACATAAATGACTTAATTGTTTTGGTGAAGACAGCAGAGAGTGAGTTACGGTCCACAAGTACAAATTTAAAATGCAAAAATCCATCTAAAGATGGATAGAACTTTACTTTTCTCCAAAGAGAGAGCATGGACACCACCCATGACTTAGCAGATGGGACTTCATAATAATTTTTATTAACTTTGCTTTTTTGATGGGAAAGAATGATATTTCCTTGATTCTGGACTGTCGCTGAAAGATGTCCATGAGTGTTCTATGAAAGTCTTTCCTAATGTGTTTTGAGGGGGGCAGTCTTTAGTGGTTTGGGTGTCTGAAGCTATTTCTTAATGCTTCAGTTTACAAATTCTGATAAATTCATGGGAGCTACACTGGATCTCTCCAAGGCTCCAGCAACTTTTTATCAGGGTTGTGCATGACATCATACTTAGAAAACTGTATTTTACTGAAATAATCTGTTAAAATGAAAGTGGCAAGTTTGCTTCATAGAGATGTTAAATTTGCAGAAGTCTTAAGCACCCAAGTGGGATCCTGAAATGTCTGGTATCTATTTACATTTCTTAATGTTATGCCATACCCTTCTGTGCTGGTATGGCTGACCTCTGTATTTCTGTGAAATATCTTAGAATTGTTTTGTTTTACTCTATAGCCTTTTTACAAGCTATGGCAACTCAATTGCTAAAAAGCAGATCTAAATTATGCTTGATGTATGCCATTTAGTCTTCCAGTCTTCTGATATTTTTGCTTTATTATCAAAACTGCCTGCTTCTTCTAGTCTCATTCCAATGACCTTTGCATATTTTCTCAGGTAAGGACAAAGTTAAACCCCCTCCTTGTATTGAAATGTATCTGCATTTAAAACACACTTTAATGGCCTTCCTGCTAATTTTTTGACTTGCTTCTTTAAGAAGAGAATTGAGATTTATTATTAATGTTTTCATTTTTTTCTGCTGAAAATTTGATTTTTATGTGGAGACCCTACTTAAAAATCAATGGCACAACCTGACTCAGGGTTTGACACTTAAAATCTGTACTATTCTCAGTGGACTTGAGTTTCATAAGCCTAGAATCTGAAGACATATAATACAAAAGGCAAAAATTCTCCCCTGGGTTAAAATGCCAACTGAGATATCGTGCATCTTAACAAAGCATTTTAATTGCCCCTATTCCAATACAGAAGGAGCTTGCATCCAGGTAAAAATGCCTGTGTGTGTCTGTGTGTCTGTGTGCGTGCGCGTGTTTGGAAGTAATATCTTTCAAATCCCTCTAAAGTTAGGTTATGGGTGACTTCTATACTTGTTTACACTTTGGAATCAGTTTATCTGTGACATATCACTCCCTATTATAGTCTGGTGGTGATACTGGAAATATCTGGAGGTTCATAAAAGACAGATAAGCCATGATTAATTAAAAATAGGATTTAATTAAAAATATAGAAAAGATTGAATATGTGGCCTGATATGGAAATTTCAAGGAGAGGTTTTCAGTTCCCTGAGATCCTGGATCTATCTTCAGATAGGATTAGCTGGGGTAGGGAAGAAGGAGAAAAAGGGAAATAACCTAATAAGATTTATTATGAACTTTGATAATTTTATGAAAAAATATAATGTGTTAACTCTGTAAATTCCTTTTCATTTTACATTTCCATATCTCTCCCCTGAGTTCTGCACAAGGCCAATGAGATTTAAAGGTATCTAATTGATTTAAAGGCATGAAATTCAAAATCAATAAAAGCTAACATATTTCTATCTTGTGCATATTTGGCTTCAAGGAACTTTGCCAAAGTTTTGCCAAAAGGAAGTTTTATGCTAAAAATGTAGTTGCACTGGAACAGAAGTCTTACATCTTGGAGCAGATACTACACCTTGCTTGCCAGAGTTAATATCAGTATTGTGGTTTTTTATAGTTTCTTTGAGGTATCTTTGTTAAGGCTATCACCAAAATAAAGTATTTGACTGTAATGATTTGGGGCCTTACTCACAGTGATCAGGCCTTCTTAGCTAAGAAAACGTTCACAATCATAGAGTCTTGTTGGAAAGCCTCGGAGGTCTGTGAGTAGTACTGGTCTCTCATTACGTTACCAATTAAAAGTAAAATTCAAAGTTAATACTAAGAAAACTGATTTATGAGTGTGAAGAATTGAATGTACTGATGCAGACTGAGTCTAGGAGATAGAACAAATAGCTGTCATCTAGGTGGCACAGATCACCCAGAAAACAGATGCTTTTCCATCATTAGCTAACTTGAATTGGTCCCCTGTGATAAAAAACAGCTTCTGCCTTGGATCTCTGATGTTCTGTGTGGTTTTGAGGGAGCTTTCAAAGACAAGACAATAACCAGATTAGGAGGGTCCAGTACCTCCTGGCTCCCGTGGTTTATTGTGGACACACACAACTGTGTTCCTAGGGAGACAACATCAATGAACAGAAAGAGGAACAGCAGCTACTGCTGCTCATCTGCAGCGCAGGGAATGGGAAGCCCAGGTTTGTGGGTCCTTTCCCTGCACACAGTTGCTGGCTAGGTCACTTCAGGGTGACTTTTACAATTTGTTCTTCTTAAAAAGTAGGGATATTTTTTATTTTCTTCCTTCAACAAGCATTTTGAGATTGAATAAAATTGTGCTTTTGAAATGATTTGTAATATTCAAGTGAAAGTTATAACATCATGATACATATATATTTAAGGAAGAGGTGATAAATAGACATCAAGTCAAAAATAACACTTGGTTAATGTTTTTATTTTTTTCATCAGTGTTTTGAAAATGTTTTTTAAAATATTTATGGGATACAAGAGATGTCATTCTCTGGGGGGAAAAAAAAGTCAAGAAGACAATGAAAAGGTAGTACAAATGGCAGAACCATGATGACAAATGAGGAAAAATACAAGTAGTTACAGAAAAACATCATTTATGAGTTAACAGAAGACTGAATCACTATAGTTCATATAAATATGGTGCAACAATGATTTTGATGACTTTTTATCACAGCTCTGTGATACAAAGTATGAAATAAAATAAAAAAGGGCATGGGACCAAAGATGAACCAGTCTACATTATGCTGTTAATGAAGAATAAGTAACAGCATGGAAATTGATAAATCTTGCAGGATAGGAAAATGACAACTTTGGGCCCATCTATAATAACCTGAAGGATTTATCACTCCTTTTCTCTGCTGAAGCTGTAGGCAATTTTTCTGTTGTCTGTCTGGTACCTCAAGTTATTATACAAAGAAAAAGCATCATATATGCAGCAAAAATGAAACTAAGGAGGAGAATGAAGATGAAATATCCCAGAGGCAGCCCCTGTGACCATGTTAGTTCTAAGATGCCAGAGCTAATATTTGGGGCATTCCTTTAATCAAAACCTGTTTGGACTTAACTAAAATAGACACTTGGATTTTTCAAACATTCATAACAGGTATGTTCCCTCAAGAAAAACTCATTCTCAAGAGAGAGTCCGGTAACACATTTTTCTGGTGAATAATGGACAGTGCATTCCTTGTTACTGTACAAGGCAGTACGCCTTTTCATGAGTTTTAGAAGTGATTTGGATGATATGTGGGACTAAGTCTGGATGTGCAAACACAAATCACTGTCATGGGAGCATTTCTCCCAAGTGTGTCTATTGGAGTCTCTTCTTTTAATTTCTCTCATGATTTTTTTTTTAATTTCCTTGTGATGATGACTTGAAGGGGATCAGTAGTTAGCTGCCATGAAGGCCAAAATTTTTCAAAGTGGCAATACTCTTTTTCCTAATCTCTTCTGCCATTTCAACTGATATAGGCTTGGCAGTTCTCCACTACCAGTCTCAGCACAGCTTTTCACTCTGTATATCCATCAGAAAAGAAAAAAAAAAAAAAAGAATTCTCAAATTTCTGTTCCTTCAGTTTAATCTACCACCCTTCTAATTTTTTTTTTTTCTACCCAAGGGTTCAAAATTTTTATGGAGGCTTTTGGGCAGACATCTCCAGGTCCATAATAGGCACTTGATTGCACTTTTCAGATCACCTTCCTTAACTGTGAACTTCATAGAGGTGTGTGCCTGCCTATGGACACCGTGCTCACAGTTCCAAACATCTTCTCTCATGGATTGTTACTTTGAAGTCAATTCTGCTATCTGTGTCAATATATGAGTGCACATACAGTGTCCACAGATGTCCAGACACACACCAGGTGCTCAAAATTAATCTTCAGACTCCAGTCGACAATTTCTGAGGTACATTTCCAAGATAGAATATGAAGAAAAAATTAGAACACATAGAATGCTGTATTATCCTGACTCCACAGCATTCACACATAATCTTCACCCATTTCTTCAAATTTGGAAGGCCTATAAAATAAAAGAGTCCTGAACCCCTGACCCTGCCATCCAGATGTTTAGCCATCATAATGCTGAATAAATGGGATGACTTAATCAGAGGATCATCAATAGTTTCTAGCACTTGGTATAAACATCTGTTGAAACAAAACCTTTTGAACTCCTGGATGAATTGGTGTGTCTCAATCCAGGTAGGAGATCCTCATATCCACAGGACTGTATGGCTCCATTTACCATCTCTGAATTGGGAAATTCTTCAATTAGATAGGGTTAGAGGGAAGACAGGGCTAGAGAGAAGGTGAATATGAACTGGCTGCCCAGGAAGCCTGTGAAATCCCTGTTATTGGAGAGGTTAAACTATGACTGAGCAAGGCTCTGGGCAATCAGATGCAGCCATGATGCCAGCACTACTATGGGCAGGAGGTAGGACATGGAAACCTCCAGAAGTGGCCACAGATTTTCTGTTCTTTTGAATACTGGTAAACAGCTGCTCCCACTGCTGCCTCTGTGATCAGCTGGGACCATCCCACAAATGCTGGGGCGCTGCTATGTGCCATATTAGCAACAAGACCCCACCCTGTCTTCTTGCAGAGATCACTCGCTGACCCATCCACACAACCTGAGAAGTATGAAGTTGCGCAGAAATCCAGTGCCAGAACAGAAAACAGCACTGAGTCACTGTTTTTGTCTCCCACTGGAAGCAAATCTGAGCTGTTCTAATGAATTTGCTCATGGTGGGAACTCAGACTGAGCTGGAATGATTTGGGGCCCAGCTAAACATCTGGTTTCAGTCCCTGTCTGCAGGGCTGAAGAGACCTAAAGACTTCCAGGACAGGTAGAGATTAAAGGTTATTAGATGTCTCCTTTCTGGTATGCTCCCTCAGTAATCCATGCATGGATGAAGAGAGATTTGGGGGGAATTATTATTGCATTTGATAACTTTTCTCACTGAAAAAACCCCCTCATGCTATGTTGTGAAGATCTTCCTTTGCACAGCTTACCTACTGCAATTTGTGTTTCCACAGATGGCATAAAGGTGCTCGTATTCAATGTATCCTTCCATTCTCATCCACCCCTTCCCTTGCTCTGAGGCTCCCTTTTCTAAAACTGCTGGTAGAATCATTTCTTTTATTCTAAGATAAAATTATTTATAATCAATTAATAAGCATTGCTGAGGCTTTTGTTTGCCTGAAGCATCATTTCCTATTCAGTTTTTGCATCTGAACTATTCAGCATTGCCTTTTGGTTCTCTCTGAAAATACTCTTGAGAAGCCAGGCTTATCAGCCAAGAAGCATCCAACAGTGAAGCATGTGCATTTATAAAAAGACTATCACTTTTGTGCTAACTTTGATTGCCAGTTTCTACACTTAAAATGAAAATGAAGCTGGTGGTAAAGCCACATATCTGAATTCATTACACTGAATTATATGTATTTCCTTTCTTTCCTTCAATTCCCTCAAGTGGCATAGATTAATTTATAGAGTGTATGTGTTTTTAACATCTGCAAAATTCTCATGTGGATTGATGTACTGAGAATAAAACTTAAAGCAGCCATTTTGAGGGTAATACAAACATTATTCCTCTTAAAGATTTTTGCAGACCTGTATTTTTGAATGTCATTTTGGGAAGTGGGAGTGGTATAAGGGTAATTAAAAAAGTCACTTTACTGACACAGTAGGAGACATATAATTGCACAGGCCACAAAGCATAAGAAGTCACATTGAATGCCAGGACTCATTTTCCAAAGAGATTTGTGGGGAGACATTTTGAATCCACAAAATTTGCCCTCCACAATAAATGACTCAAAACTCTTCTTCCCCTGAGCACCTGATTTACATTAGCAACTGGTTACTTAGAGGCACAAGCACTGTGATTTGTGTCCAAAAACTGGTTTTGTACACAGATTTTCCTCATTAAAATGGGAATTACTTGTTTTGAAATTTTTGTCCTGAAATGCCTATAACCAAAATCCAGTGGTTTTGAAAACAAATTTAATACATTCCAGTCTGGTCACTCCACCCTTCCTTTGTGTCTTTAAACAAACTGGGAGCAAGGTAATAGTTAGTTCTTTTCCTTCTTTGATCACCTGTCAAAATGACAGCAACACCAACCTGTCTAATGATTTCTGGCTATCACCGACTTAACCAGAAGCAAACACCATACTCTCTAGATCACATTGTGATTTAACTTCACATTCTTCAAATTCCCCAATCTATTTTTCAGATGGTTAAAATTAGAGAGAAAAACCTTGTTCTCCATAGAAGATATTTCTGTAGACTTCAAAGAGAAGCATTTAAAATAGGTAGTGAATCAAAGTTCAATTCAGATTGGAAGAGACCTCTGAAGGTCACTTTGTCCCATCTCCTCAAACCAGGGCTGACATCAAAGTTGAGTCAGGTTGCTTGGGATACTTTCCAGTCAATTTGAAAATCTCCAAGGACATCTCCAGCACCTATCCAGACAGCCTGTTACTTTGCTTAACCACTGTTATAATGGAAAACTTTTTTTAAAAAATGTAATTTCTTTGCCATAAAATGCATCTGTTGCTTCCTGCCTTTCACTGTGCACCCCTGAGAAAAACTGGATTTCATCTTCTCTGTAAACACCCATTAGGTGGTGGAAGATGATAATTGGATCCATCTTTCTCCTTGTCTTCCTTAGACCAAACAAATCGACATTCTCTCCTGATACACTGTGTGCTCCAGCCCCTGGACATCTTAGTGACACTCTGCTTGACTCACTTCAGCTTACTGATGATTCTTGCACTAGGAAGCTCAAAATTGACACAATGCTTCTTGCAAGTGTTTAGCAGAGGAGAATGATCATTCTTCCAGCACAGAAAGGACTACTAATGCAGCTCTGGGTGCCCCTGTCTCAAGGCCTCATTGCTGACTTAATACTCAACCTGCTGCCCCACAAGACCAGCAGATCTTTCTCTGCAGAGCTGATGCCTAACCTTGCATCAGCCAAAGTGGAGTGCTGCATGGGGATACTTCATCCTCGGAGAATGGCTTTGCCTTTGGCTTTGTTGGACTTGGATTCCCCATCACCCACTGCCTCAGTGTATTTTTAACTCTTGCCCAGTTTGGGACCACCCACAGACTTGACTGATATCTTAAAAAGCACTGGAAAAGATGTTGAAACAATGTCAGCTCCTGTATCAAATTCCACTGCAAATGTTTGCATGTCAGACTCCGATAAAAAAAAAATAGCAAAAAAATTATTGACAGTCTTTTTCACATATCTTGCCCTCAATCTTTGTCCCTTGAAGAGAGTCTGTTGGAAAAACAAGGTAAAGTCTGGCTGTGACATCTGTAGTGCAGCCAGATGCTGATCCATAGGTTCCTTTCATTCCTGCCCAAGTATTTCCCTTTGACTGACATGACTGTTCAGGCCCTTGTTCCTGCTCCCTTCTCTTTTCTAGAGATCTGTGGTCAAAAAGAGTTTCCCTTGACAGTTCTGAATCCCTTAGAACCTATAATTTTGATTTCACTGAAAAATCAGACACTCAAGCTTATATCAGATTTTATCAATGACAGGAAAACACACATAACCTAAATGTTTATCCCACTAACAGCAGTATTTTTAGCACACAGAAGGTTTCTTAAGAGAAACCAGTTAGTGAAATATTTGCTGTGCAGCTCAATAAGGTGCAAAATATGTATTCTTTTATTAAGGCCCAGTTGTCTTTTCTGTTACTTCTGAATATTCTGTCTTTTGCCCATAGTTCAATAATATCACTAGTAACTTGAATGAGTAATTAGATAAAAGAACATTTCATTACAACTATAAAAAGAGGCAAATTTTTTTTTTGATGATCAGAAGTGGAAAAGAAATCACTGGGTTGTAGGGTGGGCTCCTTTGTTTAAACCCAGAGAAGCCCTGATTGCTCTGCTGGGCTGAGGAGCACACTCAAAGACCAGCCCTGCCCTAAGAAAAGAAACGGACCTTTGCTGATACATGCATTTCTCTTTGTTGCTGTGGGATTATTTCTGGATAATGTAGATCCCTCAGATATATTCCACCTGTAAATTCACAAAGACACAAAACAGGCCTTTAGTTTTGGGAAAAACACTTTGCATAACACTAAATTTGCCAAGTGCTGCAAAATTTGCCTATGGTCTGCTCTTTCTGAAAGAATAGAGAGCAAACTCTAGCAGTGGAGTTTGCTGAGACTCATCCAGGCTGTGGCGGTTCAGGAAAGATCCTTGTCCAATATCCCCATCCTTTCTGCAGCAGCAGATGCACAGGGATCTGGTGCTGCATTGCTGGTTGGGTGTCCCAGGGCGTGAGTCCTTGTCCCGGGGGAGGTGAAGGCTGAGGCTGGGCTGGAGGGGTGACCCCGGCTCTGAAATGCCGCCTGCTGTGCCGTGCTGCGCTGCGGGAGGGTGCTCGGTGTCTCTGCCTTTCTTCCTGCCCAGGGATTTTCACAGGGAAAATTGCTTTTCCTGAAATGCGATGGAAATTCTTGTGGGGAAATGTTCTATTTTTAATCAGACTTGGTCCTTCCTTACCAACTCATTAGAGGGACTGTCAGCTACCTACACCTTTACCAAGGCAGATTAAAAGAATACAATTTTAATCTAATAGCACTTTTTCAATTACTTTCTGTAGCTGTAAATGACAGTGAGACTACAGCATGTTCCTCTCAAGGGATTTGACTTAAATTACATTCATATATCATATATCATCTCTTCAGTTTAGCTAGAGATTCAGAAAATACATCAGTAATCATGTCATTTAACCAAATCAAATCATCTTCCCTTGATTTGGAGCAAGAGACAGTTTTAAACTCAGGCAAAATGAAAAACAAAGCAAGAAAATATTGGGCTTCAAATTTGGTTTTGTGGGGTTAAAATAAATTTCCTATACAATTGCAATAAATATGGAACTAAGCTTGTATACTCTGAATGAGTGTGTATATGTATATGTATATGTATATGTATATGTATATGTATATGTATATGTATATGTATACTCAGGAGCTCAATTTATCTCATCATTCAGAATCTAGGCCTTCTTAATGAGTTTTTAGAGACTGTTCTCTTACAAATATTTTTTTCTCTTTCAAAGTCATCTGGCCTTCCCTTTTTTCTGTTTTATCTTGATTTAATATACCAGAATAATTCCACTCTCAGTGTCTCAAGTATCAGTATGTATCAAATAACTTTCTGAGAGCCTTCATGCTGCCTTTAAAAATACTCATCCTTTCCATCTGTTACTAAGTGCTTTAATCACACTTTTCCCTGTTGTGGGTATTGCAATCCTTGCCAGTGTGTTTCATGGTAGAGGGATATGGTTGGGATGGGGTAATTCTGAGGATGAGTTGGGATTGATATAGTCACTCCTGTTACTTCTTTTACAAATACAATCAATTAAACAATAGAAAACTTGTATATACACATATATCTCCTGTGTGAGGAGATATCTAGGCTGAGGTAGGTTGCTGTGGTACCATAAGGGGTCTTGCCACAAGGCAGTGAACATGGAAGAAATGGAACTAAACAGGATTAATTTTTTGTGCAGTTATATTGCACTGCTCTGAAATAAAATATATCTCATTTAAGTCTATTTAGGGCCTTTTTTGTGTTGTACTGGGATGCAAGAGCCCTTGAACAATGCAAAAATTGGAGTGACAAAAGCTTAGCATTGTTGCTTTTTCTTGGCCCTCATGGAGATTCTACTTCCAAAAGCCCTCTACTTAAAAAGCTCTAGTAAAATTGAAAAAATATGTATATATGGCAATTGGATCCTGTTACAAGGGGTTGGTCTATACCCTCAGAGAGCAGAATGAAGACAGCTCATCAGTGCAGTCCATCACATTATCTAACCACTACCTCCCGCTTCAGCCGAAACTGCTGTAGGACAGACAGAAGAGTTACAAACAGGCTGTGCTCCCTTAGGAGAAGCCAGGCGTCATTACTGAGTGTAGAAAAATAATACAGAGGACAAAGGACAAAAAAGCTAAAACACTAGTTTTTGGCACAGTAGAGTGAAACCCTGATTTCTCTGCCCTTTTCCTTTCATGGGAGTGCCTATCTAGCAGACCCAAAAATATCCCACCTCTTTCTTTTGCTTTTTTTGCCAGGCCACTAAACTCTGCTCTACTTCCTGAAAACTAGGAGAGGTGGTGTGTGTTGCCATCCACCATTGAACATCATCAGTGATGCTCAGGTTGAGGCTGAAGTCTCTCCTCTGTGCTCTCAGCTGAAGCCTTGAACAAATGGGAAGAAAAGGGATAATCTTTCCACCAAGGTTGTTGAGAGTCATATCTGCTGGGCACCCCTTGAGGAT
Organism: Molothrus aeneus; assembly: GCF_037042795.1. NCBI lineage: Eukaryota > Metazoa > Chordata > Aves > Passeriformes > Icteridae > Molothrus > Molothrus aeneus. The sequence continues at coordinate 133,363,795 of NC_089646.1, read as the reverse complement.
GAACCATTTCTACTTCCAGTGGAAGCAGAACAGGGAGGAAGGTGTGTGAGGTGTGTGGCTATTCAGTACTGCTGAGGGTCAAGAGCTCCAACTTCTCTTGGGACAAGTTCAGACAAATTCAATGACAAACCACAGACTTCATGGAGGCGTAAGTCTTCCTAGGAGAATTCATTCCTAGGAATGAGGAGAAGCTGGACAAAGTATTTGAGGACCACATTTTTACCATATTTAGGGGTTTAAATATGATGTGGTACTGTGACCTTCATGGATCTAACTCCAGGTCCTTCTAGACAGGGTCTAAACCAACAGTAAACCCATGCAGTAAAAGAAATTAATTTTTGGAAAGGAAAACTATCCTGTGTATTCCTACAGTTAAAAGGACTCTCAACACTCTGTTTTGGCTTTTCTGTCATAATAAAAAGCTTTCATTATGCCATAATAATGTGGAACAGTTTCAGTGTGAGGAATTGAGAGCTCATGTATCATGGGATGGTGCTGGACTAATCTAGACCAGTGCTCTTAGATACCTGCACTTAAGCAGAAGTTCTTGAACCTGTTTTATTCATAGAGACAACTGCAATGAAGAACAGATAGTAAAAAGCAGTGATTCATTCAAGCTAGACCAGGGATGTACGTCTTCAGTGTTTCCTCATCTACACTGCTTTATGGGCTATACATTTTCTGCCTTTCTCTTTCCACATTTGGCCTCCCACCATTTACATGCCACTGTAGGCAGTGTGCCAGATTGCCACTTAAAACATGAAAAATCAGAAAAGAGGAAAGAGAGGCACAAATAAAAGGTAGGCCTGCAGCACTCACATCTCTGTGTCCTTTCCTGACAAGCAGCACTTCCATTTGTGTTGGGGTGCCAGTTTTATCAAACTTCTGACTTGTATCAATTTTTAGCAGCATGGATAATTTATTGCATCTAGGATGATAGAAAACCAGCTTTATACATCATTCAGCTTGCAAAAGATGTGTAGCTTCAGTTCCTTAATGGTGTCATTTTGGCTGAATGCTATTAACAGATTACCCCTGCCTAGGGCAGTGGAGCATGTGCAGCAGAAAGATAACCTTGTGTTCGTAATTTAATATTAACTGTTTTCTCCATAGTACCTCTTTCCAGTACATTAACAACAAACCAATATGGCCTTGTCCCCTGCGGTCGTATTCTTCAGCAAAAAAATGGATTACATGATAGCAAGTTCCTGAAGATTTCCAATGAAGTATTACAAATCACTCAACGTCTGTTCTGCAGAAATAAAAAATAAACAGGCTTAGATTCAATCAAATTTAATTCCTCCAATTTAGCTTTACCGCACTTCAAAGGGTGCTCTTATTAATGTCTTGGTGAAAAAATGTAACAGTAATTTTTCCCTCTTATACTGAAAGCCTCCAGTTGTGTTCAACATACAGTAAGATCAAGAAAATGTGTGGGGTTTTTTTTTTTTTGTGAATACTCTGACACAGTTTGATATAAAAGTGTAAGCCATTTACAGAAAACTCTTTATGGAATTTTTATCCTATTCCATTCCCGGGAGCTAAATTTATATCCTGCATTAGCTATCATAGCACTAGAGTATTAGTCTTCTTGCAAGCAGTTCAGGGAAGTCTGAGGGCCCTATCACTCTCTACCACTCACATACACAGGCATTATGGGTTTATCTCATCTTCTGCAGCAAGTACTAGGCCCAATTCATTCCTTTAGGCTACTTTACTAATAACTTATTCCTTATCAGGGCCTCTCCACCTCAGCTTGTGATCAAAGACCCAATTAATGGAATGGAGAAAGGTGAAGCATTCAAATAATGGAGACAGCTGTTTTTCTCTGTTAGAGAAAATCCATTTGTATTGTTATCACAAGCTCCAAGTTCTGCAGCTTCTGTTTAATTCAGTCTCCCTCTATTTCTGCTGATGATTAAAAGTCACAATGAACTCAGAAGAGAATGGCAGAAATATCACTGTGTTTCAACTCAGCCTGGGTGTTATCAACTTGAAAGTGAAAATACAAGCAGATAAGGAGACGAAATGTCCAACAAAGACCATATCAAATTTTCAAAAATTGTACTTTCATTTCAGCATTCTTCAGTCACCTTTCTGAATGTTTTTGAGATCCTGATATACGCTCGCTATGTTGGCTGCTTGAATCAGAGGAGCAGAGAGTGATAATATCATGGGTCCAACCTCAATTGAAAAGTAATTAAAGAGGAAGAGGAATCATAATTGGTTGGCATGAACATTGTCAGTGACCTGCAGCTTGTTCTGAGCCTTGGTGTCCAGGACCCCACAGATGAGCTGGGTGTTTATATCACCATCACTGGTGAATGAGGTTAGATTTTTTTATCTGATAATAAAGGGCTGTGCTGTGGCATGCTCAGGCCTGGTGCCTAAGTTTCTCCTTAACAGTCTCCTAGGTGCAAATCTGCCCAGACTATCACAAATGAACCTACACACTCTATGTTATAGCAGTTCATTTCATAGTGGTGTAAAGGCCACATTACCATTCTCTTCCTCACCCCTTTGTAATCATGCTGTCACACTGTCACAAAAGGGGACACATGGGCAGAACACTGTGATTACACTTAATTGAATGACAGAAAACTTGCAAGTTTAAAGTACAATGGTGAATACCAATTATGCATCCTTAAAAATGACACTATGCAAAAGGAAGCTGGAGGATGCACCTACTCAATACGCTCTTACTCCATTTCACAGTAGCTGTCACTGCTTTTCTTATAGGCAAACCAAATGTTATTTAGAGATTGCTAGGCTATTCACATGCTGGGGAGGATGGTCTGAAGTATTTTTGATTACCAAAGGGAAACCTTTGGATTTGGTGCATCAGAAATGAGGACTAGAAAATGCTAGGTTTCAGGTCTCCTCTGGGTGTGGACAGTGAGCACGACAAACAGCACAAAGCTGCAGTGCATGCCATGAGTTCAGGCAGCAAAGCCTCTCCCAGGCTGATTGTTCACAGGGGATCACAGAATCTGTGTTTGGCTGAATAAGGAAAAATGCATTATGCATTTGCATGTATGATGAACATTTTAAAAAGGACTGTGTGGAAACAAAGAATGATTCATAATAAACACGGAATGGTGAACGTTTCATACCCAGCTGTAGTTTTTGAATCTACATAGACACCAAACATTACCATTTTAACATGGAAGTTTCACATTTGATAACCAGTAGGCCAGCTGAATAACATTATTTTTTTGCACATCAGGAGTTTCCTTATGCTCCCACCCTGTTATTAAACCCATATTCAACAAATAAAGAAAATAATGAGGTGTACTTAAAACAATATCATAAATAAAATCAACTATCAATAATTTCCAATTGGAATAGTGAAATATATGGAAACAAATATAATTTTATATTGTGAAATGGAAAACACGAAGAATGATGAAAACTGACATGAGGGTCTTTCATCAGAAATAAATGTGTAATTTTGCTCCATCTGTAGACGTTGCTGTTATAATATACTAAAAGGGAGTGCAGCTATGAAGTCTCTTTTTTTTCCTCCCACCCTAAGCAGCCTCTTTACAATGAAACCAGTCTTGAGGAATTATTCAAGGGTCTGAGAAAAATCGTAATGAAAGTATATTTCTCATAAAGGCAAACCAGAATCACATGTATTGGGCAGCCTTAGGGTGGTCTTGTAAGATGTGAAGTGACTTAAGGGTGGTCTCCTGCATTGGTCTCCCTAGATAATAAAACACTAATGACAACCCATGGCACTGAATGGAACAATTGTAAATGAAAATTATGCAACCTGCTTCTAGGTCCCACCCCAGCTCCTGAAACTAAGCGAGCAATAAGTCTGCTAAAGGAGCAGTCCTAGCAAGAAAGGTTCAGGGAACCAAAAACCTGAAAAATTTTCCAATATGCTCACTATGCCAGATTCTGAGGGGGGTGAGAGGGATTATCTTATTCTAATCAAAGTTTAGAAGAAAAGCAAGTAAACACTCCTCCACTCTTAGATATAGTGCTGCACCCGTTGGCTTCTGAAAGAATTTTTCTAATGATTAATAGAGTAGATGAGCTTCCAGGGTGACATTTTCTTTCTATGTTGAATATCTGCAAATATTTTTGTATTCTTAATAGTTTTTCTGGTTCAGTCAAAAGATTATATTATCTAGTCAATTTTTTAGAGACATTTTAAGAGAGAAGAATAATTACATTTTTTGCTAATGAATCTTCATGTTACCATTTTTATGTTCTTTTTTTTGTCTGCACTGCTTCAGCATAGCTTGGCAGTGGACTGTGGCTCAGGCAGAGGGATGGTTTGCCCTGCTTAGGGGGAGGTCCAGTCTCCTCCTCCAGCATTGCTCAGTCAGGCTGAGCTGAAGGATTGCTACTCTCAGATGAATCAGATAAACAAAGATTTCTCTCTCCTCCAAGGGCATCTGGAAATAGTGCAGTCAAGTTAATGGAGTTACACTAATATACAGCTAATAGCAAGAAAAGACATAAGCCTGGGGTTATACACTCAGATTGGGCAACCCATCAGCCAAAGTAAAGCCTTCACGAAAACTTCTGATTGGAATTTATTTTCCAAATGCCCATTTGCAATTTTATAGCCACAACTTTGGCTCCCTTCTGCACTCATTTCCATTCCTGTGGCTGCAGCAGCCTCTGTGTATTTACAGCAGAGAGCACAATGTGACCTTTGTCTTTTCAAGAATTTGGCCAAGAAGGTTGTGCAGCTGCACAAGGATCCAGGTGCTGAGGCAAGAGTGGCTTGGACATCAGTGGAAGTGGCAGCCTTCACACCTGCTCACCTGAGCTCTCAGGCAGAGCCAACAAACACTGCCCCACCCTGCACCCTCCTGCCACCTCTGTGCTCAGCACTCTCAAGGTATGTTTTCTTCTAGAATTGCCCTTCTCTTTCATTTTGTGTATTACCTTCAGTGATTTCTGTGTGGAGAGTTAAAACATGAAGAGCTAGATTAGAGCACTTGTTGAAGAATATTCTCCAGTAGCTTTGATATTATAAGCTCCTGTTCTCAAATCCAACTTTACTGTACTATTAGGAGAATCCTAGTCTGTAAATTGTGAAACACAGTAGCTGCCACAATAAAATCTTAACATTTGATAAGCAATGTAATTTATCATTGGCTAGCTGGTACTACTATATTTGTTCTTCTGCAAGCAGCAAATTATTCAAGTGTACGATACTTGGATAATACTCTGAAGTTTTGAGCCCCCTTGTAATTCAACAAATGAAGTTAAATCCCAAAATCCTTCTCTGAAAAAATAGCATATCCATAATATATGAACTTCCCTGTGAACTTATGAACCATGCTGAGCTTTTTCTTTGGAGTTCAAGAAGATGTAATTGAAAAGCCAAGACTGAGAAAAAAGGTTATTGGAAAGTTATAGGTGTATTGAGATTTTTTAATAGGAATGTTGGGACTACCATAAGAATTATAGGCATGGGCTTGATAAATGAAGACTGTTCAGGGCTTTACAGCTGGACTTTTTCCTCTTTCTTTGCACTGCTGCTTACACCTAGTCCATGAGGAATTAAAGTAAGGCAGATTAAGAAAATAAATATCAAGTTCTGAAATAATATTTAGTTCTGCTCTAGCTCTTCACAGACTAATTTCATACTTCAAAAATGCTAAAAGTCTTTATGGTTGGATGTACAATTATGAAAATTCAGGTATTTGGATGTTTGTTTGCTAAGTTTTATAGTAAAATATCATCTGTTTTTCTTAACTTCACATAAAGACTCACTCCTGAAAGACAGGAATCATCCTGGGGGAAGCAAGTGGCCTTTGCTCAAATTTAAGTAGCTACAGTGCAGGGCTGGATAGTCTCACACGCTTCCCCACCAAGGCCTTTGCCAAACGTCTCTAGAAACCCCATACTTTTTCCAATGCCACTGTCCTCCTGTAATCATAGTCTAAGAGTTGGCTTGTCCCTTAAGAACCCAGTTTTATGGGTTTTCAAAGCACCAGAAGCCTTAAGAGATTTTTACTTCCCGTCCACAAATTACACACAAATGTGGTTAAAAAGGAGCAAGACTCTGCCAGTCCAAGAGCTACTTTCATATTCTTCCTACCCCACAAGAGATTGAAAAGATGGAGTCCAAGGATGGGAATGGACTGTACCTGAGACAAGGGTTATACAGTGGGAATTCTGTAGCCTTTATAAAACACCTGGCATGCAAAATTGATAATGTTTCAGTCTGGCGCTTAAATCCATCCCCTATGCCTGTCTTCATTCATCAGCACCTCCTCATCAAGAAGTTTTATGAAATATTCCATTTTTTCCTTCTTTGGGTAATCTTTTTGACTTGTGCTTTTAATATTTAATAATTACCCACACATGATTTAACCCTGCTACAAATGAGATTTCAAGTCAGCATCTGCTCCAACTTCATGTTACTCAGAGACTTCTGATGACATACATATGTGACTTGTTTTGCCAAGTCTGCATACTCCAACAGCACAGCTTCAGAAGTAACTTCCACTCCCTCCCTCCTCACTCCTTCTCACATGTGTTTGTTCACAACATATTCAGTCCTTTCCCTAATCTTTTTCTTGTTTGTGCACCAAAAATAGCTTTTATAGCTGGATAACAAATTTTATATCCAGGCCAGCAGTTTTGAGATAAATGATGCTTTTCATTTATTATTATTACTGTTGTCTTAAGACCTGAATGTAAGATGGATGTTGCATTCACAGAAAATACTAGATAAAATTCTGCTCTGATTGGGATCACTGGAGTTTTTCAGCACTGACTTCAGTTAGGACAGGCTTTCCTCATCATCTTTGTCACAGGCTGGGCAATATTGAATCCTGGTTTTCTGAAACTAGCTTTTTTTATTTCCTTGTTTTCTCTTAATCAAAGCAGAGTATTAAAATAATTCACCAGGGAGCCTCCAGTCACAGGGAAAATGAAAGGTGAATCTATCTTAAGTGGTAAGAGGAATTTCCCCGATGTTGCCCATTAACTACACACAAAGGACAAGCCTTAGGTGAAACAGCCCTTCCTGTACTTTGACTGGTGATACAGGCCATAAAATCAATGAACTGAGATAATTTGAGGAGAAAATCCTCTTTTCTATCTTCTTCCACAGAAAGGAAAAGCAGACTTGAGACTAAAAACTGGCATTTCTCTCCAGTTTTCCAAAAATATCTCCCAAAACACAAGACATGTCAAGTGGTTAATACCTTTTGAACTTTCCTTTGAGTTTTCCTCTGTGGTTAGAGCCCTCTGAGCCTGCAACATAGCAGCTGACAGTGATTAAGTTTCTGTATGCACACACAGTTCAAACTGCACTTAGAGAAGCCACATTTGGTCATTGTTTACTTAAGTTTGCAGCAACAAATACAGATGCGTGGATTTGAATGTACACCTGGCATTAATCAGCTGCTGCTATTTCACAGCTGCCTCCAAGCAAGGCAAAATGCCGGAGTGGAAATACAATTTCAGAATAACCAGAAATCTTTAAGGGACTCACATGGAGAAGGTAGAGCCTCCCTTACAACATTGCTTCCAGCTTTTTTTCAGTCTTCACAGATGGGGTTTTTTTCTGAGTTAAATCTCACCTTATATGAAGAGATCTACAGGTTTTCAGCTGAAGAGTGTGTGTATATATGTATGTATGTGCATATACATGCTTCAAGAATCTGCACAGACCCTGTCTAAAACTGGAAAGGGCCCATACTTGCTATAATCAGGGGCCAAGGAGACCTGAAAAGGCAAAGAGCAGTAATACTGAAGTGGTGCCCACCTTTTCTAATACATTTTAGGAGACTTCCAGTGCTGGAGGTGTAATACTACCTTTATCACTCAACCCTAGACATAACAGATCAGAGAGGGTTAAAAAAATTCTTCTAGTTCCTATCACAATTGAATTTAATTCAATCTCATTTCTTGCTGTTGTTGATGAGGAAGGACAGCTGATTCCGAGGACAGGAGGACAGGGTTGCCTGGACAGCCAGTGCCAGCTGCTGCAGGGAGACAAGTAGGTGCCCCAGCAGCCTAGATGAGGCCATCCATCCATCCATCCATCCATCCATCCATCCATCCATCCATCCATCCATCCTGCAGCACCGTGGCAGCACCAGCACAGTGGGCTGCAGACTAAGTGGGTCACTTGTTGCAGGCATGTGCTACCTGGGCTCACAGCATCTTCCCAGCCTGCCAGCCCCTGCCAGATGGAGTTTAGGATGTTTGGCTCTCAGCTGCAAGCCCCAGTGGGGACTTCCCACCTTTGCAATGTCTTTCTCTCTCAGCCATGAAATATTCCTGCGCTGAGTTCAGCAGAAGCATTCAGGCTGAGAAGGTCCTTCCTCCAGGAGAGACCCTTCCTTCTAGAAAATAATTTTCTTTGGGTATAAAGCAGCCAGTTTGTTTGGGTTTTAAGTTTTCAAAGTTGTTGCAACAGCAGGCATATCTGAGGGGGCAGTGCTGAATATTTCAGGCTCATTAGGCAGCAGCAGTTGTTGATCATCGGCTGCATAAGGTATTGGTAGCATGTAAGGGAGGAAAAACCAGGCATTCGTCAGTGACAGCTCACTAACCAGGTCTGACAAATATATTTATCTGTTCTCTGGTTAGATGGTGAACAATGTGTGAGTTTTGACAAATTTACAATATTTCTGACAAATAGCTAGAAAATGAAAACTGAATTTACAAAGACAGTAAAATCAAGAAACACAGTTCAGTTCCTGAAGACCTTCAATCTGAGGTTGAAGAGGATAAATGCAAGTCAAGCCAGTTATATATGTATCAATTACTGGCCATATTTATCTCAGATAAATATTATTTATCTCAGAATACAGATAATTTACCCAGTTCTCTCCATTTAGATTATAATCTGGATAGATTATATCTTCTAGATACACAAAAATAGATGCTGCTTCTTTGTCTTTCATTTTATGATTATTTTATACTTTAATTCTTTACTTTTTTGTGTGCTAGAAGAATCTGTAACTTTCAGAAAAGAGAGCAATATACAATAACTGCATAGATAATTTATCACAAGGGAAAATCCTCCATTCCTCTTTACCTCTTAGAGAGTGCCTACACTGCAAGCACCAAATGGACTGCAACATGGGGAGATAAATGCAAATTCACAGAATCATGGAATCACAGAATGGGTCAGGTTGGAAGGGACCAGAGTGGGTCACCTGGTCTGACCCCTCTGCTCAGCCTCACAGGGCACATGGCACAGAATTGCATGCACACTCTTCTTGAATATCTCCAGAGACAGAGACTACACAACCTCTCTGGGCAGCCTATTCCTGTGCTCCATCACTTGCACAGTGAGGAAGTTCTTCTTCATGTTCAGGTGGAACTTCCTGTGCATCAGTGTCTCCCCTTTCCTCTTGTCCTCTTGTTGGCACCACCGAGAGAGGCCTGGTTCCATCGTCTTGATGTCCTCTCTTCGGATATTGATAGACATTGATGGGATCCCCTCTCAGTCATCTCTTCTCGAGGCTGAACAGGCCCAGATCCCTCAGCCTGTCCCTGTAGGAGAGATGCTTCTATCCCTTAAACATCTTTGTTACCCTCCTCTGAACCCATTCCAGGAGCCCCACCCATTTAATTACAGAATACCTTGTATGTTTTTAGATAGCAAATGACTGAACCATTTCTCTGCCATTTTCCAGTTACCAACAAGAAGAGAAATATATGTGTCTGTGCACATATTTAATCTCTTTATGCTGGACTTAGAGATAATGAGCATAGACTATGAGAGAACTATTGGTATGAGCAGAACCCAGCTCCATATGATGCTGTGGGACACTGCTTGTCTTATGACCTACATTTTAGAAACATAAATATGCAACAGATATGTGGCTATTTATCTTCACAAATACCTCTTTTCTATAAGGCTTTTTCTGTATCATTGGATGTGGGATTTTGCATTGCCTAAGAAAACCCCATTTTTCTATCTAAACCTATGACATTTAAATTCTGTTGGTAATGTTTTAGGTTTTTTCGATCACCCTGTTCTTACCAAAAGACACCTCCTTTGCTATTTCATGAAGATAGAGGGTGTCCCTCACAAAGAGACTAAATTTCTGTCTGAGGGTCAGTGAAATTTGCTTTACAGCTGAGATAAGCTCTTCTCCTGCATATCTTTATAAACCATTATCTGTGTTCATCCATGTGTTGAAAAGCTAGTTGGGATTTAAAGCCTGTTCAACATGTTAAAGGCCAATTGCAGTTCATCAATGTGAAAGTCTATTAATTAGTATTTGTGACATTGGAATTTACAGACAAAACCAGATAACTCCACAATCCTTTGCAAGCTCAAAGGGAAACTCAGCATTCATCTTAGTGAGTACTTACTGATCTAGGCATCAGTATTTTATTCGGATGGGATATTTTCTCAATATTCAGAAGTTTTACAGTAATGGAAACAGAGTTGCAGAAAATAGATAACTTTAAGCATGAACTTAAGAGTTTATCAGTTATCATAAATCATGGAACAAGTTATAGTCTCATGTGGGAAAAAAAATTAATCATATCTGTTAACTTCTGGATATCTGGAACGCGGGTACCTCCATCTGACGCAGTCACACCAAGAGCCCTTTATAGCTAATGGGGGAAGGTTGGGCCTTTGAATTTAGCAATTGCTCTGATTTTCTTTAGGTATTTATTAATGTGTCTTAGAAATGTATCTTTCTCTCTGCAGGCCATAAAAGTCTAGACAATCAGCTCAAATGCTGGCATTTCCACTGCAGATGTCTCCTTTTGGCCAGAGAAATACCCTTGGAGTTTACACTAGTAGTTAGTGATCTAAAATGGTTCAGAGTGTAATGGATAAGAAAGCATCTCTCTGGTCCCTGACCATTTGGCTCTCTGTGCAGAAGCAAACTAGTAACAACAGCTTTATTGCTGTTGATGTTTTTGTAAGTCACTTTTCCTGGTATAACTGTTAACATGCATTTGGAGTACATTATACCTTTGCCATCACTTTGAACTTTTTCCTCAATGCTTGATGTTTATGCCTCATCTCAAGAATTCCAGGCTGGTGAGAGGGTCAGGTTCTCAGCGAGGGTCAGCGAATGCAGCACATTTTTAAACGCACGGACTCCGATCAGTGTACTTAAGAGCTCCAGTACATTGCTCTGCAATCACGTATCTCAGAAATAATTTATACAATCAATTAAAGAGCATTATCAAGGGATGATTTGACAACTGTTGCCATGCCAACCAATGAAGCAGAAAGCTCCTCAGCGTTTAAAGGCTGCACCTGGTGATAGATATAGCAGATTTTGAGGACTCAGACAGAATCGCAGATGTCCAAAGGTGTGGAGGGAACATGATTTAAAGCTTGATGTTTTTCCATTTTTACTGGCGAAAGGGTGTTGATGGCATGTTGTTCACTTTCTCATTAAAATTCTGTCATTTTTCACAAAGTGTTCCGCATTCAGGGCTGAAAATTGAAGTGAGAATGCACTTTACAGACTGATAAAATATGATAGCAAAATGGATGATGTTCATTTGCAGGCTGAATTAATTAAAAAAAAAAAAGAGTTTGTGTCAGTGCATTTATGAAAAGCCCGTTAATCAAACACAACTTTACCAGCCTTAATGGACACATCTTAAACACTCCTGCATTAATATTTAAAATTCCAGTTAGTAAATGGCTCCTAGTGCATTGAGCTAAAAACTAATTAGAATAGGTCATTACAAGAATAAAACAGTACAAGCTGAAAGTACATCTTCCTTGGCAACAACAGGTTAGTCATTGGCTGCTCAGTGCCGACATTTGTGCTTACATCTTTACCTATACAGTAGCTCCACTCTTAATCAGAAATGAATTCTACAAAAGGAAAATTTCCTCATGTCCTCCTATGCCATTTACATATTCTCACAGCTGCAAGAATTATGGTTAAAACTTCTGGTCCATGTAAGTTTGGAGTCTGGAGCAGCCTCTTTGTCATACATTGTTATGGTTATACCTCAGAATAGCAGTTTTGGGTTTGCAGTAGGATATTGCAGATCAGGTTACTGTAAATTCTCTGAGACAATGTCTTATGATGAACTTGTTGTGGTCTTGAAACACTGGGGCACTTACCTTGGTTAAGGTCCTTTGAAATGCAAAGTAAATAATGTGTGTGCAGAGACATCAAGGAATAGTTTCTCATGAGAATGGAAAACTTGCATAATACCAAATTCTCATTATAATTTTTTTACATAGAGAGTCCAGAGTTATCCCTGTAAACTATTTCTGGGATGCTCCTCTTGACCCTAATCTAATGAAAACTGTTAGAGAATGGGTTTTTGTCATAGGTAAACCTATTTCTTTGAATAGTTTTGTTATATAAACTGTTAAGTATTGCTTTAAAATCTGTTAACACTCAACTGACTTGATAAAAGAATTAATTGGCTCTGTAAATATTGGTCTTTTTCTACTTTCCTCTCACTGACAAAGTCCTGTATTGTCTCTATTTCTCCACTCTGTAAAGACATCAGTTTTGCAAAGTTAGGATCCTGCTTGCAAATCCAAACATGTAAAAAAATGCAGTTAATTTAAAAAAAATTGTATATTTAGATGAATATCTAAATATACAAATTCAAACACGTGTGAAATAGAGCTCCCAGGTCCCAGGTTGTCGGCTGCTGCCATAGGTATGTGCATCACCTCCCCTTGTAGCAGCCAAGCTTTCAGGCTATTTGAGAACCAAACTCCCTTTTTGACTTTAAACAACTCTTAATCTCCTATATCTTTATTCACAGATATGTTGTGAGATAGGCTATTAAATGCATTTTCATGGTCCATCTCCTGCCATCATTGAACCATGCCCCTTGAATTCTTTGATCTTAAAAACTGACCATGAAAACAAATTGTTTGGGGGATACAGAATATTCACCTGGAAACAACATCAGGGACTCCAACCCTTACAACACTAAAAAGTATCCCTTTCTTCTGGGTCTTCTGGTTTTGTTTGCTTGGCAAAGGGGTATTTTCTTCTGCATTTTTATTTGATTGTTTTGATTTGTTTGGGTTTTTGGTTATTTTCCTTCTAATAGGTACAAGTCAGTGCCTATTTTGTGTGTGAAGGTAATGCAAAGCAAGTTCACATACAAAAATAGATTATCAAGAAGCAAACTGAGTGTTTCTTTATCTCAGAGTAGAAGAAATTGTGAGGCTGTGACTCTTAAGCAAACCTGTGTACTGACAATATCTCAGTTCTTCTAACAGTCAAATGACCCAAAGACTTAGATAGGTGAGTAAGGACATTTAGGTTGATTTGAGAATATTTTAAACTGAAGTTATCAATCTAATTCTGGTTCCTGTTTCTGTGAATTGCACAAATGCCTGCTTGCCTAAGCCATTCCATTTGCTTCTGTTGTGTCCCTTTTCATTCTCCACCAGAACAAATCCTGGCATTTCAGAAACAAAAAAATAAAAAAATCTTTGTTCATGTTTTAATGCATTTGTTGAGGCCTCGGATCCTTACCTGCCTTCAACAAGGATGGATGGCCCACAGTGCTGTTAACAGATGCGGCATCTTGCTGCAGGTAGAAGATGCAAGTTCAAGAGATGCTCCAAAGGTCTGGCCTTTGGAGCAGGTACACAGTAATTTGGGATGTGGATGCAGGATTAGGTATGTGCTTCCTCTCAGTGGGATTAACTACAGCTGCTTGATTGTCTTACTCCAATGGGCCATGCTCCATGCATAAACAGAGGGGTGGAGGTATAAAGACAAATTTGAGGGGGGTTTTAGCCAGGAATAATCTTACAATTCTCTCTCATCTGCAAGGTCTCAAATCTGCCCCTTAGGTTTCGGCTTAAATCCCAGGCTTTCCTTAAAGTTGCTCTAACAACAGTGGAAACCGCAAAGAGAAGACTTCCACATGGTCTGTGGGCATTTTCCCTTTCTCTTTTTTTGGGAGGAAAAAAAACACCCAACATCTCACCAAGAACTCAGCTGCTGTGAGATCCTGTTGGGTATTCATGATTTCTGACTTCATATGAGGATTTGAACCTTAAAAGCAGGTTCCCAGTTCCCCCAGGCCATGCAGGTCTGCGCAGGGAGGCTGGATGCCCTCCTCCCAGTGCAAGTGTCAGGATCCCCCATGCCCTTTGCAGCCTGCTGAGCCCCCAGAAGTTCAGAGACACCCTTACCAGCGCCAGACTGTGGCTTATCTGACTGCCTGTTGTGCACTAGAAGTAAAGCAGCTTGAGTGTTTTAGCATGATTAACTTTGCTAGAAAAAATTTCCAGTCTTCAGAGTTTGGTCTTTGGAGATGTTACAGGCTCTGCATAAGCCTTTTTCCTGTGTTAGGCAGAGGAGTTGACTCAGACAGCTCCCTGGAATGTAGTGAGTGGCTCTCTGAAGGTTGGAAGTGTATGTAGGCATCCATACATCCACTTTACATCTACATCATCTGTTTAAATGGTGTTTACTGGCTTTGTTTCACAGTTTATACATTTTTATATATAGTTTTATTTCTTCTGATTTTAAATTCTATTTCTGTACCTCAAATTAACATTCATCTAAAAATTTCACACCACTCCTGCCTCAGGAGAGGAGTCTGAACAGTGGGCTGCAATCTCACCTTTTGTGTTTTCCTAATCCAGAGAAAGAGAGTTTATCTGCTGCATGGTGACATGGCTTGAAAATCAGTTGAAAAAAATTCCTCTTCAGCACCCTATGGCTTAAAGTTTGTGTACTCCTCTCCAAGAGACAACGTTAAGTTTGTTCTCATAGAGGCACAAGAGAAAAATTAAAATCTGCACTGTCACAAATGACTGCTCCACCTTCTTGGCTGCTCTAGAAAGACAAAGGGCTGGAAAGCCAGTGCAGTGCACCATGGTCTTTAAAGTATAGTCACAATGTCTTCTGTGATTTTTATGGCATGAATTTGTTGCTGAATATGAGACACGCTATAAGAACTTAGTTTCCTACTTCTCTCTTCCTTGGTGTCTTGCTCCTGATGGCTTTGATGGGTCAAGGAAACAGCTGACAGCTCTGACCTAAAATTTAGGAAATTACCTGTATGCAGATGCCAAGCCTTTATGGAGCTTCTGTGCCTATAGGGTCAGCTAGCAGGCCAGCACAACTTCTGGGTCCTAACTTTAAATTTTGGGCTTTCAAGTCCTTTGTTTGTCCTGCATCACCAACTTGCATCCCTACTGGCCTAAACCATGAGTGCCACTTGCTGGCAGAAACAAGCCTGGAGTCATCTGCAAACATTTTCATCTTGTTTGATTTCAAGAGAACTGGGCAAACTAAACATAACATTCTTATTGTAAATCAGCACTTGAGTTTAAAAGATGCATTGACTTCCAGTTTTCTGAAGATCTTTCAGCTCATCTGTCTTGTTTTTGCATTATGGTATAGGAAATGCATCCACATGCTCACATCTCAAATCAGAGATGCTAACAGCTTACACCACTCCAAGTCTGTCACCATATCTAGCCATATACCAGCATATTCTTTATTCTTTTTATAAACTGCACTCCCACAAACAAAATTTTTGTGTAGTCCTCAGTTTTAAAAGGGTAGCAGTGTTTCCGCAGAATAATTGTTCAAGACACACAAAAATCTTTGGAGAAAATAATCTAAAAAACGGTGTTGTCTTGAGACAAATGTACAGAGTCTACTGTTATTTATATTATGTGACAAATTAAGCAAAGTAAAATAATATTAATTAACCAAACACCTTCATTTGTGCAACCTAGCACAATATGCACAACAGTATATCTTAAGAAAGCTCCCATCTTGGGCTGGGTTTGTATTTAAAAGCTGCATATGTGAAAGGATTCAATTAACGTTCTTAAATCTCATCAGTTTCTGATAATTAATATGAGCTGTAAGGGCTTTATGGATTGCTGGTTTGATAATTCAGTAGCAGCTAAAGTAATAGAGGACATGATGGAAAGACAGCCTCATAGCTGCCTTGTGGAGTGCACTAAATGATTGAACCCAAAGAATAATAGGGATGGAAATTGCTGTGCTCATTCACAGATAATATATGACAGGAGTAAGGCAAGCAGTAAGTTAGCAGATGACTCAGCCAAGCATCTATGACTGAACAAAGTGTGATTCTAACCTTCTGTCATTGAAAATATGTTTAATGGAAACATTATCATTCTGATATATTGCTTGCTAAGATAAGACATGTTTATAGTACAGCTGCCCTGTGATGTTACTATAGGACTAGATTTTGGCACACTTGATCTTGCTGAAATGTACTTCATCCCAAAATAAATCTCCTCCTTGTGGAGCAAGAGACTATTCAAAAAGAACAAGTGAGCCAAAAGCTGGTCCAAAGTTGGCTGGAGCTAAACATCACCAGGCAAATATAAAGAATCCTATTCATTTTTAATATGCAGAGAGGAAGGTCTCTATACACACTGAGAGCCACATGTAAGGTTCTTCTTTTGTAATAACTCTTTCAACCTATAAGTAGAAAACTGGACAACATAATTTATTTTTTTAATTAACAAATATGAATGGCCACATGCCTCAGATGCAGATCAAAGAAACAGGATGCTGAAGGGATGGATTAAAGTTAGCTGCCTTTTCCCTGTGCCTGAGAGAGCTCAGTTTGTAACATTTTTTAATAAGCACTCAGATGTTCAGCAGAAGAATAGAGCATGAAGTCTAGAGTGTTGCATTAAAGTAAAACTTGCTGAAGGTAGGGGGAGGAGGATAAAACTGAAGCATGATAATCTCTAGAGCACATTATACATGTATGCTGGTCAGGGATGGCTTGCAGCAACTCTGCAATACTGTGCAGCAGTGCCCTGCCAACAGAATTCATGCTGAAAACATATGTTCTTCTGCTCAAACCAGCTTTCACTACATCTGGAAACCAAGAGTTAGAGGGGGAGGGAAAAAATAAAGCAGCAGCCTATGTAATTCTCTTCTAAGAGAAACCATTCATTTGTTCATGAAATAAATCTTTCTGCTTTTATCACCAGCAGAAATTCTCACAAAGTTCTTGAATGGATGTTTTAAAGCTTGGTGGGAAAACAAACAAACAAACAAACAAACAAAAAAAGGTAGTGTGAGGGAATGTAGGTAATGGCAGACATTTATTACTTTTTCCTGAAGTCATGTCTTGATATCAAGAGAAATCTTATCAACAAAAAGTGGAAAACTTGGCAAAAGCATTGTTTAAAATGACTGCAAGACTTGCAAAACCCCCAGAATAACTCTGTTTTGCTGTCAGAAGCCTGGGAAACACAAAACAGATGTTCTGCCCAGCCTCTGTTACTCAGCCAGATCGCTCTTTGCTATGCAGGCAGCTGTACCACATGTCTTTTCTGAGAAAGAAACAGTGCTTTCCTTTGGCACTTGTGCATCTTTCTCACTGACCAGGCAGACACTGTCATCAGACAAAGACAGCTTCTGTCATCCTTCCTGCTACCTAAGTCTGCAGAATCTCCCTGAGACTGAGCAGCTCTGTGCTTTGAAAAATAGAATCATTAGGTACAAATTTTGGCAAGCCTTGGCTCCTCAGGCGATTGCTGGGGAGTCAGAAGGCACTACTCACTCTAATGTGTGGTGGCAGCAGAGCTCTCTGTTTGCACCCTGAACAATGCACACATTATTAGAGCTAATGGCAGCTACATGTACACGTAATAATATAGCCTTGAGACTGCAGCCTGGGAATTCCACAAGAGCAGATTTGGGGTTTTTTGTTCATGGGAGAAAGTATGGTGAGTAAGAGGAAAATCACTTGAGCAGAGGCTGAACTCTCCCTGCTGGGTTGCTTAAGAAGGGAGGGGTGAGGTCAGGGACTTCTGTCTCCAAATGACATTTGGGTGAATTTTAAGATATCATGTTGAACTCTGGATCCTTCATTTCAGAAAATCATAGAATCGTAGACTTTTTGGGGTTGGATGGGGGATTTAAGATCATCTAGTTTCACCCCCCTGATGTGAGCAGGGACATCTTCAGCTAGATCAAGTTGCTCAGAGTCCCATCCAATCTGCCCTTGAGCACCTCCAGGAATGTGGCAATCACAACTTCCCTGAGTAACCTGTTCTAGTGCCTCACCACCCACAGTAAAGAATTACCTCCTAATATCTAATCTAAACCTAGTCTCTTTCAATTTGAATCCTTTCCCCCTTGTCCAGTCACTAAATGCTCTTGTAAGTACTCTCTCTTCACCTTTCCTGTAAAGCACTGGAAGGCCACAATTGGGTCACCCTGAAGCCTTATCTTTCCAGCTGGACAATCCCAATTCTCTCAGCCTTTCCTCAAAGGACCGGTGCTCCTTCTCTCCAGACACCTTGGTGGCCTCCTCTGTACCTGCGCTAACAGGTCCCTGACCTTCCTGTGCTGGGACCCCAGAGCTGATGCAGCCCTGCAGGTGGGGTCTCACCAGAGCAGAGCAGAGGGGCAGAATCCCCTCCCTGGCTCTGCTGGCCACACTGCTCTGGATGCAGCCTGGGGCACAATTGCCTTCCTGGGCTGCCAGTGCCCATGGCTGGGTCATGCCCAGCCTCTCACACACCAGCACCCCCAGGCCTCCTCAGCAGGGCTGCTCTGGATCTGTTCATCCCCAGCCTGTGTTGATACTGGATGTTGTCCCAGCCCAGGTGCAGCACTGTACACTTGGTCTTGTTAAACTGCATGAGGTGTTCAGCTGCTGCCTCGCCCTGAAGGCACGTGACACCCCATGCTCAATATTTCAGGATGATCAGCTTTCTCAGGTTGGGTGATGGGGTCACAAATCTGCATAGGCAGAAATGAATTTTTCACCCAGGATTCACCACCTCCTCTCCTCAGTCCCCTAACAAATGGCTGGTGGTGCTTGGACTCCTCATCACTACCTTCCATGTGAAAGTGCCTCCTTAAGCATCTTGCTCTCGGCAAGTTGCATCTGTGAATCCCCAGTGCTCTTCAGCATCTGGGATTTAGCATCCACTCTCTCTGGGGATACTTCCTTGGAAAAACACATGGTTATTTCATGTAGGCAGATTGCTGCCTCGCATCTGGATATCTGTGAGTACCCTTCCCAGCCATAACCTTGGTCAGAGGAGGGAAGTCTCAGAATCTGACTCTAAAATCTACAAAGAATAGTCTGGTTTTCTAAAATTATCTGAATATTAATATCATTTATAAATCATTCTGATAAGACAGGGATGGGAAGAGAGAAGCTGTTGCTTTAGATAGCCTGAGCTTCTAAATTCACTAGGAGGTGAAGGGATTTAGACCTCTGGCAGTCTCTTAAAATGATTAAGGAAGAAAAGGAGGCTCACTTTGTAGTGGAAGGGGAGCCTTCTAGAGCAGATCACATTAACAAAACACTCTTACAAGGTCATATTAGCAGAATCATATAAAAATAGAATTGGGAGTAGTAGGTATTTTGACTATATGAAAAGGAAATAATATAGCAAAAAGGAGACATTCTGTCACTCCTTGAAAGACAATTTTTTATAAGGAAGAGAAAACAGTAAAATGTTTTTCTGTTTAGATCCTTGTGGAAAGATGGCTGGGGGTAAAATCAGAGGAAACTGAGAAATTACATTCACATCCCAACAGGAGTTAGTACAGAAATCATAGGGTAAAATACAGCTGCTGCACCTTGGATGGAATGCAGTTGGCATGCTCCACAATGACTACCCACACAATCTGCAGCCAGAAGCACCTGCTAAGGGGTAGGAGTGGAGGGTGGGGCAACCGGAGACACCACAGCCAGGCTCTGCAGGAATCTTTGCAGGGAGGAGAACTCAGTGGTAATTTGCAGCTGAGAAACTGCAGAGCACCTGTCAGCCAAGGGATATAGGAGATGCCTTACTGCTGAGCCAACAACTGTGCTGAAATCCCTCTCCTTGGATCAACTTGGTTCATTAGAACCTAATTGTAACATTAACTCACACCTCCATCCCAAAGCTACCTATATCCAAGGTACAACCACCCCTCACTGGGCCTGTGCTCTATATTTTACTGACTGTATCTTTAAGGGTGAAGCGAGAAACATCAATCAGTAACAAATGTATTTACACCCAAAGTCACTCAAGCTCCACCTAAACATAAAGAAATAATATCAAAGATAGTAAATCAAGAATGGGAAAAATTTAGGGAAGACTCCATCATAGCTGCTGGGAAATCAACAGACTGAACCTTCCTTCTCCCCATAGGGATGCCTATTGGGTAAGAACCCTGCTCTGTGCATGCTGAATGCTTTTACTGGGCTTTGTCTGTGTATTGCTTTGAATACATTTTTGAAGTCAGATACTGTCACCAGAAATCCTCAAAACTTAACCTGTCACAATTTTATATTAATAAATGGTGTTATTCCATGAACTGTTGGCGTGAGTCCTTCACAGATGCTGGCAGCTGCTGGCAGCAGGGAACATACTCAAAGAAAGTGGAAAATCCACTGATGGGTTGTAAAGTGGGAAACCTGCTGAAGGGTGCCCCTTGTGCTGTTGGTAAATTTTTCTGAATAAGTCAGTGGAACTGTCCTATCCAGCAGGACTGTTCAGTGAAGGGTCCCCATAACAGACTGCTCAGGCATGAGAGTTCCAGCTTTCCTGGGGTGCTGGCAGACAAATCAAACACTAAGGGTTGAGGAAATCTCCTCACATTAAGGGTCAAGGAAATCTCCCCTATTCATGTGAATAGAGAAGGAGGAGTTGAGAATATAAAGGTAAAACACAATTTCTATGACAGTGAACACAAAATGACAAAGTTTAAGATCTTCATAAAGAAAGTTTATGAAATGTAATGTAAAAATGAAATGTAACCTAGTAAAGTTTGGTAACTGCAAAGGATTGATAGGCAAAGTCTTGTGGTAGGAAAAGATGAAATGAGCTGGTAACTTCTCAAGGAATCAGAAGAAGAAATCAGCTATAGAAAGATGTAAATTCAGCAAAATCATGAGCTCTTTACTGATCTCACTAAAGATCAGGTATAAAAAAAGAAGAGTGTAAGAACAGAGGCATCAAGGACAAGAGGAAATCACTATACTTTTCTAGTAAGGAAAAGACCAGTGGAGTGGGAAACGTAGAGATGAAGGTCATAGTGCTTAATGAGGTTTTTTTTCATCTATCATCCCTATAGCAGTGATCAGGTGGTTAATGTCATTAATTCCAAGGACAAAAGGAAAGAGCAAACCAGAGAGAAATTGGGTAGGCTCACCTTTACAACTGGCTGAGTTTCCTTGTCTGACACAAGAATATCTCTGACTTGTCAGCAGTTATCACTGAGGCCTTGTAAGAAGCAACTGGGTTACCAAGAGTCTGGAAAACATCAGGGGAAAGGAAGGGACAATGAAAAGACAGAGAAAGCAGAGTCAGAGGATGACAGAGATGTCAGCTTAAATGCAGTCTCTGAAAAATATTACACAAGTAAGCGGACAAACTTCTTGGGAGGAACTGAAAGGTGAAAAGGTTAATATCCAGCTTGGATCTTCCAAGCACAAATCATTTGAAACAAGAGGAGAAGCAGTGGATAGCAGCTATCTTTGCTTTAATTAGATTTTGACCTAATTAATTTTTGGGTTTTACATCTCAGGTTTCACAAGAAAGCAGACTAGTCTATACGCTGTTTGCAAGCTGTTCTGGCACCCATACCTGCAGGTCAGTTGGAAAGGTTTGCTCTCTAAGTGAATGGATGCCTTGGACAGGATGGTATGGGATGCTAGAGTCAGTTTTGCTCAGTGCTGTCACTATCTGGATGACAGGAAAGGAGCCTTGCTAGATAATTCAGCAGATGATGCTGCTGGGAGGAGCTGCAAGTACATTGCAGGAGTGCTTTAGAATTCAAAGTGCCCTTGGGAAACCAGTGAAATGGCCTGGAAAACACACAAGATGAATTTCCACAGTGAAAATGCAAGGTGCTGCACTTTGACAGGATTAATCACAAATCTGAGGTTGGTGAGAACAAAATTAAACAAAGCTGTGTCATGAAAAAAGGCAAACATTGCACGGGGTGTATAAAAACTAGAGCTGAAGAAAGATACTTAGAGAAATGCTGTGTATTTTTTCCTCAGCAATGGCTGTAATTTGAGATGTATGTGGACAAATTTGAGAATGTCCAAAGAAAAGCAACAAGAGGTCTAAAAAAGCATGACCTTGGAGGAAACAGTGAAGGAATTATCTTGGTGTGGTCTCAAGAAAAACAGTCGGGGGAGGGGATGGTAACAGCTTTTTAGTACATGGAAGCTGCTGTGAGGAGGAAAGGCGTAACCTGCCCTCTGCATCTGCAGGGGATAGGTCAAGAAGCACTGGAGTTCAGCTGCTGCAAAGGAAGTGTATAAAAATTTTCTGAGGCATTAGGGAAAACTTTCTAATGGCACAATTAGGGAAGTACTAGAATAGATTGCCTGGGGAAGAAGTGGAGTCTCCAACAGTGGGCGTCTCAACAATTTAGGCTAACATCTGTCAGGAACAACACACATATAACCAACCTGGCTGGGGGCCAGGGAAGTGACTACATGACCTCCTGAAGTCCCTTCCAGACCTGTTTTTCTCTGGTTCTAATCATTCAGGAGCCTCCCTCCCTGGCAATGCTCTGTACTTTTGGAATAAACCATTTGACACGCTGCTTGATTGCTACCCTAGTTTCTTTGCATTCCTCTATATTATACTGTGGGCTTGTGGATAATTCCTAGCTTATCTGAAAGAGAAGTAGTGTTTCACTTCAAGTTCCTCCAGCAAATGTTAGGGATGCCTCTTCAGTCACATTATGTATCCAGAAGTTTAAGTTTAGGCACTCCTCAGGACAGCCCCAGCTACTACAACCAGCAGGATGAGAGAGGAGAGCTGCAGCCTAAAGCACTGAAGGAGTAAAGAGCAGAGTCTGGTGAGCTGCTGTGCACCACGCAGGGAGTGAGGCAGGATGAGCTCTTACAGCCTTCCTCCCCCACCCCTGATGGACAGAAATCTGTGATTTCTCACTGACAAGAGGGAATTGAAGGATCAAGACACAGACCTGCCTTGTCTCCTTAGCCCACCCAGAGGTGCCAGATGCTCAGAAAGGCCACTCAGAGCAGGCAGTGGTTACCTGGCAGTACCTGAGCACAGTCTGTGTCACTGAGACCTTTATGGTTGGATCTGGACCCTGCTTGGTTTCCCAGACCTCGAGAAATACTACCAAGAGAATCTGCTGAACAAAACCAAAGTGTAGGAGTAGAGAAAGGGTAAAGTCACTAAAGTCACTACCTTATATCAACCCTGTGTTTTGTATCATCCCAAATCTGGTTTACCAGACTTTCCAGTATCCTCATAAGACATACCAAACAACAACAATATTCTCAGAAATAATGATCTTTTAAAGTGCTCAGAAAATACCTGACCTAAGAGAAAAGAGCACTGCTAAGTGGACCATTTACTTTAATGTGATATTTTTAGCTGAGATGGAAATACTCTGTGGAGGTGAACAGGGTCAGAAGCTGGTCTCCATCACCACTCCTCTCCTGTGACACAGAAGGAGCATGGCCATTCTGATCTCCTCCCAGGAAGCCTCAGCCCTGAGTTTGTCTTGTGCGTCATCTCGTGTTCCAGGCTGTAGCACAGAAACACCTGCAGACAGAGGCAGCAGAGAGAAAGACTTCAGTGTTCAAAGCTTGCATCTAAAGGGAGGAAGGAGTGATGTTCACATATATATGAAGGAAGCATAACTCAGACATCTTCAGAGAGCCTCAGTGAAGCCCATAAACCCAGGGGGAAAGAGAATGGGTGGCTGACAAAGATCTCCCCCAAATGTTGTCAAGCTGATCACTTCTCCTAGGATTTTGCTTTTCCACTCTGTGAATGTCTTCCTTTCATGTCAGCTGACAGAGTTTGCCCTCAGTCTGTTCTTGCGGGAGCTCCAAAATTCTTATTCTTTATTCCTTATTCATCTTACCCCTCATAGCCTCTGTTTGCAGGAAGTATTCACAGTTGCCAGATCACTGAAGGAAAAACTTGAGCTTTCTGAATTTCTTAGTGGCCTCAGAACACAAAACTCCAAAATAATGTCATCTGACTCCTTAGGCAAACACTTTGGTTGAGAGAGACTGTGATAAATCACATTTAAATGCAAGAAGAAATCACCATTCATGGCTGGCTCTGAACTGGCTTGGAGGTCAGTGGCATATGACTCCTGCTCCAGTAGAGCTTTAATTCGTTAAAGAGATGAGCAAATAAGTCAGAACACAGTCCTGGGCAACCAGCTCTAGGTGGCTCTGCTTGAGCAGGGGGGTTGGAGCCAGTGACCTCCAGATCAGCCTCAACCATAATGTGATTCTGTGATTCTATGCCTCCTTTAATTTCCGAGCCTGCATCTCCCAGAGCAGTCTGTTTCTTTCTTAACTGGGCTTTCAAGTGTTGCTCTCCAACCCTGTGCATTAGACAGGTCAAATAACAATTGCCTGCAAACCCCAGTAAAATCTTGTGTCCTATGATAAACAGCTGAAGGAACTGAGGTTGTTTAGCCTGGGTAAAAAAGGAGGCTCAGGGGAAACCTTGCTCTGTACAACCTGAACAGAGGTTGTGGCAAGGTGGGGATCAGTCTCTTCCCCAGATGACTCCTGACAGGACAAGGGGACATGGCCTCAGCCTGCACCCAGGAGGTTCAGGTTGGACATCAGGAAGAATTCCTTCATGGAAAGGGCTCTTAAGCATTGGAATGAGCTGCCCAGGTAGGTGGTGGAGTCACCGCCCCTGGAGGTGCTCAAGATGTTCAAGAAACAACTGGATCTGCCACTTAGTGCTACAGTTTAGTTGACAGCGTGGTGCTTGGTCAAAAGTTGGTCATTTAAAACCAATGATTAAAACCTAATGATACCATGATTCTGTGAAAATTGTGCAGCCCCTATAACGTGTGCTTGGTTTGCCTCCTGAGGTTGCTATGTGCAACTGCTTACTAAAATCTCCCAAAATGCTGAACACTAGCCCTGCCCCACACCCATGTAAGGCACACCTATTTCTCAATAAGAAAATGCATTTTAGGAAATGTAGAGCATTCAGAAGAGTAGACCTTTCAACTGCAGAGGGTTTTCAGACTTGGTGACAGCAAAGCTGCTAGTCTTGCTGCCATCCCACACGTGCAGCTATGCATTACAAAGATGAGAAGCAGTCACACAGAAAATGGTGTCTGTGCCTTACTCAAAACCTGCTGTTCTCCTGGTGGCATCGAGGCTTTATTTAGGTCACTTTATAAAAAGGACAAATTAAGCCTCAGGGCAGAATTGTGTCCTTTCACTCTGTAGGCAGAATCTGTTCTCATGCTGGAGTAAATGCTGATAGCTTTAGTTTGTTGAAGATAACAGACATCTTGTTATAATACACTTGAGTGTACTCCAGTGGAAAGCAGGACCTGATCTTTTAATAGAAACAAATAATCAAAAATTTTCACACTGTTTCCTCAAGTTTCACTAGCTGAAAAAAAATCTAACAAAACGTGAGCAGGAATAATAATTTGTTTTTTCTCATTTCACTGGTCTGCCCTCAAGGATTGCTACTAGGTTACATTGATTCCTCAATAAAGAAAGACTTTCATTTGAACCAAGGCCTTTTCTAGAAGGAATCTGCTGCAGAATTATGCCTAATACAATGAAATGCTTTCAGTAGCAAAAATTCCTTAGGGTGAAAAAGCTTGTTAGAAACTTGACCAGTCAATATATAGCTGAAGTTATGCCTAATTCTACCATAAAATACCAGTTAATTGAAGTATACAAATACAGCTATCCCTTTTTTCCCCCCTTATTTTGTTGTTTTGTTCATCTTTGCAATTAAATCACAGTTCTAGGGAATTGTATGTCCTCTTTTTTCTTCACACATTCAAATATATAGCCCTGCTTGCCAGAATAAATGATATATCACACCCCATGCAGCTGAAATACTTGTCCTGCTCCCATTATAGAAAGTCTGTGCAACTTTTTGTTCTTCAAAATACTGTCAGGAAAATTTGTAAAAAACATTATCCACATTAAGAGGTTTTCAAACTATCTATTTTGAAGGTGAATTTCTTAAAGAGCACCTGCATGAGTTTAAGGCAAATCCTAATGATGCTTCCAAAAAACAGACTACCAAACAAGCCTGAAACCCTTGTGACTTGGTGGACTACTTAGACACATTTTTAGCATGAGAACTTGCTGTGAGAGCAGCCCATTTCCATGGATTGACCGTATCCTCCATTCCCTTGCACAATGTCTACCTCATGCCTCTTCCCTTTCTCCTCTCATGCCATCAGTGGTACCAGCTGCCTTCTCACCTGCAAATGTGAGCAGCAGGAACAGCTACTTTTGTAGCTTAAAGCTTCAAAACTGCTTAAAGCATGCCTTGTTTTGCCAGAAAGCAAGAAAATGCCTTTTACCTTAGGTGTTGCTGTAAAATCTCTGGAAAAGAAAGCTTTCAGACCAGATTTTGCGTCTATTCTCCCGTGCCCGAGCGGCAGGAGATTTTGGAACTATCTGTCTTCTTCTCAGGTGATATTTTCCAGCATGTCCTTGCATCCACAGGGCAGTAAAGATATTTCTTACAATATATAAGTTAATGGCCCTACCTAAGATCGAGCTACAGTGAATTGTCCAGCAAACTTTTGTGTAAATTCTCTGATTGTTTTATAGTGAATAGTAGATCACTACACCTTAAATCTACCTGTAGGGTGAAGTTGGTTTTCTTCTGAGTCTCATTTGAACAATGGCTTTAAGCTACAGGAACAGTAAGAGACTGCATCACATCTTTCCAAAACAACATGGGTTGTCATTTCCAGATGACTGCAATTTCAAAAGTGCAACTGATTTATACTCTTAAAAGAGTTTAAAAATATAAATATCTAAAACAGAACCAAAGCATTCTGAAATTATTGATTACATATTTTTTTAATGAGGATGGACAGAAATTTGATTTGGCCAATTGTTTTGCAGTAAATGTTTGATATTTTAAAATATCTTTGGCTTCAGTTCAAATGAAATAAAAAAACTTATGGATGACATATGAAGATGAAAGAGAAAATTAACATGAAGATGTTGGTATGTGCATACAGTCATGTGTGTTTGTTTCAGTATTTGCTGCTATCCCAGTGTGAATTGAGAAGAAAGAGATAACTTATCCTTAGAGGCATGTATAAGAGAAAGATGAAAACCCTATTGATTTTTATTGTGTATTGTGTCTGTCATTCATAGAACCTTCCTTTTTTCAGGACATTTTTAATGGTAGAGCTTCCTTTAGTGAACTCCAGTGAGATATTTCCTCTTAACCACTCTAAGTTATTTGCAGGGGGATTTTTTCTTAATCTTGACATGAAAGAATTCACTTGCCTTTGAGAAACATATCCTGGATTTTTCACAGTAACACCCTTTTTCTTCACTCAGTCTGGAACTGTGTCCTATGAGTGGGCTCTAGCAAGCCTGAGAGCAGATAGCTGCTTTTCTGACATGTCAGCAGCATATGTACATGTCAATCCATGTTACACAGGAAATAAGATAACATCATCATTTTAGTGAGGAGTTTCTGTAATTTTCAGTTTCCATATTAACAGGAAAAATAAGATTCCTTGGGAAGTTTATGGCCTGAAGAGTGACAAATACTTGCAGTGCACAAAGACATGGTTCCCAGATAGTATTTACTGCAGAACGGCTCTCCAGCCCACATGGCTTGCATCAGGAAAAGCAGGCTGGGGGCTAGCACTTGGTACAAGGAGGGAAAAATGACTGGAAAAAAAAGGGATGAAAGCCTTCCCAAGCAGTCTGCTGAGTGAAAACCTCTGCCTTCTACTGAGGAAGAATTTCCAAGTGGATGCCATCCAAGAATGATTTGATTCCCCAGAGAGGCCTGTACCCTGGTTTCAAGGCACGAGCAGCATCCATGCCTGCTCACAGCTGTCCCTTCTCCTGTCCCCATCTGTGAGCTCTCTGCAGCCCACTCCTGTGCTCCTGCCACACTTGGCAGCTCCTCCTTTGCTTCAACATGGCACAGTGGACAGCAGCATCTCATCCCACCAACTTCCAGGCTCCTCTAAAAATTTGCATGGCATCATCTTGAGACCAGTTTGCCTTTCAGGAGCTTGTTCACTGCCTTAAGTGTCAAGAACTTTCTTTAGCGTCAAGAAGAGATGACTGAGAGGGGACCTCACCAATGTCTATCAGTCTCTGAAGGGAAGGTGTCAAGAGGATGGAGCCAGGCTCTTCACAGTGGTGCCAAGCAATAGGACAAGAGGCAGTGGGCAGAAACTGATGCACAGGAAGTTCCACCTGAACATGAGGTGCAGCTGCACTGAAACAGACAAGCAAGGACCTATTCCTCTGAACACTTTTGTGCTATTCCTTTCAAAACAAAAGTCTCTTCCAAAACTAACTAGCCAGTGACGTTTTGTCTTGAATGCCTGAAAATTGGAAGTCAACTGCTACAAAGAAACCCTGTTGCCTTCCACAGTACCCATGGCCAAAATGAAGACAGGTCAGTGTAACCAGAGGTAGCCATCTGACAACTCCTCTTACCTGAGGTCATCCAGGGTATGATACAAGGCTGAAATATACTTTGAGGGATATATCTGGGGTTTCAGCTCATACATGGGGTTTCAGCTCATACATGGGGTTTCAGTAGCATTGGTTTAGTTATTCACAGAGAGGGGAGAGCTGCAAGGGGCGGCATTTGTGTCAAACTATACTTGATGTTTTCACATCTCTGTTTTCTGGGCAGCTCTGAGGCATCTCAAGAGGACTTTGCCAGAGGTTTAATATCATATGAAATTATCACAAGTCTAGTTCATGTAGAAGAGGATTCTCCTGAAAGAGTCTGTGATTCTTTTCCTTGATGTTCCCTGGGACTCACTGGCTGCTCACAGAATGAAGGTGAGAACTGAGAGACTGAGAGCATCCTAGATATTCTCTGTCTTGTATTAAAGCACATATGTGTTGTCAGTTTATATTTATGTATTTCATAACATGAGTGCATGCATTTCATTACAGTGCAGAGTGTAATTTTAAGATATTAAGGGAAGTACACCCAGCACAAGTCACAACCCTGCAGACGTGCCACAACAGTGTAGAACTTCATCTCCTGAGCCTGGGAGACCTGAGCAGGAGTTAGGGGACAGGTGTTTCCACCAGGAGAGAGGCACCATCCCTCTCTAGACCATCAGGAGAAACACTGTCAAGGTCTCCAGAGTCATGCAAGAGTCTTCACTTTGTGTCCATTTCCTGCATTTCAAAGAGTAATTATATTTACAAAACAACAGCTTTTTCTTTCTCTCAGTTTTTCTTCAATTCTCCTTAGCTGTGCTCTCTTTCTGACTCATATTTTAAATGTGCCTTGGCAGCAAGATCCTCAGCTTCTTTAATTTATTACCTCTGTTTATGGAATATGGATATTGGGCCAACTTTATTTCTTACATTAAGTGAATCAGTGCAAATGCAATCACTTTTGGATATTCACTGTATAAAATAAGCATATTTAGATGATCAAATAAGTGTTCCCATATGCATGTTGGCTGGTATTTCGTGCTGGTATAGCACTTTTATTTTTCTTATGTGGTGTCCTTTGTCTTCTTTCCTTCCCTTTTTGACTGCATTTGGTCAGTTATTCAGGAAAAAAAAAATTACTTGTACCTTAAAAGAAATACTGTCTATTCAGCATATGGCATTTATAGATCTTCGGAAATTCTTTAGGGAGGCGTGCTTCAGATTAGTGGTCTCTCTCCTTCGGGGATGGTTTTAATTTGTTAGCACTTCAGATCTGTAGTCTTGAGGTAGCTCCATTTTCAGTCAATAAAATGGTTAGTGAAATGAGGGTAAAATATTATAATTGTGTTCTTCAAATCAGATTTTTATGTGGGTTTTTTTCCTCATGGTATGTAAAGCTGTCATTCAGAGAGGAATTTTTCCTGTTTTCTTTTAATCTTTGGTGCATGTGCCAAGAATGATGATTTTAAACATGAATTACCACAGTGACTCAAAGTCAAACTGCTGGTAGGCTCTTACCCTGGTTTGGGAGGGGAGCCAAGAGCAGCCTGGCTTTGACTCCAGCATTTCTGACTGGAGCCTGCCCCCTGTCTAGGACCCTCATCTCTGCTCACTGCACATCTCCTCTTTGGGACCCCAGGTGCAAAGAGCCAAACCACTCCTGAGGAAAGCCAGCCATGCTGGTGAAGGCAAAGATGTACCTGGACCACAGGGGCTGCTGGCTTCCTGCAAGCAGCAGCTGTGTCAGAGCCAAGGTGGGCCGTCCATTGAGCTGCCTTTGCCCACCAGTGGTGTCCAACCAAAGCCCTCAGCTGTGAGGCTTTGTGAGAGGAATGAAGGGATGTACAAATGCCACACAAACCCAGGCCAACAGCAGCCAGCTGTGACAACAGCACCGTGGAAGCAGCTGAAAGGAGTCAGCAAAAGATCTCTCATCTGCCATGGTTACAAACTGAAGTCTATCCAGCAGACACTTTTGAAAATGGCATTGCCTGTGTGGAGCAAATGAGAAGGACAATGATGGATAATGCTGACAGTTTGCTGCAGTAATCAGGGACACAGGTGCCCCTCAGGACTTTGGGACTCATCCAGTCCATCCTAGTCCCAAGGCAGACCCCATATCTAGTCAGACAGGCAGACATTTGTGTAGCCTGACCATAATAACACTCTTGTCACTGGGATTTCAAACCCTCCCAGTATTCCTTACTGGGGCTTCAACATCCTTTCCAGGAAAATGTTTTTCCCAGTGTGCAACTTAAAACATTGCTACAACTTCAGCTCATTGTTTTCTTTGCCTTTGCTCATGGACACGGAGAGCAGATTATTCTCTTTGTTCTACAGCACTACAACCTTGTTTTCCCATTAGTTTTTCCCTGCCTTACACTGAAATACTGGGCATTGCCAGTGGTTGCCTTCCTTACTTCCCTACTATGGACTTAGCCTCTGTGTGAAGAGCAGCCTGCACGACAGAGACATTACACAGCTTGTGGGACAAACCAGGGTGCAAAGACATGGATGACCAAAGAGGGCAATGAAAGGCAGCCTAAGAAGCTGTGGGTGTGCAGAACTGTTTCTCTCACAGTCTTCGTGTGTGCGCCTGGATGGTGTGGGCCTGGGTTTTTTTTGTTATATAAGTGGTGAATTCATTTCTGTCACACTTTTAAATTTTCAAATGGATATGCACTTGTTTCATAACTGTAAAGTATTGATGTAAATAAAACTGAGAGTCATATTTTGCATCAGGTAGTAGATTCAGTGGTGAATTGCTTTGCAACTTGGCTGCTGTGATTTAGAAATGAACAAACCTTCTCAAAGTGCCCAGGCCCCACTGGGAATGGTTGGCAGACAACCAGCCTCAGAGGACACTCAGAGGAAGATGCTTGTCTATGTTGGCATCTTCCCACAGGTAGTCAGGGACGCATCCCAGAGCTGGAGCTTGTGATTCTGTTCTGAGCCTACTGCAGGAGGATGCATTGCAAAATATCTGATGTTTCACACGAGCAAAGTCAAAGGCATCATGCTGAGTAAATCATAAACATGCATAAAAACACAACAGTGAGCAAAAGCAAAAACACAAACTCAAACAGTTCCCTCTCTTGAAAACCTAGAGTGATCATGAGCTCCTTATGAAAGTGAAGCTATGATTTTGTCTGAGAAAAAAGGCTTCTGTTTGAAGTTAAAACAATTAGCTTTATTATTTAGGGAAAAAAATCAAAACCAAATCCAAAACTGGAGAGACATGCAGCTGAATAGCATTTCATAACATATAGGAAGTTTCCCCATTACACTTGACAGGAACAGAATACGCTGGAATCAAAGGGGTATGTTAACAACTCAGCATATCTACCCTTTTGGAACTAGTATTAGTCTGTCATATCACCAAAAAATAATAAATCTTTGTAAAAGGCAGCAGTTGCTTTCATACTCTGGCAGCAAAACCCATCTGGCACCATTGGAAAAGTAAAAAAGGCAACATATCTAAATTACATTGTTAAAACACCTACAGCCTAGTTCATTTTCATATGCTATCCATATGTAAGCCCTGAGCAATAGACAGCCACTTAAAAACTCCCTTGTTCTGTGTGTGTGTGTGTGTGTGTGTGTGAGATAAGGCGGGGGAGAGAGAAGAGAGACAGACAAGGTGAACATGGAGACCTCTGTTTTTATTCTGATGTTTTGAAGCAGAAAATATTGCAAACCCTAACTGGCACAAAAATAATTACACTGGATAAATAAATGAATAAATATAATAGCAGGTTTTCACATATAAAAATTCCTGAAAAGTTTTTTAGCTTTATCAATCCCCCTTCCACACCCACCAGAGCATATGGCCCACTG
The DNA here is from genome assembly GCF_037042795.1 of Molothrus aeneus. NCBI lineage: Eukaryota > Metazoa > Chordata > Aves > Passeriformes > Icteridae > Molothrus > Molothrus aeneus. The sequence continues at coordinate 133,331,623 of NC_089646.1, read as the reverse complement.
TTTGTGCAAATCAGCCGTCTTTGCTTAAAGTGGATGTTTCTATTAACACTGTGACTAATTACTGAAAACAAACATGTGTAAGTATGATCTCTGCTAACTGCCTCTGTCAACCCATCTTTTTCTTCTTGCTATTCAGTCGAAGGGATTAAGATTGCTTGCAAAAGTACAGTAGACCTCCACTTAGCCTGTTAACTGGCATGAATAAACAAAGCCCATCAACCACAACTGACGTCAGGCTGCAAGAACTGTTTTTTGCATTAGTTTAAAAAAAGCCCCCAAAAACATTTAAAGTGAAAAAATTTCAGAGAACATTTAAACACCATTTAAACATTTAAAGAGCTTGGCCATGGGACCTAAGGGGCTGCTTTGGGAGGGGTATTGAGAGCACAGCAATGCAAACCTCAGTGCACGAGCTCACATGGGTGGCAGACGTTTTGTGCTGAGGGCAACGCGCGCTGCCTTGGAGCACAAGGCTGGACATACGTGCACACAAAAGGAGACTCCAGAGAAGCTTTAATGTCAGTCTTTCTTGTGGTTTTCTCCCCTCCAGAAATAAAACCAACAAAAACAACAACAACAAAATGACTTAAAGCATCCATTTGGTCTTTGTAAGATACAAAGAAGAAAAGATTCGACCGGAGTTTTCTTCCAAGTGCTCTACAAAAACTGCTACAATAGCATCACAGAGTGGGGCACAGGAAGCTGCATGGCTTCTTGTCTTGTTGCCTACTTGGGAGTGGAGGAGAGTGGAGAGACCCAGGCTGCTTCAGAGCATGTCTTCCTTATTACAGTGGAAATATAGGGGAAAAGAACATCTTTATGGTGCAGCCTGAATGTGTGTGCCCTTCCCAGCCCCTGTGTCTGGGCTGGCTGTGGCCCTGTAGAAGCTGTTGGGCTCTGAGCAGCCATGGCCCATAGCAAAACCAGCTCTCAGCACACTTTGTTCTCACACATACTGACTGCCCCTGAGAGGAGCCAGCTCTACAGGATGGAGAGAACTAGAAACCATCTTTACACAGCCATGCTGCCTGTCTAACATGAGCTGTGGGACAGGGTCTCAGTGTATTTTACCTCAAGTTGTACATAATGTAAAAACAAATTACATGCTAGAAAATTGCACAAGCCTACATCTGCTGCTTTTTCCAAGCCCATAGTATGGTTAGGAGCCAATTCCCTGTCATTTCTCATCTCTTGCACTTTACACAGGGTGTTTCCTTTATAAAACAACTCGCCTTTGGGTTTAATGATTTCTAAGGAAACATAACTCTGTCAGTGTGCTCCGGTGCTTAATTCCTCCTTTGCTGTTAGTGTCTGCCTGGTGCAGCCCAGGGACACCAGTGTGCTCACTGAACTGTGCATGCACTTCGTGTGCTCTTGGGCTCATGCCCATGCCTAGAAGCTGGTGTTTGATCTCGACTGAACAAGATGGTCCTAGCCTTCAAAGCCAGCATGTTTACATTCCTCTGCTCTATCCTGCCTCTTTTTTTCAAGTACCCTCAAGATAGGTGTCCTGCTGTTAGAATAAATACTTACCTTGCGCACTGCCCTTTTCTCTGGTGGCCTCAACATGCTTTTGCAGATGTGGAAGCACTGTTAACTCCTTTATATCATGAAAAAATGGCAGCATAGTCCTCAGACCTGCAGGACAAAGCAAGGGCAGAGACAGCAAGGAAAAAACCACAGATGTCCTCTCATGCAGCCCAACGTGGCCCAGCCTGGTTCAGAATCACCTAGTGAGCCTTAGTACCTTGGCTTTCCTTCCAGCCACCCTTGCCTCAGCAGCTCCTTCTCTCCCTCCCAAACAAAGCCTCCTGGTGCAGTGGGCTGGGGGAGGCAGAAAATAGGGACAGCAGAGCAAGGGATGTGCAGAAATGAAGTCCTTAACTATTCAGCCCTTAACTGTTCATTGCAGTGCTACGTGGGTTGCAGCAACCAGAGCAGATGTGCTGATCTGGAGGGGACTGGGTCAGACAGCAAGGTCCTGTGAACCAGACTGGTGAACAGAAGACATGGGAAGGAGTGGGGGGAAACCCTTCAGAGAGCAGGAAGTGAACAGGATCAGTGCTCAGCTGGCTCTGTCTTCCATCACAGGGCATTTCTTTGGCTGTAGGAGGGGAACAGCAAAACTCACTGCCATTGTTGACCCATTCAGAAAGGGCCTCTCTCTGCCTGAGACAGTGGCTACACGTCAGGGACAAGGGCTCTGCCTTGAGGCAATGAGGAGAGTGTCTCTGGTTCTTCTCAAGCTCAGTACTGGTACTGACCTTGCATGCCAAGACTAAAGACTTGTAAGGGAAAACTCAGGGATTCAGGGGTTGCTGCTTGTTCCTACTGCTGTGCCTAATACACATGAGGAAATTAAGCTCCAAACATGGCACATACACCACATGAATCAACAGTCTGAGAGCTGGAATAACTGATGGAGAAAAAAGGGAACTACAGGAAAGCAGCTGCAGCAAGGAGTACAAACTTAAACCCCGAGTTTACTGCTCAGCTCTTCAGTCAGCTTGTCAGTGTGACCTAATCCTCCTCGGTACACCTCAGAGAGGGCAGTGGAAGTAGAAACACGTTATTTCCTGGCTTGAATCTTATCAGGTTTCCTTTCCTTCTGACAGATATTTTAAATTTGCCACCACTTCTCTGAAGATCCCAAAATATGAAGCAAATCACCCTGGTTTTGGCTGATGTCTCACACTAAGGCAGAGGAAAGCAGATTTATCATAGTTGACACCACTTCCTGAGTGTGCTCTCTTAACACACGATGGGGTACTTACAGCCTATGGATTGGGGGGGGGAAATGAATCAAAATGGTAAATTAGTCTACATTTTACCTCAGCTTACAAAGTTAGGCACTGCAGTTTAGCACACAGAAAAAAATCAATCTGAGGGCAGAATCTCTCGCTCTTCATAGTTAGCATTCCCCAATGCATGCTGTAGGCTGACAATTATTTTCTGCTCTCTGAAGCCTGTGGTTTGAACACTGACAAGTCTCTGTTCAAATTCCCTTTCCACTTTAAATGCCATTTAACAGCAGTGTATCTGGAAGGGTCAAAAATCAACTCTCACTTGGCAGTGGCCCCATCCAGAACCAAAGCCACGTTCCCTACTGAGGCACAGGAGAGCTCCTGACTTCCAGGTGGTCATTCACGAACACTGGGCCTGCTCAAGAATAGCCTTAACAGAAACTCTAAACACCAAAATGCTTTCAACAATACAGATTGTACTGATGATAAGAGAAATGAATCAAATTACTAGAAGCCTAGCAAGAACCTTAAAAGAGGGTTTAGTTCAGTGCTGGTGTCCTGACATGAAAAAAATAAAAATGCATTTCATGTATCTTCACAATGCATTTATTTATGGTGCTGCATGTCCTCTTTACCTTACACCAACTTGCAAAATGAACAAAAAATACCTCCTCTCTGCTTAACAAGGTGAAGAGCTGATGCTCCATATCAAGAGTCTTAGGGATATTTGGATATATCTATGATTCTACTAAAAACACAAACTGAAAAAAGATCCTTCTAAAGAGTTTTGATCCATCAAATAGCTTTGGAATGCTCACATTTTCTCTTCCCTTCTGGGAGGGAGGTGGGGAATGATGCTATCAAATCCCAATTTAAATATCTTTGTGGTCAAGGTAATTATTTCATGTCTTAAAAAATGCTATGTGTCTGCAACAAGAAGCAGGAGAATTACAGGGTCCATGGAGGATGGTTTACACTGGCAATGCATCAGTGTTTGAACACAATCAGCAACGTCTGTGTCCTCACAGGAAGTACCTGGGAGCAGACCATGGTACAGAGCTAGGACTGAATATTAGATATAAATGGAAATCACATTGAGGATGTTCTCCTCCTGCTAGGGCAATCTTAATTTCTGTAACAATCACACTAGAGATGGATTTACTTCTGGAGACAGCATGGTTAATTAAGCCCCCCATGTACCAGAGTACCCTTGGGAACTGCACTGGACAAGGGCTGTAAAAAGTTACTGCTCAGTCTACACCTCTGGGAAGGTGCTTCCCTTTCTTACTGAGTATTCCCATTAAGTTTAAAATAGAAGTAGAGGTCTGTGTAAAAGCTCAAGTGCAGTGGAACCATTAAAAATAGATATGTTTTATGAGAGTAATTAATCTAGGCATTAGTTTGACTTTGAAGACAAGGCACATCTCTGATGAAAGTGATTAGGCATTTTGGAGGTTTTCTTATAAGGTCTCTCCTTGCCACAAACAAGAAGAAGATCTGAGTTAGCTGGACACAGCAATAACCTGAAAGTCAGAGGAGATGCCCTCAAGAGCTAGACACCAAGGCTGTCCTGTCTCATGCAGAAACTGAAAAAAAAAAAGACATTACATGACCCTGTGACCCATGGCAGCACTTCAAGTGACATTTTCATGCTCTGGGGCGAGTGGTTCATAAAGCACCATTCACAGAGGGAACATCAGGAATGAAGCTCCATGTAGAAGGTAGGAATACAGATTTTTTAACATTTTTATTACACAGTAAAGAATACAACAATACCTG